>NC_090282.1:19792053-20392053 GCF_037392515.1 Haliotis asinina | reverse complement strand
GGCCTAATTCCAAAGCTGTGACATCAGAGACAATATTACCTTGGAGATTTCCTTTCGATGAGAAAGAACTGATACTTAATATGATCAAGCATACAAATACTCGGAGATGAACGGGGTCGAATCCTTCTTCATTAGGGAATTAGAAAATGACATTATTCATAAAGGCAAACATGGTGTACAACTAAAACCTGATATGTTGGAGATTTTAATGTACTGTTTGCTGACGACGTGGTATTAGCATCGGACTCAGTGGTAGATTTACAGAACAAACTGGACATTTCGGATGAATGAATGTAAAACTTGTTAAGTCAAATATTGCTGTATTTAGAAGGGATGGGCAACGTGATAATAGCGAAAAATGATCATATAATGACAAGTTTTTGAATACAAATAGCTTGGAATACTTTTTAATTATACATTGAAACTGATGTTGCCTCATCAACAAAACAAGAAGCGAAAAAGGTCTGATGTATTTCCTTTAATCACTCTATCCATTAGCATCAATATCACTTTTCGATGCACACATTCAACAATGCTTTTGTGTGGGGCAGAATTATGGGGTTTCCAGACTTTTGAACCGATTGAAAATATACATCTATTGTCAAGTAAGAAGATCCTAAACACTACACTATATGATATATGGAGAATGTGCAAGATAGCCACTTTATATTAACTTGTTGAATAAAGTAATGGTTTAAAATACAAAAAATGCGTACAACGTCTACCCCCAAAGTCTTATAACATGCTGCTTAATTTAGACAATCTTGCTTATGTAACATGGGCATCAAAACTACGATACCTGTTATTTTCATATGGATTTTGATATGTATGGATTTTGCTAAGTGTTGGTAACGAGTGGCTTTTTATGAACGGATTTCGTCAGAGCGACGTTGGTATGTTTGGTCAAAATTGGATGAATACCCTTAGTTTAAATTCTAGATTGTATAAGGTCCTTTAAAACAATTATAAAACCTGAGAGATATCCATTAAAGATTACAAGCAATAAAGCAATAAACAGTTATTAGATTTATACTTGGTTTTACAGATATAATGATCAATACTGTCCGTAAACAGACACTGGCCCTGTTTGTACCGATGATATCGAAGAGGAATGCCATCTGTTATTTATATATGGTGCTTATGCCGAATATATTCCATGGAGATATTTCGGTCACCCTACAAAGGAAACACTTATGAAAAAAAATATTATCAGAGGATGAATCTGTTTATGTACAATTAGCTCTGTTTCAACACGTTCGCTGTCGTTTAATGAGATTTCTCCCTTCATTTCCCTTCTATTTCCATCTCCGCCCGTTTAAAACGTTGGCTGCCAACCACCAAACCAGTACTTCGGTGGTTTGGTGGCATTTTTTATATTTTGTGTTTTGTTGTTGTTGTGAATAGCGCACTCCCGTTATAATAAGACAGTCATGTTTCAATAGGAATTTGTGAGGACACCTTTGTGTAGCCGCCTCAGATGAGCTGTGTACGACATCGTGGCCAAAATAAATAATGTGTGGATACCAGTTTGTAGCCATTTGGGGAATCTTCCCCATGACAAGCCAATGTTTTAACCACTAGACACACACTTAAGACACACGTAAATGAGTAGTCACGCCGGAGACCCGGATTCGACTCCCCACATGGGCACAAGGTGTAAAGCCCAGTTCTGGTGTCCCCCGACATGATATTTCTGAAATGTTGTTAACGTGAAACTAAACTCCACGTACTCAATATTTTATCGTAATATCACGGTCTTGTTCCAGTGTTGATCATCGCTGTGTTCATCATTGTCCTTGTCTCCCAGACGAAGATCCCAGCTTATGTAACCAGACTGGTGTGTAAGTAGTAATGGAACTCGGGCATTGAAAGGATATGATATTCGTGATGTGTTCACCCACATTTCAAACACGGTTTAACAGAACTTCCTTCCCCTATCGCTTTCCCCTCGCTAGAGATAAAGCAGAATCGAGCATGAGATTTTAGATTGAAATGTAACCTTTGAAACTTAAGACGCCGAAAAGGGAGACGTTTTCTCATGGAGCTGACTTAACACCATGTCCTTATGAGGTTATTTATTGACAGGAGACACGGAGACTGCATAATGTTTATTTTTTTTCCAGCTGGAAGAGGACTTTTTGATTTTTCTCACCTGGAACAGTTAGTGGATCTGGTACAACCAGGTGAAATACATACATTACATATACCATGTTACTGACATTGTCAAATAAAATTCTTATTGGTTGGTGTGCTGTCGGTTAATGATTCTATCAATTTCGATAATGGATTTTGCTGAGGGTTACTTCACATACACAAACATACACGCACAAGTTCGCGTTCAAGCACACGCAGAAACTCTTCAAGGATATGTACAACTCTTCAAGGATATGTACACGAGTACGGGTTCATACACATACAGACTATTACAGCTCTCTGCACATGCACTTGAAACTGCTGATGAAGTGCTATACGATACGAGACTTATACGAGACTCTGTGTTCCAGTTCCACTTCAGAAAGTCAGTTTTGATGTTTTGTTGGAGGACTACACACGGAAAATTCAAGGTAAAGTTTATCTACTTGTTTTTATGTTGTTTCACACCTCACTCAAGGGTTGTATAACGGCGGTCTGTAAATAATCGAGTCTGGACCAGACAATCCAGTGATCAATATCATGCATCGGCCAAGTCATAGAGCCTGACACACCGATCCTGTGATGTGATTTACAGCCTCTGCAAATTTAACAGCAGAGATGAATGTTACTCATTTGTAGGTAGAATTATTAAAGTAATAGAGGATACTAAACGACCTTCCGTGTAATACCATTTTTATTAAACAAGTATATGGTACATTTTACGGACTAATTCATACGGTCTAGGCCTGATAGTTATATCTGCTGAAACAGTTTCCATATCGTGAAATAGTTGCAAATTAGAGATGAAAGTATTATGAACTGTTCACAGAAAGCCAGTGATGACACCATGTGTTCGCCTTCAGGGTTCACATTCTTTTGTAAGCACACATAACACACACATACTTCAATAACAACCGTGAAAGCGTCATAGCATATAACTATAACACTACGTTATAAAGTCAGGGCACATTTAGTAAATTACTCTGACAGCATAACATTAACAGAATATACTGACATATCTAGATGAAACATTGATTGAAGAAAACTCCCTGAGTGACATGACAGAAACATTCGCGACGAGAAACTTGTTTTCGTCTACCTCTCTTGTCGAACACTTAGGTCATTTTGAATTTATATACACAGATCAGATGCGACACTGAATGTGATATCTCTGTAATAAAGGACTGGGCCTTAAACGTTCCCCTGGGTGTTTTCGGTTAAGACCTTCATTATAACCGTTGTCCTTTAAGCGTTTTACAGCCATTTCTCCATCGTAAATTCAACTACACTGAATTTTCATCAGTATCCAGGACCAACCTCTTGGGTTTTTTGGTTTGTTGTTTTACTCCACACTCAGTAATATTCCCACTATATGGCGGCTGTCTGAAAATAATCGAGTTTTGACCAGACAGTGAAGTGATCAACAGCATGAGCTTTGCTTTTAGCAATCGTGACACGATGACATGTGTCAACAAATCCGGCATCCGACATCCTGTTAGGACAAGCATGAGTTACTGAAGACCAATTCTACCCGGATCTTCACGGGTCAGGATCAGCCTGTAACGTACCTAGTTAACCAGGGGTGTTATATGTCCTCGTATTAGGTTTCTCGGACTCTGAAGACACATGGGTAACTACACAACATCTCACTACATTTAAACCTTTAAGGTAACTTTATGCTAAACACAAGCCATCAGTCAAGCATTTACGGTGTAAGTACTGCAGTCTGGAAAGGTATGAAACAGGAAAAAATATGATCACGTGATATAGCAAACCGTTCCTATTTTTAGTTAGCACGGGAATTTAGAATAATTGTCACGATTGTTTTGTTTCAGAATTACAAGTCCGTGGCCTGTGGAAGAAAACTGCCGTGAATCCATGTGAACAGGAGGTGGACCACCCAGGTCAGTGTCTGTACCTCAGGTCTGCAGCTTGATACATCGCCTTAGGAATAACATTTAAATTCCCTCACGTTAGTGTGTCGGGAACATGTTCTTTGGACCAGGGTCCACTTGCACAAAGCGATCTTAGCGCTTCAATGAGTGTAACTCACATTCTCCATTATAGACTTATGATAGTCGTAGCACTAAAATCGCTTTGTAGAAGTGGGCCCAGATCCGTGATTGGTTTGGGCCCAACGGCAGTTTCAGCTAATGTACCTCAAGATGCTCAAAACAGATGCTGTATGGCTGGAATGTTGTTCTGGAAATAAACAGAAGATTGTGTAGTACTCCCTTACCTGCTTTTTCTATTTTGTTTCGTGTGATCATGCGACTGGGTTTTTTTCTGGGAATTTGGTCCCTAGATGTTCTTCCATCCTTCTTTTTAACAATAATGACACTGGGTGCTTAAAACTAGTTAATGATCCAGGAGCATGGTATTATCACGTGTATCATATGTAAGCACGTTTATCTCTGGTACAAACCATTTGTTAATCAAAATATGTTAATCAAAAACGCATTTACGTCTTAGTGCGTTGATCCCGTTCCTGTCCCCAGGCAAGGCTTGTGCTGAGTCCTTCTGTCCTCAACCCCAGCCTACAACACCCGAAGACAACCTCAGAAGCGTCTTGTCCACAATGACGGATCTCAACCACGAACATCTGAGTCTCATGATGGGGCTATTCCCAGAACCCCCTTCCGGCAAGAGAGTCATGTTTGCAACTGCAGCCTCCGACAACCACTTCAACGAATCTCAGGGTCTCATCCGGAATCTCCATCAGAACGTCTTTCCACTCATCAGTAGCTACACATTTGTGTACTATGATCTAGGACTTTTACCATGGCAACGAGAAAAGGTGACTTGATAACAAAACGTGAACTGTGATAATAAAGACTGTTTCGGGAGATAGGCTAAGCATATTACTAAGTGTCGTGTACACGTTTGTGGTAATCAGCAATGCACGAACGAGGATGAAACCATATCGATGAAGTCGATGAAGTCGCTGAGGCCTGCTGCATGAACCACCTAACCATCCCGGATCACACAAACCAATAGTCACAGTCCAGTGGTCAAGTGGTTAGATTATATAAAAGTGTGCCTATTGGTTATAGAGAGTTTATATGTATAGTCATGGAAAGGAATATAGGAACACATGAAAGTACAAGTGTTCCTTCAGTCTTTTCCGGGTTTCTTCTCAATGTATGTATTGCACTGTGGGAGAAATTCTGGAAATAAATAACGGAACACTTTAATATGTTCCCTTATTCTTTTCCATGGTTGTATTTCCAGAAGGGGGCTCACTAGCTTCGGGGAGCCTGGTTGAGTTCGATCCGTCTGGACACATTTAGATATTACCGTACATTACATACCAGTGCATTATTAGTCTCTATGTTTCCTGATTAAGCAACACTTGGGCCATTTACAAATAACAATGCATTGCTGACACGCACTTTGCACACACCAATCGCTATGTACACAGCAATCGATACTAAACCAAACACTATCAGCACCTAACAATGCATCATACAAAGGGTATCTTGGGGTCAAGTAAAAAAGTTGACATACTCAGACAAATGCAAGAAAAAGCCTATATCGTGTCGTGAAATGGGTTCTACCTGGTTGTAAATATTCTGTTTATGGTGTATATCAATACTGATCGTGCTCTGAAAAGAGTCAAAACATTCCAGAGTAAGCTCTCTCAGACATCTGAACACAAAACAATACCGATTTGCACCGAACAATGCATTGCTAATTACTTTTTCTGCGTATGTTTGCAGAACAATTACGCAAAAAGCGTAACCACATCTGTAATTAATAAAAGGAATATAGTTGTATGTGAGAAATATTTTTTCTGATATCGATAAACATTCATATCATTTTGTTTTGTTGTACTTGCAAGCATAGTTGGTGATGGATTGTCGTTGTGAACTACGACGTTTCCCAGTGGAGTTGATGCCCCCGAGGCTGCAGGATCTACAGTGTTACGCATGGAAATCTTTCATCATACAGGTATGATGTGTGCTGAATGACATCACATGAGTGTTTGATGATGTCTGATATCAGCCGATGCAGCTTCTGAACCTGACAATCATCCATACTACATGAGTGAGTGGGTGAGTGAATATGGTTTTCCGCCGCTTTCAGCAATCTTCCAGCAATATCAAGACAACGGAAATGGGCTTCACACGTTGTGCCCATGTGGGTAATCGTTTCGGCCTGTCGAACGAACCACAGGACAGCTGCTAAATGAAGTCGCATCGTCTGCAATGCAAGTCTTAACACAAGTGAATCGCTGTTATTTAATACATGAACACGCCATTCTTAGCATCAGTTAGCCTTCCAACGTTTGTGATTCACTGACGAACAGCCGTAACGAAGAATGTAGAAAGAAATATTGAAAAAAACAACATGACAATTACAAACGTTTACTCTTTGAAGACTTTCTTTTGTGACAAAAATCAGATCTTTTTTGTTACATTACAAAACATCCCAGACATGTACGATGACTAATCTGGACACAGATTAAAGAGGCAAACGTCTCCTCAGATAGTTGATGGAAGGCTAGTTTATTTTCTTTCAAAAATCTGTTTCTTTCTCACACCCATGTTTCCTCAGGCCACCACCCAAACATGTGTGAGATATCGCTATATCATTTGACATAAACCCTACTTATTATTACAAACACAATTCCAGGCTTACGTCACCCATAAATGATTTTTGAAAGATATTATCTTTAAAAAACTGTTGTTTTTTTCTCACTGCCATATTTCCCCAGGCTAACCTCCCAAAGGCGGACATCTTGGTATGGGTGGACTCATCTGTGCGGTTCTGGAACAAGACAATGCCCCAACTGCTTGATGACGTGGAGATCCGAGGCATCATTACCTACGCTGATGTCCACTCGGTGGCGCAGCATACTCTGAAGGAGACAATGAACTACATGAAGGAAGACGTGTGTAGTTTAGCTCCAGTCGCTGAAGACCACGGTGGCTTCCTGTTGCTTCACAACGAGCGGTGGATCCGTGAGGCTGTCATTAAACCTTTAGTGGCTTGTGCCATGAGTCCTAAGTGCATGTGTCCGCGAAACCCAATGGACGTCATTATCTGTGACACAGGCATCCACAAGTACAATAAATGTCATCGCTTTGATCAATCTGCAATCAACATCATTCTCGCTAAACTGTTTCGAGATCATAAAAGCAGCCTTCACTCTCCTTACAACGAGTTTCCAAATGTCACATTGGCCAGGTGAACATGCAGAATGAGCGGTAATAGAGTAGCAGTACTAGAAGAGATGAATGCTCGAGCAATGTTTCTTTTGGCTACAGTGAGAAATACCATATAATGGTTTTGTGTCTACTGTTTGAAAATAATAACATGTACCTGCCGCTCAAAACAGTACGATTTTGGCATTAACTCGTGTGTCGGGTAATATTGGTAGGCCATTTCCGTGCCACCTAACATCGATGGGAGTGTTGATAATTGCCATGTGCCCCGCAGTTCGCTTGCGCTCTTTTCACCACGCTACAATATTTCATGGAATTATCAAATTTCCCCGCTAATTGTACGTTTTCGTAGAACAAGCTATGAAAGCAGCATATGTTTCTTGGCTCACTAGCTTTGGACTCACTAGCAATCTCGCTCTGTGGCTGGCTCTCGGTGAACGCAGGCAATTGTCTACGGGACCGCAGGAGACATTTGGGTTGGTCAGGATTCTCTACTTCATGTATTCCCCTAGTGTATTAAACACTTTATGTCCTATTCCGTTAACTTTATCCTTTAACCTTTTTCTTGTGTATAAGTAAGCCTGAGTCTTGTCACAGACTGCTCTGTGTACATGTTCCGTGTTACAGCATGGATATAGACACATATAATGTTATTCGCAATGTTATCCAAGGATTGGACCAGCTGGTGTTCCTGGCTGGTTCCTGTCATGGGACTCGTTCCATCTCAGCCAGGCCTGTTCTGTGGACGTTACAACACGTGCATCGCGACGTTACGTCTCAATACTGTACATAGTTTAGATCATGATTTCGAACATGAAGTCTTCCCGGTGGATGACGCATTCGACCCTTAGAAATCCGGATTAGAATAGATATCCAGCAACCCAGCTGAGAAACGGCGATAAAGATGATGTTAACCACTGGATTGTCTTGACCAGACTTCATTATGTACAGGCCGTCGCCATATATCTGAAATAGTCCTGAGAGCGGCGTTAAACAATAAACTAACCAACCAAAAGACACATTCACAATGCCATATAGAATTACGACTGTGATATCCCAGACGTTGATATACTTCCCCCAGCCATTACACTCCTCTCCAAACTGACGATTTTGATTTATACAAGACCCACTTAAACATTCCCCTTGACGCCTGCAGACCTGTGGACGAGTATTAGAGCTGCTCAGATAAAACTTGATTTGATCTGTGAACACATTATACTTCCCCAGTTTTGTCTTGTAAACAGAGATTACGTCTAAAAGGCAGGTGTGCATGACGTTGACGCGGGGGCAACATCTGCCCTTCGCTGATATACAATCTTGAAACATCAAATGTTGTGACAGAACTTTCAGAAATCGTGAAACGTCAGGCAGATCCCTTGAGTTTTAGACAATCCACATGGTATTATTTCATCTTTTTCTTATTTGCTAGCGTTGAGGACTACAGTCTACTTCTAATACAATGATGTGATTGTGCTTTTGTTGGGTCAAGAAATGTCTCTCTCTGAACCAAGATTCAAGCGGCATTCTAGAAGTTGCTAGTATAGAGATGACACGAATTTATGGATGATCAACGTCAATGATGGTGTACCCCATCTGTCCCCAATATGCATGAAGAACCCCGTACCCAAACATCGCAGTTGTTATATAAAGAAGTTAATCATCCATATTGTCGTGTCATCTCACTTGTAGGGTATATAAGACATAAAACGTGCATACAAAACGAATCAATACCTCTACTACCAATTGCACAGCGATTTATGAGACACAAAAATATACGGTTATATGTCAAAATGGTTTTAAGTCAAAATGTATTTATACGGTTATATAAATATCATGAGATATGTACTATGTATACTCACACATACACATTCACACACACATATGTACATACCAACATATATATACTACCTTTTCAAAATGAGTCGTCTCTTTTCTAAAATATCATTGCAGACCTTGATGCATTAAAGGATTAGATACAATATTAATAAGCGTTTGGCTCAGCGTCATATCATAAAAACTCAGTTGCACGGGCTCATATTGAGTAACTCGTTTATGTCTTTAACCAAGGATGGGCAGTTGAAACAAAACCAGCCGTCTGCATGTAATTTAGTTACAATGTTTTATGCACAACATATATATTACATAATTCATTCATTTGTATTGCTACGTAAATACACTTATGACAGTAGCAACTGATGCCTGGCGCATTGTAAGGCGACATCAAGAATTTTTAAAAAACGACGTAACAATTCCTTTGGACAAATGGCATCATACTAACTCTTAGAGGAAAACGCAAATATACTCAAACTGCCAAATAATGTAGTACTACTGATACTGGATTAGTCTGTAAAGCTATCAAGTCCCAATAAAGATTTCTACAAACATTTAAGTTACTAGCTTTACAACCATATTTAGTCAAGGAACCGAGAAAAATATGAATATCAGTCATCTGCATAGGACAACTAAAACTGCTCTGAAAATGATTGATATGGTACATTGTCAAACGTATATGAAGATAAATGGTTAATAGCACAGTTTTATCACTGAGCGACCATAACATTTCAAATTTGCAATGAAATTTAAGACAAAATGGAGTCCACCCACACCAAGATGCCAGTCTGGAATTTTGTTCTTAACAACAGGTAAGTTTTATGTCAAAATGTATGGCGATATCAGACATTATGATACTCAGGACCGGATAAGACTAAATGGATGCATTACACCGAGACAAAGTATACCAAATTTCATAACGTAGATTTTAACAAAAACTTAGCAGACTGAAAACAGTCGTCTAAACACAACAACACACGACCCAAAACACATACCCGAATTATTCTGAAACAAGAAGACGCTGTCCCTAATATTCCCCACCCGTAGTTATCTGTCCACATGTGGGTCCTCTTTTTATAACTCCGTCAAGACATTCATGTCCTAAAACACATATGAATTTGTTTCCCTATTTTAAACGGTTCTGAGAAAAGCTGTATTAAATGATACACATACAAATATGTACACGCACAACAAGAGCACACTACCTGTACATTCTGCAGCCTCCAAGGCATCAACTTCTCAGAAACGTCTGACAATCTTCCATCAATTGCACAGCCAAATGACATAAGCCACTTCTTTTTTATTTCTTAAATTTTTAGTCACACCATGGCATATACATATACAAGCAGTGAACATAGATATACTACTATATAATATAGTTGTAATACGTGTACATATTCAAACAGCACTGACACTAATATGTGTCAAGTATATGCACTAATGCATCCATTTTCTTATTCGTCACCAACTCGTGTTATTCCGGGACAAGAGCATGCTTCTTGGAGGTACGGAAAGGGGCGAGTGGTGACGAATGCCATTTTATGTGACATCGGGAAGCTGTTATAGATCTGGTATTTACATGTACAGAGAGTAAATATGATACACTTTAGTATCTTGGTAATAGTTGTACATATTCAGAGAGATTCAACTATATATTCTGAAGGGTTGACTAGTTTCTGTTCTAAAGGTGTCCATATTCTGTAGAAGTAGTTAGATTCCTGACATATACACGCACAGAAAGTGAATATAGCATGCATTAATATGTAGGTAGTGGTACTGGTACACATACAGATAGCAATAATAGTCAAGTGACACAAGCAAGTGCACTAAGACATCTATGTCCTGCGGAAGCAGTTGAAGGTGTGGCTTATACTTCTTGAGCCAGTGAGTGAGTTTAGTTTTGAGCCGCAAGATTCCAACTATCTGGCGGTGGGCTGTAAATAATCGAGTCTGGACCAGACAATCCAGTGATCAACAACATATACATCGATCAGCGCAACTGGGAACCGATGGCATGTGTCAACCATGTCAGTGAGTCTGACCATCCGATCCCGTCAGTGGTCTCTTACGATATAGATCTACATGATGAGTATAGTACACATTACTACTGGTAATAGTTGTACACATTCAGATAGCAATAATACTAGGGTGCGTCAGGTATATACGTTAACGGCATCCATTTGCTGTAGAAGCAGTTAAAGGTCTGGGATTTCTTGGCAATATTCTTCTCGATCTGCGTTTAATGATTTTCCTTTGCTCATGTTTCCTTACTAACTTTCCCTCTTTATTGTATCCTTCTTGTCATTCAAAATGAAATTGAACAATACCTTATTCAGGCCAACTGTAATTATTTCGGAAGTTTGGGGAAGGAAACAGAAATATATACTAAAGTACATAAAGCAAATGTTTTAAATTTACCCATAAGTTAATCATGAGTCAAGAATGCGGTCAATAGGAATTTCGTCAATACCGGGACTTTTATTATTATTCATGGTTTTGATTGCTTTGGTCAGTTCCAATTCCAGTATGAGATGTCATACTAACATGGATGTTCTTCCTCTTCCTCTTCACATGTTTTAACCTCAGTCTTCTTCCGCCATCTTGTCACTTGTAAGTCTGACAACAACAATTGTTTTCATTGCTTTGGTCAATTTCTCTAAGTCGATGGACATTTCTAAATCGTCTGCTTGGTTGAGTCTGATACTGGTGTGTTTAATTTATAACATAGCATTGCCATAATCTGTATCATCCGCAATGTTACACAGACTCTTATAGAAGTTCATCTGTTCAGTCAGTATCTGATTACCATCTTGGATTTCGACTTCAGGGTCTGTAATCACTCTATTTATTAATTAATTGGTAAAAGTTCTATTTTCGAGATGGCAAATGTTTTTTCTTCATACCAAGTAATTCTAAGACTGGAAAACACCATTGCACCATATTAATCCAGTACATGACGGGTGCCATATTATTTCATACTAATATAGAAACTGATGCCCATAAGTTTAAAAAAGAGGACTCTTTTGACCTACTGATGGTACTGGAATGACACTTGTAAATGTATACAAACCTAAAAACGATGAACCTAGATTCTGTTATGAACTAATTGACACATTTGTCAATCAACACCTATGTGTGGGGATTGGAATTTGGTAACAAATTTGGTATGTAGACATATAAACTTACAAAAATATTAATAACCCGAATATTATTTGGAGGTACTGTCAACCCAGATACGTGGAAATACACTTAGTGGAAAATGAATCCTAGACAACGGGCCTGTTTACACTGATTTTCCTTGTTTCCTCTGACATTCGTAATATTACACACCCACACGAAACTAGTGAATACTACTTCTGCAATGCTGCATGTAATTAGTTAATACTACATTTGCAATGCTCCCTGTAGATCACGAATACTACATCTACTATGTTGCACGTAATTATTTAATACTACTTTTGCAATGTTCCCTGTAGATCACGAATACTACATCTAATATGTTGCACGTAATTAGTTAATACTACTTTTGCAATGTTCCCTGTAGATCACGAATACTACATCTACTATGTTGCACGTAATTAGTTAATACTACTTTTGCAATGTTCCCTGTAGATCACGAATACTACATCTACCATGCTGCACGTAATTAGTTAATACCACTTTTGCAATGTTCCTTGTAGATCACGAATACTATATCTACTATGTTGCACGTAATTAGTTAATACTACTTTTGCAATGTTCCCTGTAGATCACGAATACTACATCTACTATGTTGCACGTAATTAGTTAATACTACTTTTGCAATGTTCCCTGTAGATCACGAATACTACATCTACCATGCTGCACGTAATTAGTTAATACTACTTTTGCAATGTTCCCTGTAGATCACGAATACTATATCTACCATGCTGCACGTAATTAGTTAATACTACTTTTGCAATGTTCCCTGTAGATCACGAATACTACATCTACCATGCTGCACGTAATTAGTTCATACTACTTTTGCAACGTTCCCTGTAGATCACGAATACTACATCTACTATGTTGCACGTAATTAGTTAATACTACTTTTGCAATGTTCCCTGTAGATCACGAATACTACATCTACTATGTTGCACGTAATTAGTTAATACTACTTTTGCAATGTTCCCTGTAGATCACGAATACTACATCTACCATGCTGCACGTAATTAGTTAATACTACTTTTGCAATGTTCCCTGTAGATCACGAATACTACATCTACCATGCTGCACGTAATTAGTTCATACTACTTTTGCAATGTTCCCTGTAGATCACGAATACTACATCTACCATGCTGCACGTAATTAGTTAATACTACTTTTGCAATGTTCCCTGTAGATCACGAATACTACATCTACCATGCTGCACGTAATTAGTTAATACTACTTTTGCAATGTTCCCTGTAGATCACGAATACTACATCTACCATGCTGCACGTAATTAGTTAATACTACTTTTGCAATGTTCCCTGTAGATCACGAATACTACATCTACCATGCTGCACGTAATTAGTTCATACTACTTTTGCAATGTTCCCTGTAGATCACGAATACTACATCTACTATGTTGCACGTAATTAGTTAATACTACTTTTGCAATGTTCCCTGTAGATCACGAATACTACATCTACCATGCTGCACGTAATTAGTTAATACTACTTTTGCAATGTTCCCTGTAGATCACGAATACTACATCTACCATGCTGCACGTAATTAGTTAATACTACTTTTGCAATGTTCCCTGTAGATCACGAATACTACATCTACCATGCTGCACGTAATTATTTAATACTACTTTTGCAATGTTCCCTGTAGATCACGAATACTACATCTACCATGCTGCACGTAATTAGTTAATACTACTTTTGCAATGTTCCCTGTAGATCACGAATACTACATCTACTATGTTGCACGTAATTAGTTAATACTACTTTTGCAATGTTCCCTGTAGATCACGAATACTACATCTACCATGCTGCACGTAATTAGTTAATACTACTTTTGCAATGTTCCCTGTAGATCACGAATACTACATCTACTATGTTGCACGTAATTAGTTAATACTACTTTTGCAATGTTCCCTGTAGATCACGAATATTACATCTACTATGTTGCACGTAATTAGTTAATACTACTTTTGCAATGTTCCCTGTAGATCACGAATACTACATCTACTATGTTGCACGTAATTAGTTCATACTACTTTTGCAATGTTCCCTGTAGATCACGAATACTACATCTACTATGTTGCACGTAATTAGTTCATACTACTTTTGCAATGTTCCCTGTAGATCACGAATACTACATCTACTATGTTGCACGTAATTAGTTAATACTACTTTTGCAATGTTCCCTGTAGATCACGAATACTACATCTACTATGTTGCACGTAATTAGTTAATACTACTTTTGCAATGTTCCCTGTAGATCACGAATACTACATCTACCATGCTGCACGTAATTAGTTAATACTACTTTTGCAATGTTCCCTGTAGATCACGAATACTACATCTACTATGTTGCACGTAATTAGTTAATACTACTTTTGCAATGTTCCCTGTAGATCACGAATACTATATCTACTATGTTGCACGTAATTAGTTAATACTACTTTTGCAATGTTCCCTGTAGATCACGAATACTACATCTACTATGTTGCATGTAATTAGTTCATACTACTTTTGCAATGTTCCCTGTAGATCACGAATACTACATCTACTATGTTGCACGTAATTAGTTAATACTACTTTTGCAATGTTCCCTGTAGATCACGAATACTACATCTACCATGCTGCACGTAATTAGTTAATACTACTTTTGCAATGTTCCCTGTAGATCACGAATACTATATCTACCATGCTGCACGTAATTAGTTAATACTACTTTTGCAATGTTCCCTGTAGATCACGAATACTACATCTACCATGCTGCACGTAATTAGTTCATACTACTTTTGCAACGTTCCCTGTAGATCACGAATACTACATCTACTATGTTGCACGTAATTAGTTAATACTACTTTTGCAATGCTCCCTGTAGATCACGAATACTACATCTACTATGTTGCACGTAATTAGTTAATACTACTTTTGCAATGTTCCCTGTAGATCACGAATACTACATCTACCATGCTGCACGTAATTAGTTAATACTACTTTTGCAATGTTCCCTGTAGATCACGAATACTACATCTACCATGCTGCACGTAATTAGTTCATACTACTTTTGCAATGTTCCCTGTAGATCACGAATACTACATCTACCATGCTGCACGTAATTAGTTAATACTACTTTTGCAATGTTCCCTGTAGATCACGAATACTACATCTACCATGCTGCACGTAATTAGTTAATACTACTTTTGCAATGTTCCCTGTAGATCACGAATACTACATCTACCATGCTGCACGTAATTAGTTAATACTACTTTTGCAATGTTCCCTGTAGATCACGAATACTACATCTACCATGCTGCACGTAATTAGTTCATACTACTTTTGCAATGTTCCCTGTAGATCACGAATACTACATCTACTATGTTGCACGTAATTAGTTAATACTACTTTTGCAATGTTCCCTGTAGATCACGAATACTACATCTACCATGCTGCACGTAATTAGTTAATACTACTTTTGCAATGTTCCCTGTAGATCACGAATACTACATCTACCATGCTGCACGTAATTAGTTAATACTACTTTTGCAATGTTCCCTGTAGATCACGAATACTACATCTACCATGCTGCACGTAATTAGTTAATACTACTTTTGCAATGTTCCCTGTAGATCACGAATACTACATCTACCATGCTGCACGTAATTAGTTAATACTACTTTTGCAATGTTCCCTGTAGATCACGAATACTACATCTACTATGTTGCACGTAATTAGTTAATACTACTTTTGCAATGTTCCCTGTAGATCACGAATACTACATCTACCATGCTGCACGTAATTAGTTAATACTACTTTTGCAATGTTCCCTGTAGATCACGAATACTACATCTACTATGTTGCACGTAATTAGTTAATACTACTTTTGCAATGTTCCCTGTAGATCACGAATACTACATCTACTATGTTGCACGTAATTAGTTCATACTACTTTTGCAATGTTCCCTGTAGATCACGAATACTACATCTACTATGTTGCACGTAATTAGTTAATACTACTTTTGCAATGTTCCCTGTAGATCACGAATACTACATCTACTATGTTGCACGTAATTAGTTAATACTACTTTTGCAATGTTCCCTGTAGATCACGAATACTACATCTACCATGCTGCACGTAATTAGTTAATACTACTTTTGCAATGTTCCCTGTAGATCACGAATACTACATCTACTATGTTGCACGTAATTAGTTAATACTACTTTTGCAATGTTCCCTGTAGATCACGAATACTATATCTACTATGTTGCACGTAATTAGTTAATACTACTTTTGCAATGTTCCCTGTAGATCACGAATACTACATCTACTATGTTGCACGTAATTAGTTCATACTACTTTTGCAATGTTCCCTGTAGATCACGAATACTACATCTACTATGTTGCACGTAATTAGTTAATACTACTTTTGCAATGTTCCCTGTAGATCACGAATACTACATCTACCATGCTGCACGTAATTAGTTAATACTTCTTTTGCAATGTTCCCTGTAGATCACGAATACTACATCTACTATGTTGCACGTAATTAGTTAATACTACTTTTGCAATGTTCCCTGTAGATCACGAATACTACATCTACCATGCTGCACGTAATTAGTTAATACTACTTTTGCAATGTTCCCTGTAGATCACGAATACTACATCTACTATGTTGCACGTAATTAGTTAATACTACTTTTGCAATGTTCCCTGTAGATCACGAATACTACATCTACCATGCTGCACGTAATTAGTTAATACTACTTTTGCAATGTTCCCTGTAGATCACGAATACTACATCTACTATGTTGCACGTAATTAGTTCATACTACTTTTGCAATGTTCCCTGTAGATCACGAATACTACATCTACCATGCTGCACGTAATTAGTTAATACTACTTTTGCAATGTTCCCTGTAGATCACGAATACTACATCTACCATGCTGCACGTAATTAGTTAATACTACTTTTGCAATGTTCCCTGTAGATCACGAATACTACATCTACCATGCTGCACGTAATTAGTTAATACTACTTTTGCAATGTTCCCTGTAGATCACGAATACTACATCTACTATGTTGCACGTAATTAGTTCATACTACTTTTGCAATGTTCCCTGTAGATCACGAATACTACATCTACCATGCTGCACGTAATTAGTTAATACTACTTTTGCAATGTTCCCTGTAGATCACGAATACTACATCTACTATGTTGCACGTAATTAGTTAATACTACTTTTGCAATGTTCCCTGTAGATCACGAATACTACATCTACTATGTTGCACGTAATTAGTTCATACTACTTTTGCAATGTTCCCTGTAGATCACGAATACTACATCTACTATGTTGCACGTAATTAGTTCATACTACTTTTGCAATGTTCCCTGTAGATCACGAATACTACATCTACTATGTTGCACGTAATTAGTTAATACTACTTTTGCAATGTTCCCTGTAGATCACGAATACTACATCTACTATGTTGCACGTAATTAGTTAATACTACTTTTGCAACGTTCCCTGTAGATCACGAATACTACATCTACTATGTTGCACGTAATTAGTTAATACTACTTTTGCAATGTTCCCTGTAGATCACGAATACTACATCTACTATGTTGCACGTAATTAGTTAATACTACTTTTGCAATGTTCCCTGTAGATCACGAATACTACATCTACTATGTTGCACGTAATTAGTTAATACTACTTTTGCAATGTTCCCTGTAGATCACGAATACTACATCTACCATGCTGCACGTAATTAGTTAATACTACTTTTGCAATGTTCCCTGTAGATCACGAATACTACATCTACTATGTTGCACGTAATTAGTTAATACTACTTTTGCAATGTTCCCTGTAGATCACGAATACTATATCTACTATGTTGCACGTAATTAGTTAATACTACTTTTGCAATGTTCCCTGTAGATCACGAATACTACATCTACTATGTTGCACGTAATTAGTTCATACTACTTTTGCAATGTTCCCTGTAGATCACGAATACTACATCTACTATGTTGCACGTAATTAGTTAATACTACTTTTGCAATGTTCCCTGTAGATCACGAATACTACATCTACCATGCTGCACGTAATTAGTTAATACTACTTTTGCAATGTTCCCTGTAGATCACGAATACTATATCTACTATGTTGCACGTAATTAGTTAATACTACTTTTGCAATGTTCTCTGTAGATCACGAATACTATATCTACTATGTTGCACGTAATTAGTTAATGCTACTTTTGCAATGTTCCATGTGGGTCGTGAATACTACGTTATAATGCTGAGAGTTCTAAGATTGTCCATGTCGGATATGAAATTAAGTATAAGTTAGAATAACACTTTTTGCATCAGGTATGTATCTTTTGTCCGAGAAAACACATTTTTCAAGCATTTGCTGGAGCAGTGTAGAAGGTGTGATGTTAGTAAGCATCGTTACTATACATGCAACTTCACCTGCCATTTTCTATGAGTACTCTCTCAGCAATTCATCAAAGCTGACAATCTCAACTGGAACTAGAACATACATATCGGCTTGTTTAACTTTCCATTCCAACTGACAATTTATTGGCACTCCACTTGAATAAACAGTTATCAAAGGGCAAATATGTGTATGTTAATTTTACAGGGGCTCGTATATTTGCATTGTAGGCAATAACCAGTTAAACCTGTTATATTCTTATATCTCTATCACACATACACAAGAAACATAAGCTTCACCAGGTTCATGAGCAAAACTGTTTTGCCACATTTGTTTCTTTCACTACTGCGGATATTCAATCGCACGCGATGCTTTATAAATGACTTTATAATGCGCATGTTCATACAGCATAAGCTAAACGAGATCACCTTATATGTTAACGGACACACCTAATATAAAGGAGGTGATGCAGGCTCAAATAGAGTCGGTTAGAAGACATTTCTACATAAAGTACTTAGATGTAAAGGCAGCAACTTATTCCCAGAAAATCTACCTTAACTTGGGTCTGCAAATACTTTAAAATATAATTGTCCAAATGTAAGAAACGTTTTCACTCCATGGTTCGCAACAAATTCTACCGTTACTCACCGAATGCTTGGTGGGACCTATAGTCTAGATATGAGGAAATAAACCGGATCTAAACATTACCTCCCAAGTAGTCTGTTATAATCAGAACGGCTTATTAGATAGTAAAACCATTGTTTAGACAAAATTGGAAGGAAAAAGGTATACTATTTAAAACCACATATAATCTAAAACATCTAAAAATCTTTTCTAGTGTATTTCGGAGTTAAAGCTCTCTTTAAAAGCAAACAAATCAGTTTAGAAAACATCAACCAAAAAAGTAAAGCCATTACAAACATACGTCTTCAACCATCTGACAAGACAAAAAAGGATTGTCAAGTTTACTACATGGCTTTATTGGAAACAAAACCAAATCGTAGGCAACACTGTATGAAATGGAACGTTTATTAAGAAATGAACTTGCATTTGCTGCAGATACTAGACACAACTATAACCATATTCCCTTTCTTTGTTCAAGAGACATAGATCTCCAATGGTTTCAATATAAACTGCTTACATGTTCCAACGCATAATAGACTTTTTAGAGTGTATATGTTAACCCGTTTTGCACCAAATATGGTAGCAACTTTAAGATTGGCTTAATAATTAAATTGAATTTAAATTTGAATTTCTCAAGACAACAAATTCTTGTTTGATTCCGTCGTAAACATAGCGACCCAATTAATGTGATCCTCATCCTTTTCAAAACTTCAAAAAATATGCAAATATTTCAGTTCTTGTGCACCAAATATGCAGCTATGCTAAGCTCCAGAATCGACGCCTTTTGCCAAATTCTGGTCGGCATGTCACAACCTGTTCAGCATTTGATATAATTTGTACTGCCATTGTTACATGCTCTATATGACCATACTTGACTTCATCCCTTGACCTTGATCGACCCTGCATGTTGGAGGCCATGTATAACTGTAATAACGGTATGAAAAATAAATAAATGTAAAACAATAATATGGCATTTCCACATGTCGCCGCCTGCAACATTGCTCAAACATTCCTCTCTTCCAGTATTGCTGCCCTATCACCATTCCTTCGCCACTTTCACCTTGCCAATGTGACATTTGGAAACTCGTTGTAAGGAGAGTGAAAGCTGCCTTTATGATCTCGAAACAGTTTAGCGAGAATGATGTTGATTGCAGATTGATCAAAGCGATGACATTTATTGTATTTGCGAATGTCAGTGTCACAGACGATGACATTTGGTGGGTATCGGGGACACATGCACTTAGGACTCATGGCACAAGCCACCAAGGGTTTAATGACAGCTTCACGGATCCACCGTTCGTTATGAAGCAACAGGAAGCCACCATGGTCTTCAGCGACTGGAGCTAAACTACACACGTCTTCCTTCATGTAGTTCATTGTTTCCTTCAGACTATGCTGCGCCACCGAGTGGACATCAGCGTAGGTGACAATGCCTCGGATCTCCACGTCATCCAGCAGTTGGGGCATTGTCTTGTTCCAGAACCGCACAGATGAGTCCACCCATACCAAGATGTCCGCCTTTGGGAGGTTAGCCTGGGGAAATATGGCAGTGAGAAAAAAACAACAGTTTTTTTAAAGATAATATCTTTCAAGAATCATTTATGGGTGACACAGGCCATTGTTCACATAATTCATCATATTGACCTTGGAAGCTAGCTGAAACTAACCAGATCTGGCACCGATTTGTTGAAACCAACTTAGGTTTTTTTACTCAAATTATTTTACAATTTCATACAGCTGAATTTTTAATTCTACTGCATTTATAAAGTAAAAGAAACCAAACAAATGATATATCAATCAAACTAAAATTGGTCTGGTATGTTTGAGATTAATATCGATTTTAGTTCATTCTGAGAAATGCATTTTCCTTCATTTTCCCCAATTTGAGTAAAAACTCAGACTTCAGTTCGACCTGATCTCTGATTTACGGCACAACGTATACTTTTTCTTACCGGTCAGTATAGACGATGCTTTACTGAATGTTACGGTAAGTCATGCACACATCCTCGCACTTACAAGAAAAAAAATACAATAGTGTTTAAAAGAATATACCTGTATGATGAAAGATTTCCATGCGTAGCAACGTAGATTCTGTAGCCTCGGTGGCATCAGTTCCACTGGGAAACGTCTTAGTTCACAACGACAATCTCTCATCACCTAAAACGTTAAAGTTTCAGCAAAACTTATGCCATGAACTGAAGACAATGTTGCATGCAGATAGCATCAATGGCGAATTAGACCCTCTGACGATCACCCTGTCATGTTGGTTTGAACGAACGAAAAGCCAGATGACTAGTGGACCCTACTGGCAAAGAAGGATACGTTGGACCGGCGCAGAGAACGCGTTTACAAACGTAGGCGGTGCACGGCAATGAGCAAACCTATTTAGTGTGTGAATGGGAAAGCTGATGTAGGCTAGTGCACGTGCAGTGCTTGACGATTAAATTGATTCTGCGAGCTGAAATTTGCGGAGTCAGACCACGCACTTTACCCATCGCACAACACTTGATCGCGGACAACCTGGGACCCCTTCGCTCACAATAGCAAGCTCCAGTGGGTGGCACTCATGCTTTCTTTATGGTGGGTCAATTGTCAGGTCGGTGCTCAACTTAACCTTGTTTGTCAATAGGCGCCACATTTGCTCATACAAAAGTACTTCCCTTAGCAGCTTCAGGATTCAATTTTATACATCGTGTCGCTGACTAGACAATCCAGTGATTGAAATCATGAGCTGCGATCTGCGTACATGCTTGAACTCATCTTACTAAGGCCACTCATTTTGAGATAGAGAATGAATAATCTGGACCATCAGTCAAGGTGTGTTTTGATGACATAGCCGATTCTATCCACATCCAGCTGTACATTCACCTGATTCCGCTGCCATGGCCACAGTCCAAGATCATAATACACAAACGTGTAATTTCTGATATAGGGGAAGACGTTCTGATGGAGATTCCTCATCAAACCCTGTGACTCACAGAAGTGGTTGCTTGAGGCTGCAGTGACGAACATGACTCGCTTGTTCGAGGGAGGGTCAGAGAAAAGCCCCGGAATGAGGCTCAAGTGCTGATGGTCCAGTTCAGACACTGTGGACAAGACGCTTCTTAGGTTATCCTCGGGGGTTGTAGGTCGGCGTTGAGGACAAAGGGACTCAAGACAAGGCCTGCCTGTGGACAAGAACCTCATGGAAGCACTTAAAAAAGAACAAATCATTCTTAACCATTAGTAATCATAATATTTTAGCGCATTCATGACTGATCATCATCGCTCTATCGCCATGGTGACGTGAACTCAAGTTTGTTATTGCTATACATGACAAATTTTATGGATAACAACTTCTTTTATTCAAGTGTTATCCATATAGTTTGTTCTATGGTGTACTTCTAAAATGCCATTCAAAGAACTCTGCTACTCCTGATAGTAATGAAGAGAATTAATACAGCACGTCAAGAATGAATACCCATACCGATCCCAGCAAAAACACGTGGGTGCGTAAAATAGATATGTGCTAAAATATTGATGGAGAGGGTATTCACTGAACTGAATTGTCTTTTCAGACGATGTTGTATTACCGAGCGCCATTAGATAGATATTTAATGATGAGATAAGTATGCTAACTTGCAAGTTCTTCCTCTTCACATGTTTTAACCTCAGTCTTCTTCCACAGTCCCGCCATTTGTAAGTCTGACAACAACAAAAGCAAGTCCAGTTGGCAAGAATGTGTACACGTATGTCGTGCTCTGGACAGCACAAACTACTACATCTGAACGTCCATGTATGGGAAGGATTCATTTTCTGTTAACGTGTGTTAACCCTGATGCTAGGAATATTAGCCAGAAGAAAATACATGGATTTATTATAAGAGAGTGAGTTTAGTTTTCACGTCGCTTTTAGAAATGTTCCATTATGAAAACATTTTAAGTATGCCCGAAGCAGCCGCTGAAGGTCCAAAACACAACTTTGATACCTGTTCCAAAGTGAGTGAGAATGGTATTATGCCGCTTTTAGCAATATCCCATCAGTATCACGGCGAGGAACATCAGAAATGGGCTTCACATACTCTACCCATGTCTTTAGGCGTGATGAGCGAGTCCTTTAACCACTTGGCTACACTAACGGCCTGAATCAATTATGCGATATATGACTCTTGTATCAGACTTTGATTACTCTATGGGCATTTGGGAAACATCTAGTAATCTTTTCTGGTAGACGACCTGGCATCAACGTTGTAATACTTAATCACGTCTGAAATGGAATTACGTTTTTATAAGTACTTTTTGCAGCAGAAAGTAATTTTAGGAAGAGAAAACACTGTTTTCAAGCTTTTGCTGGAATAACGTAGAAAGTATATTTTAGAAAGCATCGTTATTGTACATGCAACTTTACCTGCCATTTTCTGTGTGTACTCTCTCAGCAATTCATCAAAGCTGACTATCTCACTTGGAACTGGAAAAGAAATGCCTTTACATCTATCTTCCAACTCGCAATGTGCTGGTATACCACTTAAGTGAGTGAGCTATATGACAGTGATCTGTACATGGAGTCTGGGTCAGACAATATAGTGATCAACAGCATGAGCATCGATCTCCGCAATTATGATACGATGACACGTGTGAAGCAAGTCAGCTAGCCTGACCACCCGATCTCGTCCGTCTGACTACAAGCATGGGTCAATGAAGATAAATTCTAGCCCGGATCTTCACGGGTTGGTAGTTATCAAAATGCAAATATGAGAACGATGCCTTTACATGTGTTTGTATGTTTACATATATGTCACAGACAATTAAACTTTCTGTGTTTCTTATATTTCTCTCAAACTCGCTAGAAAACATAGCTCACCAGGTTGTACTTTTCCTACAAGGTGCGAAAAGTCAATCGTTTGAGATTCATCTGGAAGAAAATTCCTCAACTAATGCAGTCGTCTTTGAGAACAAAAGAACAAACCAACATCGACAGACAATAGAACAGGTATGTATGTATGATATAAACATATCATGAATATAAACATATAATGAAACTGCATTAAACCAGACGCTGTCACATTAAGTTAAGTGTGCGTTGAAATAACACGGCAGAATTTAAACAGATACTTTTTTACTTCAAACTCAATCAGATGTCGAATTATCCTTATCATAAGAAAATAGCTAGAAGTGTATATTTCACAATATTTATTATAAAGGATATGAAAGGTCTATGCAGGCGCACGTGTGTGTGTGTGTGTCCATGTGTTGTGCGCTCACAAATGTGTGAATGTTACCAGGTACGTACAGAGGCAGGTGGCTAAATAGCCAGTTGTGTTTTCCTCGACAACGACGAACATCAGCAGCACAACAGCGGCAAGAACTGGAACATTTTCATGCCGTCAGAATCAATGACAAACTGTATCCGAAAATGAACTGTCATCAAAAATTATGTCGATGGACCTGTAATATGTTTATAAGGGTTTTAAACAGTAATACAGTAACCACAGCATTATGTGAGCTCCCTCTCTGATGAAGTGATCGCATAAACGTAACCAGAAGCACGATTTATGGATTAATCTCCATCTTTATTGTGTATAACACGAAGTTTCGGGGATTATGCTTGCTCCTCATACACTTCGAAACGTCATGTTATTCATGATAAAGAAGGAAATCCATAAATCTGGCTTTTCGTATGCATTCAATTGACATCACGTCAAGGCACTTGGGTTCTTCGTGCCGTGTCTGGTGGGCAATAACTGGAAGGAAATTTACTGTTTGATTGTCAATAAACAAAGAAGATAATCCATACACTCGAACAAGAAGGGAATACAGTTTGCGCTCTACATGTTTTCTCACCCTCATTTGACGAAGGAATTTCAATGAGAAATACGTTATTTCACAAGTTGTTTCTCTGTAAACTTCAGGCGAGGGTTGGTTTCATATCTGATAAGGACACATGTAACCGTCTCCAGTTTAAGGTGTCTACCATCAATCAGGACGAGTGGCAAAGGTGTATCACTCCATTTCACTTCAAAACAACATCCTGACCCTCTTCCTGACCCTCCACCTCGTCCTGACTCTCCACCTCGACCTATCCCTCCACCTAACTCCAACCCTCTACCTCGTCCTAAACCTCCACCTCCTCCTCACCCCCACCTCGTCCTGACCCTCCACCTCGACCTGATTCTCCGCCTCGACCCATCCCTCCATCTAATCCCAACCCTCTACCTCGTCCTAAACCTTCACCTCCTCCTCACCCTCCACCTCGTCCTGACTCTGCACCTCTTCCTGACTCTCCACCTCGACCTTCCCCTCCACCTAACCCCTACCCTCTACCTCGTCCTAAACCTCCACCTCCTCCTCACCTTCCACCTCGTCCTGACCTATCCCTCCATCTAACTCCAACCCTCTACCTCGTCCTAAACCTCCACCTCTTCCTGGCCCTCAACTTTGCCTTTACTCTTAGACTCACTTTCACAGTCGTCTTCGAACAATACCAATACCAATACCATATCCATCACTCTTATTGGAATTAAGTAGTTGTACATGAATAAAATGATAGTCACACCGCACGGTGATTATACCGTAAGTATAACTATCGTACTTTATATAAGTTGCATAATCTATTTTCGCGATTTATGGTTTGTTGGGAGCATGCTGTTCATGCGATGCCGCCATTAGACGATTTGTCCCATAAGCCTTGCTTTGTCAACGTGCCTGATGTGATCGCTGTAATGGCGAGACAAACCTAAAAAGTTGGAGGTGCACTCCGTGGTCCCTCTTTGTGAACGTTTTTTCGTTATAGCAGTCTGGTGTTGGAATATAGCCATCGTGCATGCAGAATTGTTTGTTAAGACGTAGTGTGCTTTTATCAACAACAAAATACGTGAGACTAATTTGCAAACAGTCGTCTTTGTACACATGCACTCTAACGGGGTTCTTTTAAACGAGACCTGCAGGACTTTTTGTTCAAGATACGAGTGGCCGAGTCGTATTGATCAATATTCCATTAATATCTTAGTGACTCAGTTTTATACACGTACAAGTCCCTTGCGCAACCGTACCCAAGCTCATGACTCTTTCTGAGTGCACTGTGAAGGCGGGGTGGGGTAGTGAGGTAACATGGCGGCTAAACTCTCTCTCTCTCTCTCTCTCTCACACACACACACACACACTCACTCTCTCTCTCTCTCTCAACAACGGGTGAAATGGCTCACAAACGCGACAAATAAATCAGGTTGAATTTGAGTGAACAAAATTGTTTTGCCTTGGTAACATATTTGGCCTCATAAAACCAATAACAATTCGTCAAGAACTGAACACTTTCAAAGTGAGAGAATGAGTGACTTCAGTGTTACACTACGCTCAACATTATTCCAACTATATATGTGGCGGTCGTCTGTAAATAATGGAGTTTGGACTAGACAGTCCAGTGATCAACAACATGAGCATTGATCTGCGCAATCGGAAACCGTTGACATGTGTCAACCAAGACAGCGAGCCTGACCACCCGTCGCCTCTAACAACAGTCGCCTCTAACAACAAATGCTTTCAAACTGAAAGTTCAAATTGAAAGTTCAATCATAAGTCATATGTGTCTTCCATTTAAGGAGACGTCGTTTAATAGTTTTCCGTCCACTAGATATATGCCACTACACAAGTAACGATAATCTGAGGCAAGGTCATGTCTTCAGATACAGAGATACCGTCTTTTGCCTATCAAAGGTTCTGACGCACTCCTGTAAATGTAGCCACTTCAGTCAACTGTTCTAAGTTAATTTTTGCCAAAGATTCCTCACTGATTAAAGGTAGTGTACTGTTTACACATGAACATAATCGTGAGAAGAAAAGATTATTGTCATGGGTTCAATGAATAAATGGAGAATTCTTTACAACAAAAGAGAGTGAATGAGTTACATCGACAGCATTGCAGCCAGTATTGCTTTGGCAGCAATATCAGTCATTGCGTTCACAGATATACCAATATGGCTGGGTAACCAATAAAACACGATGTCACATTGGCCAGTACCAAGATCGTTATGTAATTCGATAATTTCCATTAAAAGTGGATGTTTACAAGAAAGATTTTAATAGCCTGCATGCAAGAAAGAGAGTCGGAAAAGATTATGAATAATGTTGTATTTAAGGGGGTCTTTGGATATATTTAAGAGCCATTAATATGGGTTTGCTTCTGCTGTCAAATAGAACTGCTCTCTGGTATTCTAAAGATATTGTTCGGAATCTAATGACAGTGGCACAAGTAACTGCATCACCATCCCTGGATCCATCTGTAGATATGTAAATAAGGATTTGTAAGTATTATATTTACTTTTTAATTGATTATATTCTTGTTTATTTTGTAAGACCTTTACAACAAAAATCACAGCTGTCCATATGCGCGATATTTGCAATTGCTTTTCAGCAATTTGATGCATTTTCGTGTACTTCATCTGCATAAGGTTTGCAGTCGGCTTCACCTAGTTACTGGAGAAATTCATCTTAGATGTACACCCTACACCCTACTACACAGAGAGAGAGAGAGGGGGGGGGGAGAGAGAGAGAAAACAACACACAAACACACATGCATGCACGCACCTTAACTTTTATGTATCAATTTTATGTATCATCGTTAAATCTTTAAAGATTATAAATTTCAAATAATTTCGAATAATTATTCATGATTCAACACGATACTAACAACGACATATCTGGAACTAACAGGGCAGATTTCCATCCAGCTTGAAGCGACAGAAATACCCCTTTCTAGAATAAAATAATCATTGTGTTTGCTAATGATGATAATTTATAATAAATGATAAATTATAATAAATGTGTAAGTTTGTCCAATTGTAAGTCTGTCTTATCATATACAGAGTAGCACTACTTTGTAACCTCCGACATCTAACTAATACCTAAACATGAAGTGGGGGTGTCAATGTTTTATCAAGAAATGAAATGTTCGTAACATGGTTACTTCCTATTTCAGATGACACTCAATTATTAAGTCTGTGGTGGTTCTCTCAGTTCAACAGACAACATCAAGTCACGTGACTTTTCCAAGAAATGGTATCAGAACTTCACAAGCCATAGTTGCGAGTACCCTGGTAAATGGAGATTACATACTCTGGTAAATCAAACAGAAACCATCCATCAAACAAGCTTTAAATGTTGTTTTCTATCCCCACACGGCACACTCCATATCTAAATATAACTTAAACTAGGTATAAAAGAACACAATACCTTAATATGACCGTGGTAATGGTCATTGCAATCTTATGCCTACCATTTTCCATGTATTGGAAAATGTCATGCTGAGAGATACTCTAAACAATGGCGAATCCTTCGACTATCAGCCGGTTGACCACAAAACATCAACAGCAGCCCATGACGTCAAGGCAGAGTATGAAACTCCCAAACATATTAGCCAGACGACAGTTCCGAATAGATGTAAAAACTTCCCTGCCTACAAAAAATAAATACTATTTCCCTTAGTGTAAATAATTTAAGACCTGTCAAATAATAATGAATACAATTCTAACCCGACAGTCAGACGGATGAATTTGAGAATCTGGCAGTCTGTGTTGAAACTAACCCTTCTCGGGCGGTCGGACAGACAGTTATTTCGCTCGCCGGTGAAGGACTACAAATAACAACTCCTAAGGAAGGTTTATGACTCACAAATGTAGACGTATCAACAGTTTTTTCAACAGCTGTATTTTGCACTCACAAACACAAACAGTGCAATGACTGCTACTGTAATTACATATACAATAAAAGATAATTAACGTGTTAATGTGACAGTTCAGGCATAGAACAGCAGATCCTGGCACATATTCCACATTATGAAATACAAAATATGAATAACTAAACCCCGGTCTAACATGGATACACATTATACTATTTTCAGGCCGACCAGTTGTTATTTCATGCATTTTACCAGGAAAAATACCATCTTGATATGATTTTTGTCTAGGGATTTCCGGGTTTTTATCCATTACACTTGTAGTTCGAGTAGCAGAGTAAATACAGACATGATTGTAGTGGTTCCGCGCCTCACCTTGTCTGCATTTGCGTCTGACTACACCACGGTACCTGGACATGATGAACCAGTTGGTTGCGTATCCCGCGAATGACAAAAAAGTGCACCAGTGTTCCCACACTGCACTCTACCTTCAACCAGCTAGACTGTGTCAACGCCACATGTTTGCTCTGTATACATATAGCGCAGTAACAGTCGTTGGATCTTATTCGCAATCAATAAAACCCCGTTTATCCGGACGTTTTAGTTTCACTCGAAAATCGTCCAGATAGCAAGACGGCCGGTTAACTGGATCAAACAAGCAAACGTGAAAGTTAAGTGAAAACAAAAAGTGAAAGAATTTTCATGTACATATCAATAAATCGACAGTCAATAATAGTAACAGTGATTCATTATAACATACAAGTGTACCGATATTACATGGAAGGCGGAACACAGGTTACTATGCAAGCCTAATAGGGCCATTTTCATAGATAACTTTTTTATTTAAAAGGTGTAATAACAAGTTTTAAAGGTGTAATTGCAAGTTTGAAAAGGTATAATTACATGTTTAAGGGTGTAATTGCAAGTCATAATTTTTGTACGTGTTTTATCCGTGTAACTACATATTTGAAAAGATGTAATTACATGCACCGTTATGAGTTTCAAACACCAGACACGTCCTCTGATGGTGTAGACGACATCGACGACGACAACTATCCCTTTGGGTCATACTTGGATGAATTGGGCATACAACGCTCCATGATTGAGAAAATGAAAGAAGAGAAGGTAAATATTTTGTTTAAAAACTGACGAGTTATGCACCAAAATGATAGTTTCTTAATAAAGTATGTTATCCCGTTCTCAAGTCTACAGAGAAAACACATGTGTGACAATAAAGCAGTATTTGTTAAATTTCTGTCTATACACAAACTTTAATGTATTGTAAAATTAAAATTATTACTAAAATTTAATTATAATATGTTATCATTAGTGTTCCATTTCCATATTACATTTAGTGCTTACCCCACTATTACACTAGTAGTGTAATATTACATAACGTGAAAATTCATTTGCTTCTTGAAGATACCTGGGTATCATAAAGATTTTCATCTGTATATTAAAATGAAGTTCCAAATTGGTGCAGTTAACAAATTTAAAATTACTTCAGTCTGATATAAGATTTACATGTTTCCCTTCAAATACAACATATTATTTTTTAGAGATTTCAATATCTGACTATCTCAGTTAAATTCATTTGAATATTTTAAAACGCCAGTTCTTGACTTGTCAATCCTTATACATAGCAGGACAGGCAGGTGGTGCGGAGAGCCCAGAGCTAGATGGTCTCAGTGTAAACAATATAGATAAACAAGATAAGCGATAAGGATGACAGTGATTTTAGTTATGAATGATACTGGCAAACCATTTGTACCTATCACGGAAAAAATTATAATTATTTTATGTCTCTAACTTTACTAACCATTATGTCCATCATTTATGTCACTTGAAGTCTGTCAAAAATAGTCTGGGTATTTAAAGAGTTCAAGTAACATCAATAACTTGAATTATCCATTGACTTTGTATGCATGTATACAGCAAATGCAGTTATGTGTAGATACTTTAATTTTACGTTTTCGCTATTGTAACATCAAATCTCGGAATGAAAATTAGCACTGACAAGCTTACGCCATTACCTCGTATCAGAGAACCATTCATACGAAGGCTCACCGAGGAATGTCGCAGAATTGTAAACTTTTTTAAGCAATTGGTACTGTGACAGTTTGTAATTGCCGGTTCAAGGAAAAATAACAAATGAGATATGCTCTCTTCTTTTGCAGGTTGCATCTGATGTTGCTGGCCTCATAAGTGGTGAAGACCTGTCGAAGTAGTGAGTCAGTGAGTAAGTTTAGTTTTACGCCACTTTTAGCAGTATTCCAGCAATATCACGGCCGGGGACACCAGAAAATGGGCTTCACACATTGTACCCATGTAGGGAATCGAACCCGGACTTCCGGCGTGACGAGCGGACGCTTTAACCACTAGGCTACCCCACCGCCCCCCTGTCGACGTACGTTGAGAAGCATGGCGATAGAGTCAGAATAAAAAATACATAAAGACACAATCTACTGAAACCAAAGCAGAAAACAAGAAGAGTAACCTGATTGCAATTTTGAAAGACAAGACTGAAACTGACAAGAAAGGGAGGTCTAAAAGACTCTCAGGTCATAAATCCACTGCAACAGTCACTGAAGAGGGAGCTTCATCAGAAGAGGAAATGAGAAATTTAAAAAAAAACAATTTGGCAACAGGCATGCAGAAAAAACTACAAGGAAGATCAAATTGGGATGGACTCACAGATCGGTGCAAAAGAGCACACAAATCTGGGAGAAAAGTGGGGGAGGAACCCGTGAAATAGACATAAATAAAGATGCAACCCGCTCAGATATCTTGCAGACACAGGTCGGGAGACCTTGAAAGTAGCTCTGTCTGACATTGAATCAGTTGACATGTCTGAGCTTTTTTATCTGTTGGGAAGATACGAGGCCAAGGTGAACCCAACAAAGGAGAGCATCGTCAGAGTTGTGGCAGAACCAGCCCTTAAGGAGTTGATTCAGAAACCCATGTTTGTGGTGGATTGTTGGCGACAGATTCTTGCGAAACTGAGAATGGATAAGCAGCGACTGGCTACTCCGTACAGAGACTTTTACCCCACCACACGAAAGGTTATTGAGAAATTGAAGTTTCCTGAAAATATGACGATGGAAGAATCAGCAGTCACTAATCACCTTCGAGGGTTTGTCAGCGAACTAGATGCAGCAACACTCAAGACGTTCCTACGATTCACAACGGGTTCAGTTCTATTGTTGTGTGATCATATTCATGTGTCATTTGTTGTGCAGCAGTATTTTGCGAGATGCCCTGTGGCCCATATCTGTACGTGTTTATTGGAACTGTCAAAGAACTATGCAAACTTCCCACAATTTCGAAAAGAATTCAAAAGTGTGCTGGAATCGTCGGTCTGGATCCGTTCATTTAGTCAGAAGATTAGCCTGCTTTCTTTCTTCGTTTATTGCAGGAGTCATGCGTCACATGATAACATGTCACGTGACATGATTGTTTTACTTTGTATTCTTATATATCTTCTTGTGCCAAGAATGTTCGTATACCCAGAACAGATATTTCCCCATTTCCTGAATGCTGCTACAAAGGTATATTAAAGATAGTGAAGAGGTGAATGTTACATATAATTTGTTTGATTAAAGATCGTTCTTTTATTAAAGGGTACATCAAGATATACATTTGTAGTAAACAGGGTTTTGTTTTATATTGATTAGATCATGACACAATAAACAATAAAAATGTTTATTGCTTTTCTACTTTTAAGTGCTGTGTCGTTCTTGCAATTAAAGTGCAACTAAATCTGTTCTTTTGCAGTTTGCATAGAACTACTAGTAGTATCGTGCTTTATAGCACATCCTGTTTTCAGACAAATGTCGAACAGAACACTCCAGTTGGCTTTCAACATACGATGAGCTGGCTATTCCATTGGAAAAGTGAAACACTTTTCAAAGTCTGGTAGAGTGCTCGGCATTTTTCACTACACAGGTTTCTTATGCAGCGTGATCCTACTTTGCAACGTTGTGGGTTTCACAAAGTGAAGTGAGGTAGTTATGGCGTTCAACAATATTTCAATTGTAAGTGCCAGTTTAGGACAGGAGGAAATCCTATATAAATTTATTAATGTGGTTTGTGATGCAGTAACACTGTACTGGCGAACCAAGGATGATACAACACTGAAACAAAGCATTGCATCCTCCCTTTAGTGCAAAAGTGCACATGCACATGTACATGTATATACCAATCTAAAGAAGCTTTGTTTTTATTATTAGGCTCCTCTCTAGTATGAAGATGACAATCCACCACCAAAAAGAAAACAGAATATGACACTTTCATGCACCACAGTATATTCATTTTAGTCTTGAATTCTACAATTTAACCATTTCAAGTCCACATTTTACTTTCAAATGTGTATTATATGTATCAATAGAATTCTATAACAAGTCCTGTGAAAGTAAAAGTTGAATTTCCCACCGTAATATCTTGTACAGTTCTAAGCCCTCAGATGCGTCGGTTGGCATTTCCACTGCCTTCCATTATTACACAGCAGAGTTCTCTCACGATGTCGTTACAGGGGAGCTCTTGTTTAGGGACTGTTTCTTCCTCGCAAAATAACACTTCTTCTGAGTCAAAGGCACACAGACAATGTTCCATATTAAACAATTCGGGCAAGCAATACACCATAACCGGTCGGTTGCCTTGGTTATAGGAATTACTGCGAGATAAGATGGTGTGCGTGTTCCAAGATGTGACTAACTTGTTTAGATCACTCTGAAAAATAAATTGTTGAAATGTTTTATAATTTCATTGCAATAGCCACTATTATTTCCACAAGAACAATGATATCGGGGAACACTTGTGTTAGGTTAAGTCTATCAAAAACGTAGCTTGGATAATAAGTGAAAAATCATATTAGCGTCCGTAACATGCCATGTTTATTCGTGTCGGAAACATGATATGTCATGGACATCCATGTAATATACTCTATAATATTTAAGAAGGATTTATTTTAGACAGATCTAAATGACATGATTTGTCACAGTTTTATCATCGTTTCCTTTGCGAAAAATGCACAATGGGCAAAGCAGGAAAGCATTTAATTTGTGACATACGTGAATAACGTAAGTTAAATCACTGCTCAATATTCCACCCAGCTCCCCCACCCTTCCCCCAAGAGACAAGATAAACTGCTGACATTTGATTTGCTCTTTCATATTCATCTGTTGCGGCTGTAATGTGAATTGGGTAAATGTGTACAGTGCTAATTTAACTTACTTGAATCATCTGTAAGAAGCTAAACTGTACTAGACTTTTATGCAGAAAGTCTCCCACATACAATGCCACTTCATCATCACTGAGGTTACGGAATACTTTCATCCAGAACTGTCCTTGAGTGAAATGCCCCCAAACCATTCCATTCGTTGATTGTGAGTACTTTTCCCATTAGGAAGCTCTTCTCTGCAGCAAATTCGTCGTCATGGTTTCTTCTTAGAAACTTTTGCATTTGCTCAATGTGAGTATTTTCTGTACCCATATCAGCTCGTGTACGCTGAGGACATCCTCTCTTCTCTTACAATACCTAAATATAATAATTTGCAATCATTTTTGGGTCGTTGCTTGTGGTATTTGCTTCAAGCCAAATCGGATTTCTGGTATATTATCCATCGATACATCCATTTATGGATACGCCATATGGTTTCAGTTTGTCATGCGAATCGACAAGTCTTGAACATTCCGTGCAGCGATCCAAACTCTTTAGCAAATTGACAACAGTGTCCCGGGGAACAGTAAACCCAGCTTGCCGGCATTTGCCATGCATCCACCTGTAGCCGTGTTGTCTTCCACTGTTCTGAAGCCGTTCAATAATAACAAGTTAGCATCCAACAAATTTGAGTATTCTTTCCTTCTCCGAAGATTCTGTCCACGAAGGACCCGTTTCAGTGTTCGTTTACTGATTATGATGTGGTCCGCTAATGCAGGAAAACACAATATTACACGAACTAGATGTCCTTTGTGATACCTTTACAGGTACAATAGGGGAATAGGTCTACAAGATGTCTGAATATCGTAATTATAACATTTAAGCTTGTAATTACACCTTTTTAAACTTATGATTACACCTTCAAAAGTTTGAATTACAGCTTTAAAACTTGTAATTACAACTTTCACATAAAACTATTATCTATGAAAATGGCCTTGTTAGGTTTCCGTAGGTTACAAATTGTAAGGTTGTCTCGGACCAGAGGCAACCTGTAGCGCAAATGGGGTTGCGCAGCATAGAGAATATGACAAGTCTTCTTATATGCGAGCAAAGGCTGGCAACGTACTTTCCTCGCTTCGGTTCGAAAAATATTTTTCCTGTCAAAGTAAAACATCGCCACCATCAAAGGTACATTCCCATTTCCTCACTTGCCTGTCTTCTCTCTATATCTTACCCCACGTTTAGTAATTACTCACGTGAAATATGTTTTATTCAACATTTTAAGCGCCACTCATGGTATTCAGATCGTTCTTCGCCTCCATTACTCCTGCCAGCTTCCCGGTTGAAAGGAGTGACGGAACATGAATAAGCAGAAATTAAAAAGAAATACCATATTGCCAAATTGTATCGTAAATCTGTTGGAGTTTATTTGTCTTATCTGTCGTCGCTATTGTTAGAATTTTCGTAACATAAAACACTTCTGGCGTAATGGGTGAATGATGCATGGGAGGTAACTGTAAGTATTCCACATAGAATAATACCATACTGTTCCTTCTATCCGTTGACCCGGAAGCTGGAAGGGATGCGAAGAACGGTCTGATCTACCACGAGTTGCGCTTAAAATGTTGAATAAAAAATATTTCACGTGAGTAATTGTTCAACTACATAACATGTGTTTTCGTTACTGATGAGATGTTCTCACACCCGCCAAATCCTAATGAACAACCCGAATGACAAGCGCCCCTAGTGTTTCGATGGTTAATTAATCAATTCAGATCAAATGCCTTCCGACAGATTAAGAATGAAATCACATAGTCGTGTGGTGAACGTTATTGACATGACACATACATATCCACGTGTGCACAGGTCTTTCTGTTCGTATAACTGGATCATTTTTCAATGGAAATCTATGTGAGTGGTTTAAAAATGCACCGTCCGGAAGCGCGGGGTCAGGCTCAATGAGTTCAATTAACGAATGTAATATATAGAGAGAGGCAGAGAGAGAGAGACAGAGAGAGTTAGAGCGCCCAATGAGATACCATAACATCATTCTTCATTTTACTCACAGATCACAGGTACATTGTGTTCCCTTATCGTCAAATGCCAGGCACAGTAACGTCAAGTAACATTTTAGCATCTATTGTTCACATACATATATATGATCAGATTCAGGGTTCAGTTTTTAGTTTCAGCTTTGGAATGGACACTAGCATTGCCAGTTTGAAGGCAGAGGCAGAGACAGAGACAGAGAGAGACACGCGGAGAGAGAGAGAGAGAGAGAGAGAGAGAGACAAAGGCAGTGAGAGAGATGGACAGAGAGACAGGCAGACAGGGGGAGAGATAGGCAGAGAGAGAGATAGGCAGAGAGAGAAAGAGGCAGAGAGAGAGACAGAGGCAGAGAGAGGGACAGAGGCAGAGAGAGGGACAGAGGCAGAGAGAGACAGGCAGAGAGAGAGAGTCACACAGAGAGAGACAGAGACAGGTAGAGAGAGAGAGAGACAGAGAGAGTTAGAGCGCCCAATGAGATACCATAACATCATTCTTCATTTGACTCACAGATCATAGATACATTGTGTTCCTTTATTGTCAAATGCCAGGCACAGTAACGTCAAGTAACATTTTAGCATCTATTGTTCACATACATACTAGTATATACGACCAGATTCAGGGTTCAGTTTTTAGTTTCAGCTTTAGAATGGACACTAACATTGCCAGTTTGAAGACTTGCTAACAAAAGTCTATTCAGTATTCAATCATTTATTCTTAAGAATACATTTTGTTTGAACATTAGATAACAAGTTTAACCAACACTTTCAAAAACTGAGGGGCGGTGGGTTAACCTTGAGGGTAAAACTTTCGATTGTCTTGATTTTTCACATGTGTGGGAAGCCCATTCCTGGCGCCCCCTGGCGCATTATTGCCGGAATATTCATAAAAAGCGGCTTACTACTAAAACGTAACCAGCTCAGTCGGAAACTGAATATAGCTGAAGCACTCGTAAAAATTACTTTTGCGTTTCATTGAGGTTTTCATGAAAACCGCACTCAACAAATACAGCCTGTTCCCACGGGCTTTTATTTATGAATCAGTGATTAAGAAAAGCGAATATTTTTGTGAAAATGATATTCTTGCAAAAGTGATGAATAAATGTTGCCAGTGAATACTTGGCAATTTTGACTTGGTATATAATCTAGACTTGCATGGACTTTCTTAGATATATTTGTTTCAAGCCAGACAAGAGTATTGTGCAAGAACGTGCACTCAATTACATCGATTTGCACAGGTCTGTAACATAATGATCAGTAGTTTAAACGATAGTTACTAAATGAAAATTAAATAAGACTAGCTTGCTTTTTTCTAGACTTGCCTCTTTAATGGATAGAGGTACTATACATCCATGGGCTTAATGTTTAGTGCAGCCATTGAGCAAGGCTAGTAGTTGCTGTGTAACGGACGGCCAATCGTGGTCATTGTTCACACAAGCGCTTTCAAAGCACGTAACGTCAACATTTGTCCTGGTTAAACTTTATGCATACATTGCATGTGGCAAGTATGAAGTCATGTAAGACTTGGCTCACTTAAAGTTGTCATTGTCTACAGTTTTAACTCAACTAGTATCCTTTTTAAGTGTTAGTATATGGTTATTTTTAGATCTTGTCTCGTCCATTGCAGGTATAAAGGGTGTCAAGAGAATGTGTCATCGCTTGTGTTGTGCTCTCTGACTTGTTTGACCCTTGTGTCGATTGGTTCTCTTAAACACAAAAATACTATTTGCATGTCAGCCATTACACTTCACTTCAATTCGACAACATCTCAGAGCAACAGACAAAGAACATCTCAGATCTAAGGTAGGAACAATGTTCAAGTATTGCATATATGTGTTGCACTGCATAACAATGGAATTAGTATCAGTTATATGTTCTTGATGATAATGAAATTAGTTAAAGTACATTGGTGCAATTGTAAATAGTATGCACACGCATTTCTTGTAAGTAGACTACCATGCAGTATTATTCATAAATAAGACTAAAGCTTATAGGGATGTTGAAATGTATATTTGTATATTGGTTCACCGGTTGCACCGAATCATTTATGCATAGGTTATTCTGTGTTGTAGTTCACTGACATAAATGATAACACTCTATAATTGTGAATTTAATTGGATGGCCGTGCGAATGATGAATTCATACGATCTGTACATAACCTTCATAGTAACCTTCGATCATTTAATAACCTTCGAGTAGAGTGCCAACATTCAGGCAGAGGTTCAAACCAACGATCATACTGTTCACATGCGCCCAGGGGACGCAACTCTCACACCACTGAACCTCAAGTGCCACCAAAAGACGTCATCACGTCAAACAACCAAGGACAATTACATTTTTCTCCATTGTTTATGTACTAACAAATAAAATAAACACATGCTGTAAAGCTCGGTAACCATAAAAAGATTTAACAGTCAAAAAATCAATCTCGGCGTATATTAAATTAACAATACAATATTGATAAAATAACAAAGCATCTGAAATTAAAAGTGGTTCCTACACACTGCAACGATCCTGAAATTAAACACGGAAATTCTGTGAATATTAACCTTAGCATCAACCTTTATATCGGTTTTAAGACTTTTCAAGTTCATCAAAATATCCACCCCTCCCCCCGCGTTCCAGAGTCACATTTGGACGCTCGTTGAATGGAGAATACAAACTACTTCTGTGGCCACGAAACAGTTTGTGAAGTATGATATTGATCGCAGATTGGTCATAACGATGACACTTATTGTACATTCGGACTTTGACGTTACATCTGTTCATATGTCTTGCATGTCGAGGGCACATACAGTTGGGGCTCATGGCACATGCTACCCAGGGCTTGACGACGGCTTCCCGTATCCAAAGCTCGTTGTGGAATAGCAAGAACCCTCCCTGATCCTCAGACACGGGGGCCAGGCTGCAGGCGTCCTCCTTCATGTACGCCACTGTTTCCCTCATAGTGTGTTGGCCAACGGAGTAGTTGCTGCCAAAGGTGATGATGCCGCGCCTCTCCACGTCATTTAGCAGGTATGGGGCAGTCTTGTTCCAGAACCTCACGCATGAGTCCACCCAGACCAATATCTCAGTCTTGGGGAGGTTCGCCTGAAATATCGTTATTTAATGTTAACTGACTTACGCCCATTTCAGCCTCAATCAATCTTGATGTATGCAAGGTATGCTTGGTACGGCTATTTAGTATAGATCTGAGAAATAACGTCATTCGTTGCCTCTCCGTTAACGACAGGATGTAAAAACTTTGTTTGGCGGTTAGATTTCTGATGTAATGTCGACATGACTTTATATTTCAACGTGATCACTTATATACTGAAAGCCATTAAAACGTAATTGGTATTTGTTTTTCCTGCGATACAGCGAATATAGTGATAAAGGGATGTTATTCTGTCCCATTTCAAGTTCCAGTCACCGACCGTTCCTCTCACATGAAAACTAATTTGTTTTACATTTCTCGTAAACACAACCACATTTACAAAACACGTTGTGCACATGTATAACCTCCAACAGGGCTTTTTGAAAGGACAAGTAACTGTGAAATTGAATCACGTTGAGGAAATGCCACGACTGACAAGACGAAAGGAATAAGGCTCTCGGTATGGTTAGCAAGGTTGCTTCAGACGGGATGATTGCGGGGAACGTAAATGTACATCCATCCACAGAATGTCGACTCAGACAACGTTTACGGGACACCGGAAGTGTTGCTGGTCGTCCGCGATTTGGTTCACCACCTCTAACGACAGCTCGACAGGACCGCAATATCCGAGTTTCACACGTGTGAAATCGGTTCCAACCAACTTCTGGTACGGCAAGGAGGACAACTGGGACAAGACAACGTCATGTCAGCGCCCATAACGGTGCTACCTTCGGTGTCGTTGCCCAAAGTCCAAACTTGCTGCATCACCACAGACTTTCCAGACAGCGATGGACAGCAAATGGGACCAACATGACAACAGAAAATGGCGAGATGTCATTTTTTCCGAGAAGCACGTCGACGGATTTATCGACGTTGAGGAGAAAGACTTACGCCAAACCGTGACCATTAACACGATTATTATGGAGAAGCCATGACCAAGGACAGTTGCTCAATTGACAAAGGCCCTTCAACATCACTGACAGACCATCCCACAGCTGTTCCAGAGAAATGTGTATCTTTCAGTGCCACGGGAGACTGCAAGCACATCTTGCTACACACGATGCACACACACGATTATTGACTGCCAGTGACCCCTCCTTTGTTTGTTTCCGTCACTGATGTTGTTGTTGCTGGACTGGACATTTTCAAATGAAATTAACCACAGATGGACACTTATCTGCCAGTTACATTTATATATGTTGACATTTCAGTCAAGACAAACACATATACACATACAGAGAGAGAGAGAGAGAGAGAGAGATAACATCAGAGGAGTTATTTATTGATCTACTCATTGTGAATGTGTTTATGTTTACACCTAATTCAGCAATATTACAACTATATGGCGGCGACTTCTGAATAATTGAGTCAGGAAAAGATAATCCAATAATCAACAGTATGAACATCGATCAGCACAGGTTATCGAAGACTGATTCTACCCCTGATCTTCAAGGGTCGTTTACTCGTTTATGATATCAGAAGTATGAATGCATGAAGTGTGTAGGCCAAAGCTGTTTAAACATGAAGTCTGATAGGTAATGATATATTTCAGTACGTGAGGTAGGTCAGGTATACACTATCAAAGCAGATCCATGCAAACCAATGACACAAAGCAGTAGCAACGATTTCCTTTGGACACCACAGTACCTGTATAATGATCGGCTTCCAGGTGAAGCAGCTCAAGTCCTGTAGTCTGGACGGCATGTACTTCTGTGGGAATCTTCTAACTTCACAACGACAGTGTTTCTCAAGCTGCAAATTGTTCAAGAAAAACACGTTACTCAGATTATGGGTTGTGCAAGAGCGAGTGAGTATGTTCTTACGCCGATTTAGCATGGTCCAGCAATGTCAAGACACTAGAAATGGGCTTCACACATTTTTTCCATGTGGGGAATCAAACCGGCTCTTCGGCGTGACTAGTGAACGTTTTAACCACAACACTACCCAACGGTAGTTGTACAAGACATAAGGATCTCAATGGGCAATTATTTTCTGATTATCCAGTTTACACATTAATCGGAATATTAGCATGGATTTTGTTTAACGAAACGCGAGAACTTGGCCACGAAGGTTAAAGTGACCTCCAGGTACTTCATAATATCATTCAATAACTGTCATCTTGCCTCCTGAACGAAACTTAAAACGGACCAATACTCCAGCCCGCCCAGTCTGTATGGAGAGTGATTTTTCATTGGTTACCTGTGCAGTGAGAAACATTCTACAATACGGAATGGCAAAACTCGAGTGCAACTTTCAAAACGTCAACATTTTCTTGAACACTGTTTCAAAAGATATAGCCCAAGGTGTCGGCGTTGGTGTACAAACGGCAATGATTTCCATCTTATACCCACAACATGTTGAGCATGTTTACATCATCCAAAACTTATGTTTAAGTCGGATCAATGATACAAATACCATTGCCATACCTTAAAATGTACCACAATCTTTTTTCAGGTTGCTATTTGACTTGTCTCCGCGTGTATGTGTACTGGATGTCACTGACGTCACAGGATACGCTCACGCTTAGCATCACCACTATGCTTATGATACAAACTATCCTACAATGGACTTAGCCCATACCGGATTGGTTTCTGTAAGTCTGTTGAGTATTGACCAGTGAGTTTGGTTTTACACCGCCTTTGGTAATTTTCCAGCAATGTCACGCGGGGGATACCCGAAATAGGCGTCACACATTGCATCCATCTGGGAAATCGAACCCGGGTCTTCGGCGTGACGTTTCAGCCATCGGGCTACCCCACCACCCCCCCTGGAACTCGAACTCGAACAACAAGTGTTTGCATGAAAACTTCTTTCCACCATCGTTTTTGACGAATTTAGTCGACTAGTTTATTGCATCATATGGTGGCCAATATTCATCACGCATGTAATAGTGTACTGTGGATGCATTTGTCTTCATTGTCCATGTTTGTAACACACTAAGATTACAAATACCCGCTTGAACCCTACAATTATACCTCCGGTATATTCACCTGTTTTCGTTGCCATGGTAACAGTCCAAGGTCATAATACACAAATGTGTAGTTACTGATATAGGGGAAGACGTTCTGATGGAGATTCCTCATCAAACCCTGTGACTCACGGAAGTGGTTGCTTGAGGCTGCAGTGACGAACATGACTCGCTTGTTCGAGGGAGGGTCAGAGAACAGCCCCAGAATGAGGCTCAAGTGCTGATAGTCGAGTTCCGATATTGTGGACAAGACGCTTCTTAGGTTGTCCTCGGCTGTTGTAGGCTGGGGTCGAGGACAGGAGGACTCAACACAAGCGTAGCCTGGGGATAAAACTGGGATAAACGTTCAGGACATGCCACTGTATGTGTAGTACTAAATCCCCAAGAGAGTTATCTAGGGCGGCATGATCAGCAGTGCCCAAAGAGAATCCTAAATCTTGCCCGGAGCCTGAAACCTAGCACCCAACCCATTTCGGGTGTAATGGCATAATGAAACGAGTATTATCAAAAGGCAACCAATCGGCCTGACCACTGGCCTACACCCGGGCTAACCGTCGAAACTTCCGTCTGAAGCCTGTTACAAGAAGCTACCCATGTGAAGGTTTGCTAGAAATATGGCTGCCGTGCCAGCTGTATGCTTTGCGGTTGTATTTGACGATGGTTAATCAAATTTGACTTGAATCTATCTACTAGTGCCGAGTCATTCAAGGGTAGGTTTTAAAACTATTCCACAATATCACGGAGAGAACTTGACTTCACACATTGCTGTGTTGAGGAATAGGGCCCGAATCTTCAACATCACGAGCCAACACTTAACCACTCGGCTATCTTATTTCTAGGTCGTGCCATTTGAAGGGGTTTAATGCAACGCTTCGATGGGGAATGAACCCAGAATTTATCATAACCAGACGGAAACAAAACATTATGTCGTATTGCGGATTCATGGTTAAGAGGGTGATGTCAATGATTTTGCACATGGCATGCAGGAGGGCCACTTTATGTGTACATAAATCTCGCGGGGTTAGGGTCCCTCTCATTGTACTTCACCATAACAAATTTCATCACCTCACCCCTCGCCATAATTTATGCCCGGTCCCTTATGTGCGATGAAATCTCGTTGTGCTTCATGCCCCAAACGTATTCAACGTTTATGAAAACCACAAGCAGGAAGAGGGTGCCCACAAACCAAGAAAGATGTTCGGAGCGAAAAGGGATTTGAACCCACAACTATACCATGAAGTTATTTAGTAATGTAGGGCTCTGTCTCACGCTGAAGTGCTACCATCATAGCTCTTCTGTACCACGTACACTATGAAAAATGGTGGATTCCACGATGCATGCAGGGTTCTATCAAACACTGATGGCTTCCTTATGCTGTACCTGGATGTATCTCTTCGTCGCACGATTTCACTATATCATGTCTCCACAGTCCCGCTGCTTGCATACCTGCATGAGTACAATACATTTGCTATTAGCATCAAACGCAAATGCCGGCGGTTAGGTGTTATGTATTTATAGGTCGTTACAATGTCACTATTACTGGCAAACAAGGATGAGTTGAGCACCCACCTGACATTTGACCCGTAGCATGTATGAGTGCCACCCACTGGCACTTGCCATTGTTAGCAAAGGGTCCCACGTTGTCCTCGATCAAGCATAGTGCGGTCTATCCTTGTTCAACAATGCGACGTTTAACTCTAACTGAATGAAACCAGGCTATCTGACTTTTAGAAACTGGAGCGTCTGTCAAGATGTTGCTAGTCATTTCGTAAACCAACATTTACCGCGTCCAACATCTAAACAACGCAACACAGACCACGGATTACCTTCCTCGGAGCGGTCGTCCTAGGGTCACAACCCTTCGACAAGAGCCAACACCAGCAAGATCCGTTCTTCTCAACCCTTTACCTTTCGAAAGGTCAGTAAGTCTTGGCAAGCAATAAAATGTTTTCACTCATTTTTGGTTCATCTGACCCTGTTTGTATGTCTTGTATTTAATATTGAAAACCACATACATGTATTCTTTATACTTTACTTGCGTTACTTTTGCGTGTGAGTATATTTGCTTCATTAAACTGTTGACCTTCATGAGAGTTAAATGTTTAGTCTGTAAGCATCTTCCATGGAGTACCTTTCACCTTCATTGTGTAGTCTCTCAGCAGAGACTGGAAACTGACGGTTTCCAGGGAAACTGAAACATCATAATGGTGAAAATACATTTTGTCTACTTTCACTCTGTGTACCCGACATGTGTTAATATCATGCTCCTTTGCAAAACGCCGCTAAAATGTATATTATGCACAGTGTCTAATACACGTACAAACTGTAGTTCACGACGTTTCAGTCGACCAGATGACATCAGGACCACGTCTTGAACTTTTTCAGAATACATTCAATTATAGTATCTTTATTATTGAACTAATATACAACTGAACTGTTATTTACCATGGCGGAAGGATAGACATATCGTTCATGGTGTTCAAAATCAATAGCATTGCAAGTTCTTACCTGGTCTTATTGGCTGCCGTTGGTTTTCAAGGCGTGACACTTCCACCTTGTCTGAGAACGCTGCAAGACGTATGTAAGTCTCACTCATTACTAAATGTTAGTGATTGTGATATTTACTGAGCGGTTGGAGATCCCTTGAGTTATTATTCCAGTGATAGTATGTAAACATTCGAACCTGGGTTTGGGATTCAGTAGATGGAAGCAAAGGCAACGACCCACACCATCGGTACACCATGAGTAAAACATTGCAATCAAATATCTCAGGTTCAGTCCCGGTTCAGTGATAGAGATGTGGGTCTGGTTTAATGCCTTTTTTATTATTATTTCAGGCATTGTGTGTAAGCACAATCCGGTGCGAGCTCGCAGACTTACACCTGTAAGTACGGTAGTTCGTGAGTCGTAGGTTTGTAGCATGCCAAACAAATACCCATATGTGGACTGACCTGGTACCGTAGGGAGATGTTAAGTGCTAAGAACTACACATACGTACTGATATATGAAGTTATCTGCGCCCATATGTGTTCCTGGATGATGACATATACGGCGAGGGTCATGACGAGGACGAATGCTGAAACAGAGTGAGTGAGTTAAGTTTTGCGCCGCTCTTAACAATATTTCTGCAATATATTGGAGGGAACACTAAAATGGGCTTCACTCATTGTACCCAATGTGGGAAATCGAGCCTTAATCTTCGGCGTGACGAGTGAACGCTTCCACTAGGCTACAACATTGCGAAACAGAGTGACCAAGCCTTGCAAATATATAGCAGTTGTTTTTCACAAACTATCATGAAACTAAATACACAGTTCACTGTTTTGTAACAGGAAGGAGTGCAAAGAAAGGAACCGCCAGGTGTGATCTTTGTCAGTATTTTTAAGACAGTTTGTTAAACAACATTTTTAGTTTTAGGACATATATTCTCACAAAAAAAACTTACAACGGTCTGAAATTTTGATCAGCGTTTTATTCATTAGTATATGTTTATTGGTTTTCGAGTTAGTTTGCATTTCATCAGTCCGCTTCTGAGCCAACGGACTGTTGGAATTCAGTGAAAGTGGAAATGCTGGCTGACAATTCAAGTCATGATCTTCTGATTATCTTCGCTGTGTTTTGTTTGAGGACACCAATGAAAGCAACTTTACCCGATTTGGCTCTGCAACCCGCCATCCTCACCTGGGGCCTTTCGTTACAACCTCGTGCTAAATACACAACCACCTGTAAACTTAAAGCATAGAGTGTTAGAACCTTTGCGAAAATGCATGTTTTCTGGAAAGTGGTTATGAGTATTACAGGTAATTCTTCAAAAGAACCTGGCTAGCTATTCTCGAAACGTTCGCAGAACTTATGAAAAGCCCATTCTTAACACACTGGCTACGATTAAAGTTAAGAATTCCTCGGGCTACGAACGTTTCCAGAGTATTGAAGAAATTCCCATTCCTGGAGATGAAAGTTAGTAATTTGGGTCGTCCTGACCGGGGCGGGATGACCAGAGAGCAGCCTGTCTTAAGACATTCACAACTCTGGGGAAACGTGAGTGCGCGGGGATGCTGCTGAAAACGGTGAGTGAAGTGAGTGACTTTAGTTTTACGCCGCATTCGGCAATATTCGAGCTATATGGCGGCGGTCTGTAAATATTCGAGTCTGGACCAGAAAATCCAGTGATCAACAACATTAGCATCCATCTGCGCAACTGGGAACCGATGGCATGTGTCAACCAAGTCAGATAGCCTGACCACCCGATCCCGTTAGTCGCCTCTCACGACACGCATAGTCGCCTTTTATGGCAAGCATGGGTTGCTGGGAAGGTCTATTCTACCTTCAACAGGTGAAAGAAACAGTGGCATGAATTAGGGTTGGGAAGGGTAACCCAGATACACGGCACGGGTGGGTAATAAGATGGACCCGGAAACCCGCCTCAGTACCCCAACCGACTATGTTCATGTGATTAATAGATTGAACAATGTCATATCTTATTCTTTCATGACTGAAATGGTGTATTGTCTTTGAAGATTTAAGAACTATTTGCAATCGCCTGCTGGAATATAATACATCAATAAGATATTGACAAAACCGAAACTTTACCCTCACAGCTGAAGAATATATTGCTATTAAGTTTAAATTTGGTGTAAGAAATAGATATATCGGGTATCCGGGTAGGGTAGGGTAACAGTGGGGTGGGGTACCCAGGTAGAAATATGGACCCGTCTAGCATGAATGAAAAACTAGGATTCCAACCAAAGATCAGTCAGATTTCTTTTTCTTTTCTTTTTTATTCTGTGCATCAAAATTCTTACCTTCATTCTCTGTGGTAACATCGTTAATCATTAATGTAAATCAGTGAGCAAAACAAGTATGGGGTAGAACAAAAACAAGCCCAGAGTTGAAGATTATCCAATGATAATTTGTGATTGTCACATAGCTGTGTGAATAGACAAATTTACAGTCAGCTGAGTTACAAATTTGTTTAAGTATAGTGCAGTCAGTATCGGCTAGTTCATCATAACGAGGCTTGACTTAGCAAGATTGAGGTGTTGTTTCGATATGTACTTCATAAATCGGAAATATAGGAGATATGTGTCATGACGATTGAATTCTTCTTTTAGTATTAGAAAAGGTTTCCCATCACCAGTATCTGTAATGTTATCGCTTATAGTGTTCATTCCTTTTTAATACCATGAAACGAACAAACCTATATCAGTATATGGTACAAAATTCAAACTTGGTCGTCATATCAAGTCTCTAGTACATGCAACATACTACATACTACAAGACCTTGCCAAAGGATTAGGATAAAAATTTATCTGTTTGAACGTTAAAGGGATCAATGTCCCCAAAAGGTGATAGTGTTTGAAATGCAAAGTGCATTCCCTTTGTTTTGAATAGTCTGCTGATCCATTTAATCTACTTATAGTTTCAAAATGATTATGATATTTGTCATTTTAAACAGACACACAGCGTCCTTTTCGTAACCACTTATTACCATATTTCTTTTAATTTTATCACGTTTGTCGCACCAGATAAACTTAAGAAGTATGGTATTCAAACGTTGGAATTGGGCTTACATGGGTTAGGAAGCGCCATGAAAAGGTGTGTAAAAGGGGGATAATCTGCGATTTGATAATCATAATTCATAATATGTATCGTACTGCGATTTATGCTTCTTCTCAACTTCCCGATGGTTGAAATGTCAGTATCTCCCCTGTGACACAATGCGCGAGTGAGAATGGTTTTACGCCGCTTGTAGCAATATTCCATCAATATCACGATGAGTGACACCACAAATGGGCTTCACACATTGCTCCCATGTAGGAAGTCGAATACGGATCCTCGACGTGACAAGCATAAACTTTAACCACACTGCCCCGAATTCTCAAAACAAACTTAATTTTCACTCATATTTCTAAGTGAGTGAGTGAGTGAGTTTAGTTTTACGCCGCACTCAGCAATATTACAGCTATATGGCGGCGGTCTGTAAATAATCGAGTCTGGACCAGACAATCCAGTGATCAACAACATGAGCATCGATCTGCGCAATTTGGAACCGATGACACGCGTCAACCAAGTCAGCGAGCCTGACCACCTGATCCCGTTAGTCGCCTCTTACGACAAGCTGAGTCGCCTTTTATGGCAAGCATGGGTTGCTGAAGGCCTATTCTACCCCGGGACCTTCACGGGTCTATTTCAAAGTGAGTTTGGCAATGTGAAACAGATGAATGTTTAAATCAAATACATTTTAAAATAGCAACGCCCAAAACAACTCAAGTAATATATCCACCAAACTCAACTTGTCTTCTATATTTGATTTTGATATCGGTTTCACTTCATTCTGGGAAATGCTTTTTCCTGTGGTTTCTCAAATTTGAGTTAAAACTGTAACTTAAGTCAAAACTCGTTTTGAGAAATCGGTGCAGGTTATACCACCGCCCCTGGTAACCTGAGCGGTAATAATCACAGTTACTCGACTCAACGTACAGATACTGAACGGGCCAGTATCATGACAAAATCCAGGTTCCATGGGTCATTTGATGTGCTAACCGCTGTAATAAACCAACGCACCAACGTTGACAAAGACACTCTCACGCTCGGGCAAACTGTATGGTGTGAAATATATAGTTGTGCAGATTGAAAACGAAAGTGATTACTCCTAAAATCAGTAATATAACGATACTTACCGAACGTGTGTTCACCCCAGATGTTTACAGTTACGTATTCCGAGGTATGTTTACTGGTCCGACAAGACGCCACCTTCTCCAGTTGTTAATGCGCGCAGACGTGGACGGGCATGCAGCCCCTGAGGCACGTGCAGCTCCTGGCGAACATGCTCGTTCGCATTGCCAAGTTTGACGCCCATGTGTCTGCGTGTGTGTGTGATTGTGTGTTTATGTGTTTCTTCGTGGGGGAGGTAGGTGGGTGGCTATTGAAGAATTATACCTTCTCTTTATATCATATATTATGGTCTTTAAGCTCTTGAGGGGCGGTGGGGTAGCCTAGTGGTTAAAGCGTTCGCTCGTCACGCGGGAGACCCATGTTCGATTCCCCGCATGGGTACAATGTATGACGTCAATTGCTGGTGTCTCCCATGATATAGCTGGAATATTGCTAAAAGCGGCGTAAAACCATACTCACTCAGTATAATCTCCTAAAGTAGCTATATTATAGTCAAACATCGTACGTGAGTGAAGTAACGAGAATCGTTGAGCCTATTCGCCGCCCGGAATACTGCAGATTACATGAGAAGCGTGTGTCCACAATATATGGGCGGTGTTACATGTTATTGTGAATAGAGTGCTTCAAACATCGTTCATGTTTTCGGTCTGTCCTGACAGACTTTTACGGGCTACATATATTGAAATATAACTCTCTCGGGAGCTAACGGATTTCACATCATGTACCGGTTATACAATACTGGATTGTTTGTTCCGGACTTCTGTCTCCAGATTGTTTGTACCACATATGGGTTGCACGTGTCTCTTGATGTCCGCACTACTCCAGATGTGGAATTACAAAACGTTACAGTCATGTGCTAAATCCATACCCGCAAATCGAATGGACTAAAACTCATGGTAAAACTCATGGTAATACACTTGTTTGTGCCTTAAGCAGTGTGCTAAAGAGTCACTGGTCCGGTAGCCCGTGGCTAGCAAAAATCAGGTCACACAGGTCACTGAACTTCTATTCTCGAGGACAGGGGCGAGTGGGGTGGGTCATTGGACAAATGTCGCTGTATGTTCACCGAAGCTGTCATAAAATCCCACCATCGTCCACTATATATATATACTAATGAGTTAGATCAGTTTGGGTATCCATGGCGTACATCTTGAGCGTTTACCACTATGGTGAAACCTGACAGTGTGGGTTTGATGCTGGCAATCCAGTCACTCTATTCAGAAATTCTGAAATTTGAACCGACAGTTATAAGATCCTGGCACAAAGAGGGGCATAACTTTCAATATCAAATAGCAACACCGTGACACCAGTACTCAATAGCGTAGGTGGCCCACAAAGCGGCTGTCACGTATCAAATGAAAAATGACCGGCACAGGGGATATGGGATTTTCAACATTTTCTGATTAATAAACGCATCAACATTTTATCTTACCTCACACATAAATGTCCATTGGCTAAACCCTCTTCTACTATTTTCAATGTACCGCACTTACAAGTGAGATACATAACAATTTATCTTACCTCACACCTAAATGTCGCTGTCTGATTGGCTGAGCGCTCTTCTATTATTTTTAATGTATCCCTTGTACAAGCGAGGTGCATTGCAATACACCCCGCTGACAATAGCAACTCATTCGGTACTTCGTGGTAGTTACTTTTTTATATCTCGAATAACATTAAATGATGCATGATGCACGGAAAATTCCGATGTTTTGCGAATGGAAATCTATCGAAGGGAGATAACTCTAAATCTGATTTTCTTGTGTCGTCCGCAAGATCTAGCGATGGCTGCGAAAGATTTAACTCTCTTTCAAATAAATAAATCTTGACAAAACGCTCAAATGTAGACCCAGTGAATATCAAGAAGGTTAATTACATGGCGGTGAATGTACTAAGATGATACCTAGAAAACAGGAAGATGCAAGATTCGTTTGATTCACACAGGTTGGCTGAAGTGCTTCAAACATTAACATTGAGGTGTTCGGTAAGATAAATACGTTGTTCACTGGTCCCTCGGGGCCCATGGGTTGATGTACCCTCGGTGTTTGTTTATGTTCCTTGTGCCCGAATGTCCCTTTCGAGACCAGTGATCAACTTATGATGTTTCGATTTCTTTGGTTTACACATATAACCCATTATATGAAGTTTATATCATGGTAACATTAATAAGAGACTTGCATACCGCACTGGTATATTGATGTCATGGAACATGTGAACCTTCAAATGAAAGGTTGCAAAACTTCCTTACCCTTCGTCAAAAAAAGAAAAGAAAAGTAACACACGTCCTCGCTGAAAACAGGAATCGTTGTGAGAGTGAATTGGGGATTCGAATCCCTGAACATTTTAAGTTGTGAAAACGGACCCCAGTGATAACGGCCAAAACAAAATTTAGAGACAACGGCCACGGCTCACGAGAAAACGGCTACTGCTGCTGGAAAAACAGCCTCTAAACTTTGAGGAAACGACCGTTATGTGTAATTTATTTTGCTTTTTTCATCTCTAAATCTATATCATATTAAGAAGGTAACTAGAATGATAACATTCTCACAGCAAGGTTTTAGGTTGTACATCTACAATTAGTATTTATGCATTACGTTCATCTAATATCTCAACAGAATGAACCCGTGAAGGTCCCGGGGTAGAATAGGCCTTCAGCAACCCATGCTTGCCATAAAAGGCGACTCAGCTTGTCGTAAGAGGCGACTAACGGGATCGGGTGGTCAGAGTAGCTGACTTGGTTGACACACGTCATCGGTTCCCCATTGCGCAGATCGATGCTCATGTTGTTGATCACTGGATTGTCTGGTCCAGACTCGATTATTTACAGACCGTCGCCATATAGCTGTAATATTGCTAAGTGCGACGTAAAACTAAACTCACTCACTCACTCACTCAACAGAATGACTGTTCGCCACAGAATGCCCGTCACACCACTCTTCATTTATTTGTCTCTGAAACATGCAATATATATTTACATTTTTGTTTTTACATGGTTTGTTGTTATTGATAATAAACATGATGATACATGTACTAAAGAGATACTTAGAATATATAAGAACACTATCTCAAATAATAGTATTTCAGTTCTTTCTTAAAATGAGATATAGCGGGTGATATTTTGTGAATGCTTTGTATTATGATTTGTAGGATTTAAAGATGTTATAAACACTTACAGACAAGCTCGTTTCTTGCACATCTCCAAATTGCTTGGGTCTGGTAGCATAGAGGCATTCGTTGTGAAGCTCGGGAGCTAGCTAGCTGATAGGACCTCGATTTGTTTCGATTTTTGATAATCGACCGTCGATTCGATCATTTTCGTTTCATTTCTTCATACAAGTAAAAAAACATCAGATTTGATTTAACTCTCAGTGTCGGCTTTTTGAGCGTGACATCAGATGTCAACTTAGCGATGTCTTCTAACAATAATTCATATTGGATAATCAGCACGGCATCAGTCAATCACATATCGCCTTATTTCAGCGCTCGAAACTGTTCGAATTGGAGTCAAAATGTTATTCTAGCTGTGTGGAAATAATTTAATTTAATAATTGTTTTCTCCCTATCCCGTCATTCAAGCACACCTTGAGGACGGATTATGAATTATGGCGCCTTAAGATCGGCATACCCCGAATCAAGTCGCTGAACCACATTGCATTCCCTTTCGCCCTTTCACAGTTGCAAAAGCCCCAAACAAAGAAAGACTAGATTTTGCCGAGGTTTGAGTGAATCTCTCGTCTCACTTGGACCCCTTTCCAGTATACTATGAGCTAATTGTGTCTATCAAAATTTTATATTTTCAGAGACTTATGCGTTGGTCTTACTGACCCATCGGTTTAACCGAAAAGAACACGACGTCGGTGTCTTTATGATGGACAAGCGATACTGAAGCAGGGTGTCAGTAGATCGTGAACATAAGGGTTTTCCATCAATTCGGTGTTTTCATTCAGAACGTCACAGTGAATGACTGTGCAGCTGGGCTGAATGCTTCTCAAACCATATCTAACATTTCCTCATGTCGGGGGAATAATGTGTCAATACGTCTAATCACACAACCAGCGATCACCCAATACGCACACTAGGCCCAAGTAACTCTTTAAAAAGGAGACACTGATCTGAAAACCTTTCAGGAGGCAAAAACTAGAAGCGTCCAAGCCACGCCACCAGAAGAATACGTCTTATCAATCTTCGTGAGATTCCTTATTCACCAATGCACGGGTGTGAAAAGGTCCATTGGCAATGCACGTTCCTAAACACGGTTTTGGAAAAGAACGACTAAGAAAGTTTTCATGTTGAGGCACTCCCGTGGTTGTTTGTCGCATCGATTTCAAGAAGGTTTGTTAGGTTGAAGTGATGGAGGTGGACTGAAAGAGGAGGCATGGAACATAGGTGAGGACCAGATAGTGGGGCAGAGGGAGTGGGAGAGGGAAAGATTTGCTGAGTGGGAGAGGGAGGTTGAAGAAGCGAAAGAAGGTGAAGTAGAGGGGAAGTGGTGAATGACCCTAAAAAGGGAGGGTGTGAGTGGAGTGGAAGTGAGTGAGTTTTCTTTTACACCTTACTCTGCAATATTCCACACTGGACCAGATAGTCCAATGATCAACAGCACGAGCATCGATCTGTGCAATAGGGAACCAATGACATGTGTCAACCAAGTCAGCGAGTCTGGCCACCTAATCCCGTTAGTCGCCTCTTAGGACAAGCATGATCGCCTTTTAGGGCATGCATGGGCTGCTGAAGCCTATTCCATCCAGGACCTTCACGGGTTAGAGTGGAAGTGGTGCGGACTGAGAGAAGGGTGAGAAAAAGAAAGAAGTTAGGTAAACAAGAAGTGGTGAGGAACAGAAAGAGGTGAGGTAGAGGGAAAGGGTGCGGGTTGAATGAAGGGTGGGGAACGGAAGTGGGAGGGAGGGCTGTGGTTCAATGAATTTGCGCGGAGTGAGAGTCGGGTGATGTCAAAAAGAGGGTGAGGCAGAATGAATGTGGCGAGAAGCAGAAGGTGGTGGTAGCTAGGTGATCTACAGAGAGGGAACGTGGACTCAGAGAAGGACGAGGAACAGAAAGAGGGTGAGTTTGGGGGAAGGGGTGAGCGAGAGAGTGACTGTAGATTTACGCCGCCGAGGTACAACAAGAGGGTGAGATAAAGGGGAGAGGTGCGTACTTAGAGATTAGACGAACAGAAAAACGGAGATGGGCAGAAGTGAAGGGGTGCGAACTGACAAAATGATAAGGGACAGTAAGAGGGTGAGGTAGAAAGGAAGTGGTGAAGAAGAGGGTTAGGTAGAGTAGAAGGAAAGAACAGAATAGATAAGAGACTTAAAGTCAGACGGAGGGAGCCAGTAATGTAGAGAGGGTTAGGGGCAGAAGTAGAGAGGGGGGTTGGACACGGAGACACAGTCTGAGACAAATCACTGATGGGCGCAAAGTGCGAGGATGGGGATAGCGAGGAGATGTACAGAAGAGCGGCGGCTCAGAGGGCGATGAGGAACCTCCATCATCATGTGTTCACATTCCGCTGCAGCTTTATCTTTTATGGAAGGCAAATTTCCCGAGGAAATAGTATTTTATGGGAATAAAACTCATATATTTTCCTCTGACGCATGGCTTTTACAACTTATTGACCGCTTCCTGGAGAGATATCTCTCTCTGTGGTCGCAGAGCGTTAAAATTGGGGGACATGAGTAGGGTTCGGAGGATCGTGATTCAAGAACTTGTGAAGGGGAGAGAAAGCAGTTTATCGCATTTGGCTGAATTACCGTGATTAATCATTTCCTAAGTGAAGAAAATGCCACGTTTCTCTCCCTAAAAGCTCGGCCTCTTTCGATTTTTAACCAGATTTAGTGCGTGCATGCGTCACACATCTGCCCCTTATCTTGAGCCACTCCCATCTACTCAAACCAGGTTATAGCTTTGTTGGAAAACTGTACAAGCAGAAAATTCAATGTCGCAATAAGAAAGCCATAAAGTTTACGTCAGGTCAGCAGCGAGTAAAGGCAATCAACAGTAATGTGTTCTTACCCAATAGTTATAGAGATTCACGCGACCGTGTTGTTTTTGAATCGTAAAGGTCCCTGGCCACCCACGAAAGTAAAAATTGTGTAATAAACGTCATTGATCCGCTATTATCTGCTAAATTGCTTCTGTATCCCAGATCTGCTCGCGAGCAAGTGAGTTTAGTTTTACGCCGCTTTTTAGCTCTGCTTCAACAATATAACGGCAACAATATATACTTTACATATTGCACCCATACGGGGAATCGAACCTGTATGACGAGCAAACGCTTGAACCACAAGGCCATCCCAGCGCCCCCTGCTCGTTCTGTTCATATATACTACACCGTTACCCTGTACTTATACACTGTAGTCAATCATTCGACAAGAGGTCCTCTTGTCCAAACACGTTGTCCCTATTACCTTTACGTAATTATATAAGTCCATTAATATTACTTTACCCTGGTGTGATGCACAGGACTATGTCTAGCCTTGAAATATTGCAACGGACAAGAGCTAAACCTGATGTATATTGCACAGGACAAGAGCTAGCCATGAAGTATGACACGGAGCAAGAGCTAAACCTGACGCATTGCACAGTTTAAGAGCTATCCCTGCAGTATTGCACAGAACAAGTCAACTCTAACCCAGATGGAGGCGATAGTGAAAGCGGTTTCTCATCAAGCTAAAAGCACGAGTATATTGCACAGGACAACAGCTAGACCTGAAGTATATTGCACAGAACAAGAGCTAAACCTGAAGTATATTACACAGGACAAAAGCTAGCCCAGAAGTATGACACGGAGCAAGAGCTAGACCTCAAGTATATTGCACAGGACAAGAGCTTGCCCTGAAGTATGACACACAGAAAGAGCTAAAACTAAAGTATATTGCACAGGACAAGAGCTTGCCCTGAAGTATGACACACAGCAAGAGCTAAACCTGTCGCATTGCACAGTTTAAAAGCTAACCTTGCAGTATTGCACAGGACAAGTCAACTCTAATCCAGATGGAGGTGATAGTGAAAGCGGTTTCTCATCACGCTAAAAGCATGAGTTCGGTTCCCGACATGGCGTGTAATGCTTGAAACCAAATTTTGGGGTGATATCGCTTCGATATAGTATAGTAGGACCATATTCCCATGCACACTCACCCCAAATATGCCCAAATTCCACTTGAATAAAACCGATCCCTAAAGCTTACACACCCTGTAACTCTTCCTCTCTGCATCACATATCACTGGGTTCTGCTTCCAGAAAAATGGAACTATGTTATACTCAAGTTACGTTATGGTGGTGATCAGGCGCATTATGAGGGCGGTGATATACTGAATGAAACAAAAAAAAAAGGATCACAGGAAAATTCAAGCGTTCCTTTATTTATTTATTATCCAGTTTTCATAACCAGCTTTGGAAAGCTCTGTGAGAGAAACTCTGAGAAACAAATAAAGGAATACTGCCACAAGGTGGTGTTCCTCTGTTTGTTTCCCACGGTATATAAAATGGTTTGTATTTCCACACACGTAATGTCAGTGACCAGGTTGTGTCAGTACATACTACGGCATACTATTTTAAGAACATCGATATAAAGGCTAATAAAACCCATGAAATCGTTCACATAGAGTGAGCCATAACAGAAAAACGCATTGTTTACGGTTTATTTACATATAATCAATAATCTCATTTCATTGGATGTCTGTTTTAGATTATCTAGTGTCACGCTTAATATTGGGTTATCATTGTCAGATTCATTAGAAATTTTACTGAATGGCGTTGTTTTCAATCCTACACAACGCCACATCGATTTCAGCCATTTGAGATGAAGGGAATGAGTTTCAGTGAGGAAAAGCTACAGATTAGCAACATATTTGTATGGTCATATACGATGAACACCTATCCGAACTTGGGAAAAAAAGAATCGGTTAAACGTATCGCAAACACAGCTTCCACCGGTCTTTCGCTGTTACCAGGTCTACTACAGCTTCGACACCCGATATCACCCGATATCTTCCCCCCTCTCTGCTCTGCTGGCTGCAGGACCAGAGAAGACGCCTTCAGCAGATCGACCGAAGGGGACCGGCCTCAATCAATCTCAGTCGACCGTTTCTATCACACCTAGCAACAAGTTGGTACTTCGTCTGCATTTAATTTGCAGGACGTTAGCTGTATTTGTAGGCTGGTCGTCCAGCCTGATTGGATCTCTAATGAAATTCCCGGAACAAATGAATCGCTAGAAATGGCCGCTCCTCTTCCATGAATGCCCCGCGATTTAGTGATGGTTACATAGCATGTTCTTGCATAATCACTTTAAGAAGACAATTTTCACATTACGCCCAAAGAGTAAAATCAATGATAGAGGACCTTGGTGGATATTCATAGGTCTTCAAGCGCGATGGCCAAGACACCATGCAAACGCCTAAACGTGACAGTAAATGCAAATGCCTTTCAAGAGAAATGAACTGTTATGTAGCGCCCGACAGTGATTTAATACCAAGGGGAGGCTTATCTGCATAACGAGCCAGCGTGGAGTTATATCGTGTCTCGTTTGTACAAAAGGATGGTTTGGGGACGGTTTGATAACTGCTGTCCATTTTCTTTCATTGTATATATAACTAATCATCTTTTTTTTTTCTGTCTTACAGAATTGGAATATCGAGTGAAATTATCAACCGCATGTGCAATTTGATCCATTCCTAACCCAAGAACGAAAGCTGAACCTATTACACCCAAGTTAAAACAAACTGGGTTTTTGGAATTTATATGACATTTCAGACGAATAATTTAGGAGATGACACTGAATCTTAGATGTCTGACTTTCTTTATGTTGTTCCGCTGACTGAAATTGTATTTTCATGTGAACGTTTCTGGAGGTAGTAATGTGACAACATGTCTCAACTTGTGTTTGCGTTTTTCATTAGTCAAATACGTGTTAATATTTTTACGAAGGCACGTATAATGATTTCACTGCCAGTCAGAGCAAAGGTTTTAGTATAAATATTTCACTGATGTATAGACAAACTTCATGGACAGCAAGTTTTTTTAAATTCGTGAGTGCGACGTTTCGGCATAGATTCTGTACCGAAACGTCGCACTCAAGGTGAGGTTGTTATCCGTAAAGTTTGTTTTTCGTGTACTTCCAACTTTTAAAATGCTAATAAAGTATAAGAAGGAATACTACTTACATGTATTATAGCAACTGCACCCACAGCGCCAAGAAATTATTGAAGTAACCGACCTGGATGTTTCTTTGAGCATTATAGCGTTATAACCGAGGAACAGCTGATATGACGGGTGGAGATTAAAGGGGGTAAGCAAAAAGTATGGCTCAGAGACCAAATATGTAATCGTTGATTCATTCTAATCTCGGTGATGGTGTAGCCTACTGGGTTTAAGCGTTCGTTCATCACGCCGAAGCCTCTGGTTCGATTCCTCTCGTGGGTAAATGTGCGAAACCCTTTTCAGCTGTCCCCTCGCCTTGATATTGCTGAATATCGCTAAAAGCGGCGTAAAACCCAACTCACTCATTCATCTCCACACTCATCTCCGCACTAACTGTTACACAAGGTCTGCTTGAGGTTATGAACTTGCGGTTGATTGTTTCTACGCAGTTTCCGGTTCATTTAGTAGTGAGACAATAAGATAATAACAATCTGACTATTATTACTCCGGATAACCCTAGCTGCCTGTTAGACGCTAGGGGGTTATAGTCTTTGTCCCACCGGGTACCCATTTTCTGCTAATAACGCAGAACTGATAATCAACGTGAAGCATTACATAGCAAACAAGAATGTACACACATAAAGTCTTTCAGAAGTTCGTGGTGCACGCCATGTGATGTATTTCATGGAGCGGTCGACCCTGTTCAACATGCAAGAGGACTGCAAGATTACGTTAGAAGTGTTCTATAATCATATTTCCTTTGCGAGTATCGTTCTATCTGTCAAATGTGTCATCTGTCAGTAGTGTCGTTATTCCTTTGATCTGTCAAGCCTTCTCTCCAATTATTCTCAATTTCCCCTTTAGATAAAAAACTACAGGCCTCACATCTTGCTCTTTGCATAGTTCACTCGTAGATCTAGCACAACTTAAGTATCACTCATTGGTCTGTGAAGAGAACAAACGTGCTACTTTTAAAAGGCTTGGGTACAGAAGGCAGATATAATAGCACAATCTTGCATATAGGGCCTGTGATGGGAACTGACTTTACACGTCTGTCATAATTGCACATCGGAGATGTCGTTATACTCTGCTTTTTATTGAACATGAGATTTGACGTCATACGTTCTAATTATTTTTTGTGAAAGATGGCGTCATATCTTGATAATGGAAGTTTGGAAATGATTTAACACACTCTATAATCTTTTAGATGAAGTATACATTGTACCACGTTAACAAATACTCGGCTCGTCTGTGTGAATGTTCATAATATTTATTACATTCATTCATTTCAATGCAAACACGTGAAGAGGTGCATTTGAATTGATCTTCGGTAACCCAAACTTGTAAGAGGCGAGCAACGGGATCAGGTGGTCACGCTTACTGACCAGGTGGACATACATATGTAATGGTATCCTAACATTGCATAGATCGATGATTATAGTGCTATATCACTGGATTGTCTGGTCCAGACTCGATTATTTACAGAACGCCGTCATATAGCTGGAATATTGCTGAGGGTGGCGGTAAACAGCAATAAACAAATATAAGACCTTTCCGTGCAGATATACAATTCTAACTCGAAAATATGTTTCATGTTCAACGATTGCAGCACAATGTACTTCTGTTATCTGTTTCGTACAGCATTTAGACCCTTTGTATCAAGTGTGTATAGGTCCTAGAATCCCTACTCGTTCGATTAGAATACCAAGGACAGATTAAGCCTCTCTAAATACGTACATCATATAAACAGATGGACTAAACTAATCAGTTATGTCCCAGGACAAATTGGGACCGGAGTATGTTTCTTTACGATTTGACTATCGTCTGATTCATTGTTAACCGATGTCGTGGAGTGAGTGAGTGAGTGAGTGAGTGAGTGAGTGAGTGAGTGAGTGAGTGAGTGAGTATCGGCAAACAAAAGTAATGTGTTCTTACCCAATAGTTATTGAGACTCATGTGACCGTGTTGTTTTTAATAGTAAATGTCCTTGGACACCCACGAAAGTAGGAATACAGCTCGAAAGGTTATTGCTTCAATATCCCGAATCTCTGCGCTCGCCGAATGAGTGAGTTTGTGTCGCTTTTAACAATATTCCAGCAAAATCATGGGGTTTACTGTCTGCACTCTTTTACATCGAGTACGGGTACAGCAGTGAAGTGTCATCGTCCCGTCATGTGTGTATGAGATGATACAAAACAGATAATTTCTCCTATTTTCAAAAGATCCAATACACTTGTATTAAACACACTACATCATCGTTTTCAAGTTCACAAACACATGAATATCGGCAGTGAGAAAATCATTTGCATGTTGTTAATAACATAACACTGGCAGCATGTTTGTCAAAATTGGTTAACATGTAACTCAACCAAGTCACGTGGAATTCGGGTAATAAATACCAGATACATTATCAGCTTCGAGTATTGAGTGAGATCGTCTTACGTGGAACCAGTATAAATTACGGGTCAGGCATTGGCCACATCCGTCAATCCTATCTATTTCAATGGTATGTCAATTTCAGGAAGACAGTTGACAGGCCTTGTCGTTAATTATTGTTTCGGGATAATTTGTTTGTAGTTTGCATGTTGATATCAGAGGATGCACATTTCACCGCCAATCGATGATTTCACATTTCCTCAGCGACATATGGATTACATTGGCGCCATAGTCGAAGTTACCAGAGACCGTATCTCCTGGATATGTTGTTAAATGGTATAGAGTTTCGGAATTATGTTCAGTTGTCTTTATTGTTTAATGCAAGTAATTCATCATTGATATGATTACTCGTTGAAACAGAATCTCCAAATATCACAAAATGTAACTAAGAATATATGGTTCATTTCAGCAGAACTGCGGGGTTAACACGCTGACCTGAAGATACGGTACCCGGGAAGGATGGCGTTTCAGCCGAGCACCATTAATTCCACATTATTGAATTTATTCGCATTTGAAACGTCCTTATAATTGAGTTTCAACACTGACGAGGTTAAGATTGTAATGAAATTTCACTGTTTGGGCCTTCACTCAATGGTGAGTTTATCGACGGTTTTGTCACTGCCCATCCTAACCAGGGAAGAAAACGAGTGACGGTGCAAATGTTTTAGGTACGTCGGGACAGCGTGTATTTGACCGAAAAACCCATGAGCCAGAAAAACCCATGATTGCCCCATGAACCGCCATCGCAAAATGTCAGTTACAACAAAATGTAACCAATAATGTTCAAAACAGAGTCCTGTGCAAAATAGAGTTATGTCCCCTTTGAGCACCAGAATCTTACGAATCTTACGGAGATTCAAACTCAAGTTTCGCGGTCACGATCTCCGGCGTCAAACCCATACATGTGATTTCCATTCTCTGGCTTCCATGGGTTATTTGTAATAGCTGTGTGAAGACCGTTTTGGGTATTTGCCGGAGTGCTAATGCTGGAATATTGCTATAAGCGGCGTAAAACTAAACTCACTCACTATTCGTAAAAGTTCTGATAAAGGTCTGTGAGCTCGTGGGATGTATTGGCAGAACACTTGTCTATAACAAATTATTTTCACACAACCCACTTATGTTGTTAGTTGTTGTCAATTTTAACATTTATTTGAAAGCTTGTCTTGATAATGAAAAGGAGATCAGCGACCTGAATACCTTACCACAATAATAAGTCAAATAAGTAAGGGAGGTAACTGCTCATATGGCAAAACAATACTGAAACATCTAAATATGACTATGTCTCATTGTTCTAAATGTGTCCGTTTCGATATCACATTCTGAATCACTTTTTGTTTAATTGTAATTGACTTCTTTGACTGGCTTTGTAGAAGTTGGGGAGATGAAGAATGAGGGCAATTTTTATGTATATATACTTTTTTTTTATTCCGTATAGGCGGCGTTTCGACATAGATTCTAATATCGGAGTCAACCACTTGCCTGACAAACACATTAGAATAAATATCGAAAGAAAAAAGACGCTGTATATAAAAAATGTCCTGATTCTTTTCTTATAGCTGCTTTCTGAAAGACTATTGGCCTTATATGTAACTGAGATAGTTTTTTGGATAACTCAATAGAATGTCCATGCAATTCAACTTTTTCAGTCATTATTAAATAACGCGTCACATTTGTTCTACGTGGCTATTTCTTTTAGTTTTGAATTTTTAAAAACGCTTAAAAGTATGACAACTGTTTTTCGAAAGATTTACAAGATAAGTAAACTTTTTTTTCATAAAGTTATCATGTTGGGTATGTTGGTCTTACGATATGTCGTTTTTTTGTTCAGGTCTGTTTTATGTAGATTTTGTATGGCACGACATTTGATTGAGGGCTTACAGCGATAAAAAACAGGATGACTGTGCCAGTTGATCACAACTGGAATATGGTATTGGCTTGTTCCAGTCAGGGTAGGTTACTGCGCTCACTTCCAGTGATATCGAAGGGAGGTAATCAAAACACGGCTCAACATGCTCAAAATGAAATGAAGCCAATGTCTATCGCAATGTTTTAGAAATCCCTGTGATGATTAATTATTTTGAGGAAAATAGGGATCACTGTAAATATGTTATGACAAAACAAATAGCTGCTACGCTATGACAATCAAATAATTTCTTGCAGAAGCTTAGAAGTCCCATGCGGCATAAAACACAACTTGCTCACTCATTCTGAGGAACGTGTTTATCTAGTCTGTTTCGGAATCGGAATGGATGCAAAAAAGACTCAAAATGTCAATAAACCCTTTTTTCCACCGGAACTAACACAGCAATTTCCGTACATTAACCAAGAACATTACCCGGAAACACCCAACGTTCGCACGACACATGGCCTTTGGCGATAACCCCAGGGAGTAATATTTAGTTCTTGGATCATCCATGTGTAAAATGTGCAAATAAATGTCTGAAAATGTCTCTGTTGATGCGGGGGAAACAGCTTATTGTTAATACAACCTGATGAAAACTATCGCCTCGCCATTCATCGGATAATCAGGCAACAGTTCCAGGTTTGGTCAGAGAACGAGAACTGGAAACCTCAAGGGGGCTTCGCGGGATGGTAATGAATTTAGCTCAGTATTGGCCATCAATTGGAGAAATTACATGTAACAGGCGGATCAACTGACGAGGTGGGAGAACGTGGCCTCGAACGTCCCTGTATCATCACTTATTCGTATACGACTTATTGGTCGACAGTATGGCAGCATGATGGAACGTGGTAGTTGCTGCAACAATAATTCCCTGCTATAATGACACGATGGCGTGGCCACGTCACATCTCTCTCTGCAGTTCAGATAAATGAGCTCGGGCTGAATGTCTGCCACATTCAACACAAATTAAATTTTCTAACAAATGACCTCCTGGCTTAAATCATTTAGCCCATTCCCATTCGGAGGGGATTTGAGTTGAAAAGAAGTACAAATACAATTCCCGTGGAATAATAATCCACAATTTGTTGAAATTGGTCAAATTTGCGAGACATCCGCTTATGAAAATATTAAGCTCAATGCCATTGGGAACGATTAATCGTAATATCCGCTAAAAACATAACATTAGACATTTTTAACTCATTTCTCTTGAGTGTTAGGGCTGTTAACCGTCTGGGTTACCGCCATTTGCACTCTAGAGAACAACTTCCAATGCGCCAAGACGTACTTTCATGTACGTTTAATTGGTTTGTTTGTCTAATACGGTAATGTCAGAGCCCTAAGGTGGCATATGGAGTCTGGACCAGATAATCCAGTGATTGAAGTCGTTGAGGTATGAGGATACAAGCTACATGAACAAGCACAGAGAACACGGCATCCTCATCAGCTAGTTCAAAGAGCACCATGGTCATTCGTCAGCTAACAATTAATCAATCATTCATTCTCAAATAACCACGGTTGGGGGTACAAGAGCGAATATAAATATTATATATACAAACACATGGAAAGATAGATAATAATACATAGTATATCAAATTACAGAAATTTAACACAAGATGTCTGTAACTAGTCTCACTTTAAGTTTCTCATACGGGTTGTACGCTTCTCTTCTTTTGTACCGAACCCTCAATGTCATCCGAGTTTCGAGACTCAAATCCACCACTTAAACATCTTGGGATCACAACATTATGCACGGGAACATTTTAATAGATTTACATCTTTAATAGATTTAGGGTCATTTGATATTGATGGCAACAATCTGTGGAAAATACTACGCAGATCCATTATTCATTGTGTTATATTTTCGGCTACAGTGAGATTAGTAGGGTGTGATTTATGATGGCAAGAAACACGATCTGTTGACCTGATAATCCAATCAATGGCACCGTTGTTCATCCTGTCACTTCTCATCATACCATCGATGCTCTTCCTGACTGGACCTCATGTATAACGTGCAACTGACAGAACTCTGTGAGATCAGTAACTATGATTCAAATTTATAGTAACACGTGTATCCCTTAAGACTAAGCGTGCGTCGATATGGATCACATCCAACACGCGACTGTGTCTGCCAGATAAATCCAGGTGTATCTTCTCCTTGTTCTAGTGTGTCTCAAAAAAAAAGATAATTATTATGGTTCCTGTTTCAACAAGTAGGCTTTGTTTTTATTTATGTTTCTGACTAACTTCATATTTTTAACCTTATTTTGGTCTTAAAATGGGTCCGGGGCCGATCTGTCAGCCTATTCCTGAAGTCTGCAGCCGCTATATTGCTGGAATATCGCTAAAACTACACTCACTCAAAAATGATTCACTAACTTTTGAAGTCATATCAAAACATGTTTGATTTGCAAAGGGGGCGTTGGCGCGTCCTTGTAAACAATGTGTTTATTCCTAAGTAAACAAATCCGCTTCGATCGGACTCTGGGGAGCACCATGTGGTTTGGGTGTCCGTCATCCATCGTTGTAAGTCTGGAATATTGCTCTGAGTGGTGTAAAACCATATTTACTCATTTTCTCGTTTCTGTTAATGTTGTAAAGAACACACTTACTGATCATGGCCTCTTGCTCAATTTCTGTAAGTTGGAGTAACTGTTAGAATACCACTACTTCTTAAAATCGAAGGTTTATTCTCGTGGTAAACGAAATGTATTCTTTTCAATTGGATATCACTATGTTTTACAAGCGTTTGTCATCTACCGAAAATTAGTTTAAATTGTTTTCCGTCTGAAGACAATAACAACATTGTAATGAAATACTGGTGCCACTATAATGTATAATTTCATAATTTTGATCATTGTATCGGGTTAGGGATTGCTGTGTTAATGAGAACTGGTGACAAAAGGGTATATGTATGGTGTATTAAAAACAAACATACACCTTTTTGTATTCAGCAACCCATGTTTGTCGTAAGAGGCGACTAACTGGGTCGCGTGGTTGGTTGACACGTATCATCGGAATACTATCCATTTGCGTAGAACCTTTGATGTTCGTGATGTTGATCATTGGACTGTCTGGTCCAGACTTGACCGTTTACAGATCGCTGCAGGACTGCAACTTTAAACAACAAACCAACCAACCAGCTCGTAGCCACACCCATACTACCAAAACGTCGCGTTTCCTGTCGCACATGTTACTGGGCGGAGGTGTAACCCTGTAAATCTTCAACTCGTAAGGTTAACGATGAATGTACTCTCGAGGTATAAACAATGAGCAAACCCATTGAAGGTGTCTCTCACAACGTATTATCAGAATGGTTTCTTTAACAATTTCCGCCACATCGTTTGTTGATAGAAACTTTTCATTGGGAACATGGTATAACAAATAGCTGTGTAAATCACTTACACTGTTTGCTTGCCGCCATGAAGATGTCCTTGCCAGCTCATCATGGCTTCCTCTGGCTAATTTTACAGTGACTGGATACACGAAATGTGAGCGAAGATAATGCGTTGTCTTAGCCATAGGGATGTCAAACCAGCTACAAGACCATCACCGGTGCGAAATCCCCGTCGCCATGACTGTGTGAGCCATGAGTCACTCAGAATATTGGCTCCTCGTCTCCATCCTCATGTCAGCGAACCATCTGCCGGCACTTCTTACAGGAAGTTCTCCGTGGAATCCGGGAGGGTCACTATATCATGTTTGTCATAAGTGCCGATTGAAAGAGGGATCAGGTGTTGTTGTTTACGTGTCACCGTCTGACAGTGGAGAAGTTCGTTTCTCACAGGACAGACCGATTCAAGATCGGCTATTTTCACCCAGTTCATTATTCTGGGTGGGTGTGTTGAGATAGAACTGATCTCTATCTGGGGCAGAATGGGTCTCTAAAGTGGTTAAAATATGTGTCTAGTTTGGATAGAATGGGTTTAAAGGTGGGATGATAGAACAGGTCACAATCGAGGAAAGAATAGGTCTCCAGTCTGGATGATAGAATGGTCTCAAGGTGTGATACCTGTTAGAGTAGAATAGGTCTGTAGTTGGGAGATAATGCGCCTCTGAACTGGCATTTTGGGGCGTCTTTACCACCGGTTGCGTATCAGTCATCAATGTTGTGCTATCACTGTGCAGCATGGGACCCGTGGCATCAGGAAACCCATGACTGTGGTCTAATTTCGGTTCGTGTCAACTATGTTTCCCGGTAAGACTGTGCGCTTGTAATCGTTGGTTTCACCACAATGATAAACGTCTGAGAATTGGTTCACATTGAGCTTTTTCCACATTAAGCTGACACTCGTAATAAAATAAAAAACGGGTTTAACTCACTCGATCATGGTATGCCTCTGGTTGCCTTAGGTTGATATAGATTAAGTATTTTCATTCCAGGATAAGCTGATTTTTTACCATCATAGTCATTACTCTATACTTGACCATGTATATTGCTTGGGTAGTCACTTATCTTTAAACAATAAAGCCTACCTACCAGAGATCATGTTCAATTCACTGTGACCTGATGCGGGTTCCTCTGCTTATTAACAGCAGCTCATGACGTAACTAAGTGAGCAGTATGTAAGTCAGGCGTAGAGGCAGCTTGAATTGATGCGTCACGCAAGGTGCGGAAGTCATCCTTCGTCCCCTCGTCACGCCGAAGGTCTGAGTTCGATTCTACACATGGCCAAAATGTGTGAAGCACATTTAAGATGTGTGATACTGCATGAACATTGCTAAAAGTGCAGCAAAACCCGACTCACTGGATACATCAAAACATCCTACCGGTATGGTGCTGACGAACCTAGGGTGAGAGAGTTTTATGCCATTTGTAGCTGCATTCCACCAATATCACGGCGGTACCCATGTGGGGAATCGAATCCAGGTTATCGGCTTGACGACCGAACGCTTTAACCACAAGGCTACCCAACCGCTCGACAAACCTAGAACCACAAACAGGATGTAGATGCTTCCGAACAGGATGTAGATGCTTCCGAACCATTATTTGGTGTGAAAACTTTCACTTCCTCTTACAAAAACATTATCATTACCTTCCTGATGTTAGGTGTCGTGTGTGTGTGCGTGTGTGCGTGGTGTACATGTGTGTGGGGGGGGGAGGGGGAGGAGGGAGGTGTTGGGGAGTTAATCCATTGTAGTACAATTGTATGATGGGTGTGGGGAATTGACCTACTGGTTAAAAAGCAGATGTTGGGAAATGTCCGTACCCCGACCGCATCAACAACCCGTGTGGTAGCTGGTCACAACAGTTTCGGCCAGCTGGCAGGACACAAGAAGCCCACTGCCACTGACAGTCTGCAGAAAGATCCCGCTGACGTCCTCACATCTCGTTATCGGGATACAGTAGTTCAACCTCCAGTAAAGATGTAAGGCAAGCAACACAAGACCATCAAGCTCAGTGGAAAACCCTGTGTCCAGCTCACAATGACAATCGAAGAACATTAGAAGAGGTCCTGTTGTCACTGGCGAATAAGATTCGACTTTCCAAGGGAATTCCAAGTCCTGATGAAAAGTATGATTATATATAAGTATATTACTATGTTAACACAATATATAAATTATACAATCTCACCCTGCGTATGCTGACTATATGTGATGGCTAATTGTCTTACTGGGTACAGAAGAGGTGTGGGAAATGTCAAGATGGGGAAATGTCAGGTGGGAATTGTCGTAATGGACAAATGTCCTTCACTAACCATGTCAACGTCAACGTCAACGTCAACGTCAACGTCACACTTCGTGTACTAAATACTGTTGGATATATAATAATATTTGCTCTATATCTTATGTAGATCTGAAAGATTGATTCGATACTGAGTACACGAATCCCTGATATGATCATGTTATAACAGGAAGGATACGTCTGTGGGATGCCCAATTACAGATTCATATATATCAGATAACCTACACTGTCTAGGCCAATGGTTTATGTATGAATTGTAAGTGGAGATGCTTGGCGAGTATCCGGGGACATATCCAACTGCATCTATCTTGATGGTTTGTGAGTTAACACGTTACCACAGGGTATCACCTCTACATCGAACTTCAGTCAAGACATGGCGCTTCAAAAGGTGGTCTGCACAACTTCTAGCGCAATGGGAAACTTGGCTGGTTTCTACAGCGTTACAAGAAGACTATATTATCATCAGTGCCTCCGTCATCATCATCATCATCTTTTTGTAGTATTAGTATTTATATTACTCACAGACAAAATAAATGAAAACAGCCAAGACGGTTCTGGCGATCCTAACACAGATAGGTTCGGTAGCTTTATCACTGGCTCTGGGACTTTGATTCCTTTACACGCAGCTCAAATGCGATCCCCGGACGTCTCCCAGGAGCCCTGTCAAACACGCCAAGAACATTTTTGGGAATGTCACGTCTCCCTAACATAGCAGCCATCTGCATTACACAAACGCGCTGTGTGCCAGGCGGCAAATGGTCTAAGGATTGGGAGGTACCAAACCTAGAGCGCCGAGATCAATGATGAATCGGAAAACTTGGTACACGATATACGTCGGTGATATTTCGTAAGCGATGGCTGCATATTTGCTATGTCTTTTAATGAATCGTGTAAATTACATTAATATATATAACATCATATTTCAACTCAATTCATCAGGTTCTGTTGACATTTTTCTGGCATTACTGTCACTGTCACGTTTGGTATAATCGTCAAGTAATATGGGTTGTACAGTAACTCAGACTGTGTTCGTGCTATCAACCACCGGTTGGTCATGCTGAACACTGCTGAACATGAAATACAAAGTATTTCACTTACCACACTTGATAGCTTGTGCGTGTTTGAACAAATCCCGCACAATTAGACCTCACTTCTGCATGTCATTTTGTTTCATAGTCTTTTCCACGCAGGATAAATAGAGGCTATAGCCACCTGACTTGCATATTCGCGCCAAACACAATACAGTTATTGACCTCAACTCACACTCCATACATGGACGTCACGGAATTCTCTCTTATTCCCGATTACTAACAAACAAACAAGTCTGGAACATGTTGGTCTACACGCCTTCCCTTGTGATGCCACGGGCTGGAGCACGGCTCTAATCTCTTCTTACAATAATTAGACAGGTCAGTACCATCAGGTCATTCTCTTCACCTTCCTCGCCCGGGTCCCTTTGTAATCGTTAAAGACTGGGAGGCAGTCTCTGGAGGATTTATGAATTGAGCAAATTAAGCAGTTTGTTTCTACGGTCACGCAGCGGGGACCTGGGCTCGTGGTTACTTTTCTCCTTAAACACACCACACGCGGATCCAATTAAAGACCAAATCACCAGGGGGACACAACGCAGAGCCAGTTTGAGCCTGTGTTTTCTCACTATCTTGTCAAGAAGAAGGCCGGAGCCAAGACTAATTGCCCGAGGTACGATCGGAACACACCGGACATTCAGCAGGAAACGACGAAGTTATCCGGCTTACATGATAGCGAATAAGGGTCTTCTTGAAAACCCCGAGGAAGCAAGAATTTGGCTGATGTGGACTAAATAGTTGTTTGCAGTACTCAAATCTTTACTGGCAGTACTTTGAAACGTGTATGTTGTTTTCCCGTTTGGACTATGATGATTTTGTCTTAAGTGTTAAGACTGTATGGTAACAGGTTTGAGTCAGCAATTACAGTGCAGGTCTTGTCACCCCGATCTTGCTATTTCCTCAGAGAGGTAAAGTTCTTTACAACTATTTGTTCAGTACAACTAACACACAGTCCATAATGACAAATTTACAGTTCTTTATAAGTATTTTACGGTTGAAGAGGAACGTTATTTATAGATAACCAACTTCTTTATTCCAGTAGATGTAACGTTTCGGTGTAGATCCTAACACCGTTATCAAGCAAATCTGACTGATAACGGTGTTAGGATCTACACCGAAACGTCACATCTACTGCAGTGAAGAAGCTGTCTATCAACACCAATATGTCCTCTTCATCATACCTGCTTCTAACTGCCACATACAGCTCATTATATTTAATATGCAGTTCACTTATTGTAACTATTTTTCCAGCATAACTAATATTCTGTTCAGAATACGTTATAACCAAGAGACTAAGAGAAATAATGTTCATTTTAACAAATAGACACACTGTTTATTATATCAGATATACCGTTGAAAGCATGTTTATTATAACTCAGCTCGCCAGTATTCCCCTCCTGTCAGAAACATCGCGAGATGGTCGAGGTTGTCAGGTCTCATCCCGGACCAGAACATGACAAAGTGTCTGTCACTTCACACAACATATTTATCACAATACACGAAATTCATCTTCTTGAAGTCTCATTGCATTAGTGGAATTTCCATCTGACCAAACCGACTGCGTATAACACTGTAATGTGTTAGGATACACAGTGCAGCTTGCACAACTGTAAAGACCCTTCTGACCTCTAGCTGTATGAGACGTTCCTTGTTATATACATGTATACTGATACATTGTTGTAGAATTGTGTTCGGAAGAGTAAGCCTGTTGGCTATATGCTGTAGGAGGCCTGGGGTTTCCGGGAAATCTCAGATAGATACCATGGAATCATTCGCTTCCGTGGCCTTGTCCTGATAACGAATTGTAAGGTCATGTGGAAGCCTGCCCGTCAGAGACAAATGATTCCATATAAATATCACACTAGGACGAAACTACGAATCATCGGACTACAGAAAGAATAAGCAGTGTTGAATGATATGACATATATGAGCGAGTGAGTGAGTGAGTGAATTTAGTTATGTCACACTGGGCATTATACCATCTCTATGGCGGCGGGCTGTAAATAATCAAGTCTGGTCCCGTCAATGAAGTCATTAACAACATGAACATCGATCTACGTTATTTTGGATACGATGACATCCAAGACAGCAAGCCTGACCACCCGATCCCGATAGTCGCCTCTACCGGAAAGCACGAGGTCAAAAGTAACCCGGATCTGATATGGCATATATTACCTACAAGGGTTTAAGATGGAGGGTAGCCCAAAGGGTTAAATGTTATATCATCACGTCGAACGGGAAGGTTCGATGCACTAGGTGGATTAAATGCATACAGCACATTTGGTTAAAATAACTCATAAACTGAATCAATCACTCGTAAACGACGACGAAATTTGAAAGAAAGTCATCACATAAATAGTTAATATCCTTAATTTAAAATAAATTCGGATGCTATGATGCTCCTTGAAGCCTATCAGTCCCAATCAGCTCATACATGACAGGACCTAAGCGAGTCCTCTATGGCGGAACGTTGCATCCATAATTCATCACGCGGCGTCTAACAACCTGCACTGCAATGAAGGGTATGACCAACTCTTTGATAATATTTTTGCTATGGGTTACTTCCCGGGATCTAAAGATAGAATCATCCCAGTGCCTTTGATCACCAATACACGTCTGGCAGAAGTATAATAATTGGCTTGCACTCAAGATTATATCTGCAGTTGGCCCTGCAGTCCTGATTGACATTAGGCCACGCACTTGCAGAGTCATCAGTTTATATAAGGAAAATTGATGCTAATAATTCACGGAAATGAAGCCAGGTGATAGCAAATCTACTTTGGATTATTTAGAATCTTCCTTCTCTCTCATCCACCTTGATAAAGAAATGGAAGACGCGGGGCATTTACTACCAAGTGTATCTTCTGTGGTGATGGAGTAGATTTTTATCCGCACCAGAAAAAATGCAAATGGTGATAAGTAGATCAGATTACTTGGGGCTAAGCTGAGGCAGGAGTATAATTGGATCGCACATTGTGTTCGTAATCTTTTCCCAGACACAAATGGACAGTATTGTTACATGGATTTTGCAGTTTACGAACTGGCGAGTTGTGTTTTCTTTTGTAACCGTTTTTGTTTCATTTATCGACTTTCCACCAAAGTTTTTGGGGAAATCGAAATGTTTTAGGAACAGTATCGAAATGTCAAGACATTTACACTTTTTAGGTCACCGCCGGTTTAGGAACAAACCGATACTCTCTCCGTCGTTTACGAAACTTCCTTTTTATGAGACTTTTAAAGTGCTACTATTCTAAACACTTCAAAACACAGCTAAATGTAGAAAGTTATTTTTGTTCTTGACACGTGAAACAGGAGTTCGGTCGTTGAAGATGCAGAATGTGTAAATTAGCTGTAGAAACTGGTCATATTGAGGACTGTTGTACATGCATCGTAAATCGTAAAGCCCACGCAATGTTGAAAGCAAAATGTTTTGTTAGGCTTTGATAAGATATATATCCTAAGAACCATAAGAACGTTTTATGGATAAAGGATGTGGCTAAACGAACTGGAGAGCCATGCATTTGTTCCCACAAAGCATATTTCTGATTAAACTAGTATAAGAGCTACACACTTTTTCTGGACAAAGTTTACCGTTTGGTTTGTTAAAGAGGTATACATTTATACAGAAAATAAATTTGTCTGCCTGTCCTCTGTCTGTCTGTCTATCTGTCTATCAATCTATCTATCTATCTATCTATCTATCTATCTATTTATGTATGTATTTTCCACAGAACAAGAACAAGCCCTAAAAATAATTCACGCTGAACGTATTTTGAGCATGGGCGTTTGAACTGAAACTGCAGTGTTCTCTACTTTCACTTAACAAAATGTTGATTAAATAGCAAAGTAGATAAAATACACGCTCCAGATGTTCATGACAGGTTTCACTCTGTTACTCCTCATCATTATCTCAGTGATTATTCCGGGGTAGAAAAGGGCCTTGGTACCCTTTGCTCCATGTCAGAGCATCTGTTGAGGTCCGGTGAGGAGGCTCAGTGAGTGTGTGGGTGAGTGAGTAGGGTTTGCTGCACGTTTCGTAATATTTTAGCAATGTCAAGGCCGGAGACACCCAGAATGGGTTACAAACATTCTATCCATCTGAGAAAATCGGAGCCAGGTCTTTGACATGACAAGCAAACCCTTACCCGCCAGGCTACCTCACCGACTGAGGGACTTTAGACAGACTACCGGATTGAGCGAGTGAGACGTGGTTTTAGACCGCTCTTAGCAATATTCCACCAACATCATGGCGTGGGACCTCAGACAATGGGCTTCGCAGATTGTATTCGTGTTTGGATTTAAACCCGTTCTTATGGCGTAACGAGCAAACTCTTTAGCCACTGGACTACCAAACCACCACGATAGACTGGGGAACGTAAAGGGACATCACGACGATGATGGTGTCACCTCAACGGTTTACACCACATACAGATGGAATATTGCTGAACGTAGAAGCCTTTACCCTTTCAGACTCGCAACATAAAGAATCCTTACAACTTCATAAAACAATGTACTTCGTGTTTAGTACAAGGAAACGCATTTTGTTTCTACTGAACACAATTTGTTACAAAAATCGGTGTATTTACTCTGTTTGCCAACACCTTTAACCGTGTTCGTGGTACACAGGGTATACAGGACATGGGTACACAGGGTTTTGCTAGGACTCTTCCCTTGATCCAGGTATCGTTTGTACATAAATATGATATGTAAGTAATCAGAATGATTCTGACTATCTGTGTATTGTTATAAGTATGAGGAGAAGCCAGAAATGATTTACCGTTGTAATTCTGCGTGATTCTGAGTCAGTGATGGCGTCACGCTGCTCAGAAACTTTGACAGTTTCTTATGAATTATCAAATTGCTGCATCGTATCTATTTCTAATGCCCTTGCTATGATACTCTTCCCCTGCATATTTTAAACATATGGAGCCATTGTAAGCAATGATTAGACGGCTGGATGTCGAAAATTTTGCGAAAATGCTACGTAGTGTAAAATCGGAATTTTTCTTTGTGTACATTTCAAACAAGAGGAGTCTTTCGAGCACAGCGTTCGTTTTCACACCCAATATCTTTCCTTTCGTTTTATCTAGACAGTGGGGATTAGTGGCTAAAACCATTTGTAATATGATTCTCAGATGTATGGGAAATTCAATGATGCATTTGTCGCAATACATGATGTCATTGGCGCCTCAATACCGGCCATTGCGAAACGTGATATTGTAAACACTATTCAATATGGCGGAAAGCGCACTTAGGTGTTCATGTAAGTGTATTTTCAAAAACATCACAACCGATTCTGGGTTCATCGGCGACGTTTCAGAATTATCATTACAGATTTCATGAAAACTTGATATCAGTGATCATTAGTATGCCATTTTGAAATTCAATACTCACAGTAGTTTTCACATTTCAAAACATACAGCAAATAACGCTCTGGATCGCCATATTGTATAGTGTGAAAAATGTCGACATTTACGATGAAGCCTATTTTGAAAGGTAATTTCTAGCACTGATAATAGTGGATGGTACCAAGAAACAGGGAATTTTCTGCAAAATTCAAAACTGTGAAGTATATATATGTGCGTGGTATATTTAGAATTTTATTGACTTCAAAGTGAGGGTTGAAGTGGAAGGACACATATGTCCCTGTGGCATCCAGAGGGTTAACAGGTGACCTAAGAGTGTGGATTATGTGGCGAAACTGATCACGTGTTCGCAGCCCAACGGCATGGATCATTACTTACGGTGTGAATGCTATAGTAATTTGTGATTGTTATATGATAATTGTTCAGGTCCTAATTCCTCATGCACGTCATAAGTAGCATCAGGAGCCCTAATACCCTAGTAGTAGTAGTAGCAGTAGTAGTAGTAGTAGTAGTAGTAGTAGTAGTAGTAGTAGTAGTGGTAGTAGTGGTGGTGGTGGTAGTAGTAGTGGTGGTGGTGGTAGTGGTAGTGGTAGTGTAGTGGTGGTGGTGGTGGTAGTGGTAGTGGTGGTGGTAGTGGTAGTGGTAGTGGTAGTGGTAGTGGTAGTGGTAGTGGTAGTGGTTGTTGTTGTTGTTGTTGTAGAAACCAAAAGAAATCGAAATTTGAAATCGGCGAATCGACAAATTCTCATGTGGCGAGAAATTACGGGGGGACAAATAGATTATGTTCGACCAGCGTCCCAGGTGGTACCCGAGTCCCTTAGAACATTGGTAAATCGAACCGTCGGAATCATTTACACTCTTTCTGTAAGTCGTTTCTCTCCTGAAGGTACTCTGTCAGTATACATCATGTATAGGTCATTACCCGCTAATGTCCGTTACAGCCCCGGTCATACGAGCTGGCAATGGTACAACACCTCATCAGAGATACTGTAGCATCGCAATGGGATGTGTCCGTTTGGCTGCGGTTTGACTGTAGCTGACCACTGATTGGGGTACTAATCAGATGAAGGTTTTAGCCAGTGGTCGATGCGACTGCAATTACTTCAGTGTGAAGAAATCTGACCTGAATCTTCTTAGTTATCATTTGTTTAACACACAAAGCTAACACTGATTTCCTGGAGTGGAAGGTGCTTGACAGTGAAATGGACGTGGACTTGCCGTGTTTCACGGAGGTTTAATCATGACGAGAGCACACTTCGTCTTCACCCCTTGTCCATGCGAGACAGAGTAAGTCCTGTGCGTCCAGTACTTCTTATAAACATTATGATGAATGTGAAATGTGAGTAAGTTGGCAGAGTTTGTTTTAATCGTGAATCGATGCTTGTCCTAAATCAGTCACAAGTTTGCATGGCCCTTGGTAATGTTACTGTTTCCAGCGATCTACAGTGAATGTTGCTCACTGCAATTCACCAGTTGACAAGCCTGTGCGATGCAGATGCAATATACTGGACATAATAAGTTATGGATATTGGGATTTTTTTCATGATCGATATTTTATCAATGAATAAATAGATCATTATTCCAAATTTCAAAATTTGCAAATGTCCATAACTATTTTTGTCTAGTATACTTTCGTACTGTTCGTTTGTTCTTTACTTAAGGCAACAACAATCTTTAAACCACCCATACGACCACAAGTAATCGAGTCTGGACCAGACAATTCAGTGAACAACAGCATGAGCATCGGTCTAAGCAATTTGGATACGATGGCATGTGTCAACCAAGTGAGCGAACCTCACCACCACTGAGATCCCGTTTGTCGCCGTATGTGTATATCAGCCAGATCATGTTAAGTTGTTGTGAAACAATTCTTACCCATATTTCAGGGAAAATGCACGTGTTCAATCCAAGATATAAGCTTTATGACTACCGAATAAATGTTGAACAGCATCAAGAGTGAGTCACGCTCTCTGATGTCCAGAATGACCTCACTGAACGCTACAATTTGTTCTATATTCATACAAAAGGTCCAGTCAATATGCGTTAATAAGAGGGCGGTATTATATTGACATATACCCTCCCACTCACACGGGTTTCATACGCATAGCTGTATCGTCATTGTGTTTGAGAAAGTGAGTGAGTATGATTTTACGCCGTTGTAGCAGTATTCCAGCAATATCACGACGGAGGACAAGAGAAATGGGCTTCACACACTGCACCCACGTGAGGGAATCAAACCGGGCTTTCGGTGTGACGATCAAACGCTTTCACCACTCGGCTACCACCACACCCCGTTTGAGAATAGAATCAATGGAGATGTTGTGAATAATGGTTTAATTTCTACATCATCACTGACAGTCACAGATTTAACATACAGTATATTTGGCACGCAATTCTGTGGACACAAATCTACTGTAAACGATCTTCTCTTCCCGTGAGAATTCCCAACGAGTCACTGAACATCAGTCTTTGAGCTTACACTTCTTAAAATCTAAAGTATTCTTTTCAAGACAAAATTATCCCTCATATGATTCATTAAACAAAAAACTATTTTCAACCATGGGAATTGGCAGTGCATCAAGGTAAAATGTCACAAAACCCTAAAAGGCATTGTCTCGGGGCAAACGGAACGTAAGAGGTGTAGCCAGGTGCTCCCAGGAGAAGACACACAGAATGTTACAGGGGCTAAATTTCATGTCAAATAAATATTTATCGAGAAAACCTCGTCCAGAAACAGTATAACCTTTACAAAAGGACCTGTGAAGATCCGGGTAAGAATACTGATCTTCAGTAACCCAGGCAACTAACGGGATCGGGTAGTCAGTCTCGCTGACGTGACTGACACATCATCCGTTCCAATTTCGCAGATCGATTCTCATGCATCTGGTCGCAGGATTTTGTGTGTATTGTTTACAGACATCCACCAAGTAGCTGGAATATTGCTGAGTGCGGCGTAAAACTACCCTCGCTCATTCATATTTGCAAAAAATGAAGTAGACATATTTTGTGGATCGGGAATTTTTTGTCATTGCTATCCATAGTTTTGCCTACTCCGACATCCCTCAACTTCCAGGAATGAGTGAGGACCATTGAGCAGTTGGATCTGTCAGGACTGACTGGTTCAGTGATCAATGACAATTGCTTACTACCACTAGCTTTACCTTAGCTACCATGGCGACTTGCACTGAACATCACAGTGTACTTATAAATACCATGCTGAAATCATGCTCTTCAAGTTAAGAATCAGACAGATTTCACAAACCGTTCACTGTTGATCTAACGATCGTCAACTGCTATCAATAATTTGTGAGTTAGTCATGTTATTGTTCTATTTGCACGTGTCAGTGTCGGTCTCAAGAACGCCTAGTTTCAGTCTTAATTGTATTAAGGATCTTTAGCTAATGCTGTGGCGCCACAGCTAATGGGGTCGTGTCGGCAAACGTAATCAAAATGAGCCAAGGAGTTACGGTTTAGGTATGTAAACTTTTATGTACCCATGGATATCTTAAATCTTTTGTGAAGTACAGCAACTTAAAATCTATCGAGCACGAACGGTGTTTGTCTGTTCAATTTTGTAACACTATCAAGGGCCCTTATTGATAAAATATGATAATATTGTCGCAGGAACTACAGACAGTTGATTCTGGCTAATGTGTTTTATTTGAAGAATGAGAAACCCGTGGACCACAACAACTTGCTACAGTTGTTGCCTGACATGGTGTGTCTATTGACAATATTACAGTTAAATAATTGTCAACTACTCAAAATATATTTGGTGGACTCAGTTGTACTTTATACAATAAAAAATATAATTTGCAATACTCCCAAAACATGTTTTGATATTATGCTGAATGACCTTTTTTCACATCCATGATCGCAATATGGCTCCATATTTCAGATGCAGAATCTTGTAACTGCTGCTCCTCTTTCTTATTAAAAACGTTTTCTAAGTGTTGTAACACAATTAGCTGTCATTTCTCAGTTCAGTGTTTTTGTGTGCATAGATGTCAGTTTGGATAGTGAATTCTTTATTTATGAAAGGTCATAGGCCGATATACAAACAGGGATACACCTTGGTCAGCATTCTAAATAATCCGTTTTTTTCTTAACAAAATGCATTGTAAATAACTAGGGCTACATTGTGTTGTTTTGCCGGTTCTTTGTACTGAAGTAAGGAAGACAACAGTTGAGCATTGATTTGAGATAGAGGCAGCTGTGTCAGATTCTTGTTTCTTAGATTTTCATACACAGGGCAAATAAACATCAAATGCAATTCGTCTTCAGTAATGTAACAGAAGGAACATAATCTTTGGGTTTTCTCCACAGACACATATCTTTCACGGTTAATCAATAAATCATTATCGCCTCATCAAAAAGGGGAAAAAAGAATTGCGAACATTTCTGTAGCGAAGATAACGCTCCGGATCAAGCAACGTGTTTGTTTTACTTCTACATGTACATTTGTGTCTCACAGATCGTTTAATTATGATGACTATATGCACTGAGCATGCAAAGTTTGACACTTGAAAATCTTCTTTTCCTCAGCTGATCCTGTGAAGGACGTAAATGTAGGACTGGTCTACATAGATGGCGCCATACTTAGGACAACAAAACGTAACACTACCGTGTAGATCGGGACAACGAAATAGATCAGAAGTTTATGAAAACTAATTGACGCTCGAAAATCTTCTTTTCAGCTGATCCTGTTAAGAGCATAAAAATAGATAACACCGCACCCTGTAGAAAACAGAGAACAAAACGTAACATTGCATAGTAGATCGGGAGATAGGGGATCGAGACAAATAGATCAGAGATTTGTAATATTTCGAGGATTTGAAATGTCTCAGCTTGAGAATGAAAATGATATCAAAATAGTTTTACAACACTCTTCGTATTGTATTTCGAGTGCAGGCCCTTTACTCTGTGAATTAAATCTCCAAACCTAATGATGCTCTGCTTTTATGAGTGACATTCCATTCATCAAAAGGGCGGGCTATTCTATCACTTTAACTACAAGGGCGTGGCTCGCTGAAGCCATGAATCCTACCAACAAAGTTGCTCCACATTCAGATCTGTTTCAAGCGGAACACACAAGCTGATTATATATCATAACAAAACCAACAAGCCAATCGATAATAGATTCCAAAGACAGATTGTCGATGGATGGAAACATTTTGTCAACTTATCAAAATCTGACGTACACCAATCTGCGTTTGTTTCTCACACTATTTATCCACGCCTGGTTATATAAATAAACGTTTTTAAGTGGATGCTTTTGCTAAGCCAGACAGCTGATTATAGCCATGAGATGTTGTCCACTATAGCATTGAGAATGATCCCTGTTTCTTTAATGCTTAATAAATTGGAAATCTGCTCCTAATCAGCTGACACGCTAATCGATATGATCGATCGATAAACTGTTTGTTACTTAGTGTAAAGTTTAAAGTGACGACCAGTGAACAAACACTTGGTAAATATTACTCATAACCAGCCGTGTTAGCGTGCGTGCATGAGTGCATGTGCAGATGTGTATGCATATTCATAACTACATATGCCTTAATTCCAGGATCAGCAATGGTCAAAACACACCCTGACTCTATGTATTTTCATTGATATTCTGGGTGGAGTCGTGTCACAATGAACTTACACGTGCATCATACGACGCCATTCAAAGTCGATGCTCCATGACAGAAATTCTGCGATAGTTTTGTTTCCCCAAAGGACCTGATATCCCAAAGATGAGGAAAGGCGGCTCTGTTGTTTGTTTTTTCAGTAGGGTTAGCTATGTCTTTATCTTCGGCTGACAGTGTATATATGTAAATGTTTATTGGCGGATAAATATGAAAAAAGAAAATAGTTGTTCCAGCAACAACATCTCTCCATTAAAGCCTAGAAAATATGGCTGCCAGACATCGTCTGCATAAATGTTGAGAAAGCGATTAAAGAACTGAGTAATATAGATCTGTATATTCATATGCTATTAGCCATATCTCCCTAGTTCTTTGACGTCAAGACAAATGCATTTTTTCCGTCGATACGAAAATACATAAAGTTGTATTTTACTGTTATATTTATTTTCAAAGACGATGTTTGCAAAATGACGTAAACTGTAAATAATGGAGCCTCGTCCACAATCTATAGAACTCATTCTACAAAGATGGACTTGACAGGCAATATATCCAATAAACGAAACTACAGCGACCATTCAAAGGATGCTTTCCCGTTAATGTGCATTATTATGTTGCCAAACATACTCGAGGCAAAATGCTGAAAAAAACTAAAAGAATTGTGAGTAAAAAACCGGACGATCTCCTTTTTTGCTAGAGCAGGGTCTTGACATCGGATGCAATTGAGAACATTCAAGAAAAACTGTTGTCAAGTTGTTAATTGTCATGTTTCATTTTATCCACGCCTAGGATAATTTGAATTAAACACTTTGACATGTTACAGACGTGCTTCCTGCAACCTAAAATGCTTTCAAAATTGGATTTTACATTTTACTGTGTTCAGCCCAAAGGATACTATATATTTGATAACGAATTCTATAGATCTTCTCATCTCTTAGATTATTCGTACCCTTTTCTGAGGTTGGTATGGCGATATGCAAACTAGAGCTGTGGCATCAATACATTTAGGGAGAGTTAAACATGGTGAATAAACATTGGTGAAACATGGGTTCTAACCCATGGCACTAAATATGAATTCCAGTGCTTGCCACCAATAAAAGAAAACATTTTACAGGATCGACTTTCTTAAAGTGAAGCTCAATCATTGTTATCTGTTCGCATGATTATACACAACTATTCACCCCTGTGAATACACCGTTATCTTCGCAGGCGTTTTTACGTATGGACAATCCTGAAGAGCAATTACACTGGAACGTATTTTATGCATATCTCTGTTCAGGTGGGAAAATAACGAGATATCTGATAAATACTTCAGGTGCTTTTCCGCATATTTTTTTCGATGAATTCCACAAGACTCTCATCTTTCCGAAACAGTTTTGTTCCTGGATGGCAGAAGATGTTCCTGGATAATTCGGCCGAGGCCGGGTGTACATGGTATGGGGTTGTGTTCTTGATTGTTGCGTGTGGCGTCAACGGCTATGTATTTCACGCGATATACCAATCAGTTGTACTTAATGAGGCGCGACAGGGTAGCCTTATGGTTACAGCGTTCGTTCGTTACACAGAGGTATCGGGTTCGATTCCCGACATGGGTACAATGTGCGAAGCTCATTCCTAGCGTCTCCTCCGTGCTGTGCTGGAATATTGCTAAAAGTGGCCTAAAACCATACACACTATTTCATCGATGCTTCTCTGGGCGAACTGGTGACCTGTTGTCACTGAAACCGTGATACCAACGTCCGTGATCCGTTCGAATAAGACTGATTTCGATTCTATACTCATCAACATCATCAGTTGTTTGTGTGAGTACTCCTCTAGTGACAGTTAGAAAGTCTAGGGTCCAGGAACACAAGGACGTCCAATGGATTTCACTGGAAGAAAGAATAGTTCGAGTCCAACCTCGGGTTTTAGTCCTACATCATTCTGAAAATAGGTGATATCATTAAAATATTTATCCCTGGGACGTAAAACCAGACTCACTTCCTTATTCGTCTATACTTCACGTGAAAACTATTTCACAGGCAGCCATTCCTGCCACGAGTGTGGAGTTAGGAGTGTAGATCCAACACTATGACAGGTTGGAGAGGAAGAAATATCAAAACACTAACAATAAACCTCATAATGGCGTCAGGTCACCTTGACCTCCGACATAACACATCTTAATCGGCATCTTCCGTCGAAGTGGTGATGAGGGTGCGTTCTCCACCAATGACCAGTCTCCACCGTTGTCAAGGCATTGAGGAGTTATACAAGAGTATTGATGTCGATTCTTAAAAGAGTGAGAGTCATAGAAACCATATATATATACCTTTCTCTTGAACTTACTTCACTAAAGTGGCGAGCAAATTATGTTCGCGCACAGTCGCAAATTCTTATAAAAACATAAACGAAAGACTTTAAGCTCATGGAAACAGTGAATAGTTTACCTAAAGTTGATACTCATTCACACTGGATGGCAGTGTTCGATCGTTTCTCCGTGTCGACTCAGCAACAAGGAATGTTATGATTAATCCATAATTCACAGGAGTCCATTGAAAATGCAAATTCCACAAATACCTACGTCATCTGTTAGATAAGACGTTATTTCTATAGGAAATTCACAGTTAAGCAAGACGGAAGCAGGGCAGTTCAATATTTATTCTGCATTTATGTAAGCAATGCTTTTGACATGCTTTTTATCATCTCTAACAGTTCTCACCTTAAAAATGGACACTGGTGAACAATGCAGGGACCAGTATCTCGCCAATACACTATGTGTACCAACACCTGTATACAACAAATTCTGCATACAATACCATCTGTATACAAAATACTATGTATGCATACACTATGCCTATAAAATACCTTGCATACAAAATACCATTTATTCAACTCATTTTGTATAAAAAGAATTATCTGTAACTATAACGATCTTTCCATGACAATGCTCGTCAGTTGCGCTATAAATTGTCACTTAATAAATGGCATTGTATGCCAAATTCGACCATTAACTTAAGACTGTTTTTATGTCCCAAAGAAGCATGTAGTTAAAGCTGCATTCAATGATAGCGTCATTGTTTCCATGGGAACAGTTTTCGTTTTGAATTTTTTATTCGATTTTGACACGTGTACACGCAAGAGACTTTACAGTATCATGTATGAGCAGTTGTACAAATTGTAACATCAGCTTCCATCTTTTTGCCTTTCATAAATATTTTTGGCTAGAGGAAGTGTTTGGTAGATTGTAAGACAACCGATGCATTGTCTTGAAAAGGAAGAACCACAAGCATTTTTAGGGTTTTTCTTTTGTTTTGTATTACGTACGTAGTTCTAACGGCAAAGGTTTGTATGGGAAGCCACTAGAGAGAAGGACATCTATCTATTGCATCATATACTGATGGAAACAAATAAGTGAACAGATGAAAGTACAAGTGTTCCTTTATTCTTTTGCAGGTTTCTTCGCAAGGTATGTATCGCACTGTTGGCGGAAGTGTGGAAATATATCAAGGAACACTTGTGTTCACTTGTACTTTCCATGAGTATATAGACATCCTTGTAACAGAAATAACTGACAGCTACTGCAGGGAAAGAAACCTTTCACAACTTCCCACTAGACCACAGGACCAGTGGGTGGACAATAATAAGTGGTCCTGTCTACTGCCCTGGTTTGGAATAGAATTCAAAGATTTATTTAACTATCAGTACCCAATTCACTGGCCTCCAAGGCCATTGCGAGCTTATCATTTAGTGGTGCTGATGAATGTTTACTAGCCAAGGACCACAGGGCCAGAATTAATTTCGCACATTGATACAGTATTCCTGTTATCTGCGTGCGAAGTGCAAATCTCCTTAATCTACACTACATAACGAGACAGAAGGCAAACGTTTGACATAAAATAATTCCATATCAGGTAAACAGGTCGCTGTGTTTGTAGAAAGCAGACCTTTAAACCAATTGATTATTAATATCTCAGGAGATGACATTTATTCATAGTCTGATACGACAAATGACTGTGCGGTTAAAATATTAATGCGTTGGACATTTAAAAGCTTATCACTCAATGAACATGTAGTACATTCCACGATTTGCCCTATTTAGAAGTAAACTTGGTGGCTGAAGTAATGATTTTAGAAATAATAAAATACACATTCGAAATACCACCAATAGCATGCCCTATATAAATACCTACATATCGTATAAAAATATTCTAATGTAGACACTGTGGAGAGTGATACTACCTTCACTCATAAGACTAACATAGACATACAACGACACCTCCGCTGACTAGACCTCGAACACAGACCTCAAAACATCACAAACAACGCATCCTCATACACGTTATTCTCGTTCGTATGATATTGTTGATTGCCAGGACAACCACACATCTGGATTCAGGATTGCAAGAAACAACTATAAGTGTTTTCTTCGTCAGCTCTCACACAGTTTCTTTACATAGGAAGAAGTTCTTCCCCGCTAATGAAGGTTAGAACACTGACTATTTTAAAAGTCGCGTGGTATCCATGGCAATGGACAGTACTTTATATCACAGTAACTCTCATGTGCCAGCATGAAAGAAGTCATTTATGACGCGGTTGTTAAAAAACATGGATTTACCTACATTCCTAAATTAAAAGGGTAGAGTGGTTCGCGTTCTCCTGATAAAACAAGGGCCACTGCCACGTGGACCTGTTGACGAGCCGAGCGCCGCGACAAGAAACCCCTGTTGTATTGTAATCAATAGAGAGGTCGATGCAAAAACACGACCTGGTTTTTAATGGAATGAATATTGATTAGCCAGTGGAAGATCGGATATCAATCAATTATCAAATCGATCAGCAGGGAATTCTTGCTTCCACTTGTTGCGGATTCCAGACAAAACACATTATTGTCAAGCCTCCGTAGAGACACGTACTTTTTACAACCTGGAGATATTTTGTTTGATTGTAGTTTGTAGCTTCAGCGCCGCGGAGGGAATGTATCAAAAAGAATAAAACACTGTGTGTATTTGGTTCCGCAATACACCACATTTCGTAGACTCCATGAACGCGTATATGTTCATATGATATCAGTTTTCACACGCTTTCAAACAAACCACCACTTACGCCTAGTATTTCTAGCAGAAGTGACGCTTGTAAACCTTAATGACGGTGTGGGCAGCACATAACAGATAAGACCTGTAACCGCTGAGAGTCGGATTTGCCTCACTTATATGTCTCATAGCTTATTTCACTGGATGGTGTTTATAATTGTATTTTTCATTGCGTGAGTCTAATAATTAGCAGTTCACATTGTATACATGACTCTATGAGATGAACCAGCCATGGTTCAGACTAGGCATAGCCTTTATATTAGTATACAAAGTATTTCATAGTATTTATACTTGACAGTGGCCATGACAACAGATCAGCAACAGTCACTGTTCAGATCAGATGTGGCCATGTTTCAGGCCAGTCACAGATTCAGATCTGAACAGAATATAGCTATCATTTCAGACAAGGGCAGGCGAAGATCTTATCAGAACTAGCCACATGTAAACATACAACATATAGATCTTATAAAGCCATATTTCAGACTAGGAATAATTACGATTCAAATCTTGCATGGCAATGTTGCAGGCTAAAGAAAAACAGATTACAGAGAGACATGTCCATGTCAGTATATCCACGGTTCACAGCAGACATAGTTCGAGTTCAGATCGAACACACGGGTTATCCTGTACACATGAAAGCACAAATCTACCGACCCATCCGTCACCTGTCACTGACAGACACTACCTGAGATGCACATATATCCGGCTATCTCCTGCAGAATGGCGGCAGTGTCACAGTGCTGATCACCTGCTTGCCTTGTCGCTGTTCCTCGAACAGATTCCCGTACTTGTCAGCAGTCCTGAACACAAAGGGGTAAAGAGAATGCAGGTGTTTACAATGGACGCGCCGCTTTAACTGAGAAGGTTTATCCGATTCCAGTTTATGAATATAATTAGATGTCGTGCACACATTTATCATATAGTTAGTCGCCAACACTTCTTTCATGTTGCAAGGGACGGGTAATATTGCCCTCTCAAATGGGCGGTACTGTAGAGGAAAGACCGACGCTTTTGTGAAATTGAAATCTTGTCTGTAATGGGGACTTTCGTCCCAAAGGTGCTTTGAGTTTTCTACGAAGAAGAAAATGTCAATGTAAGGCCACCGATAGGGCTTGTGTTTTAATGTCGGTAAGTCCTTCCTAAAGAACTTCCACTGACGATGAGATGGTGTGTGTATCCCGTAGCTGGGGAACCGAGAGAGCACGTGTTGAATTTTAGCCTTCTCCGACGAGTTCATCATGACATCGATGTCGTCGTCCCAAGGGATGATGCCGTGATGACGATAGGCACCAAGCAACGTACCACCATACAGGAAGTACGTGAGATTGGCCAGTTCACAAGCACGGATAAACGTCTGGAATGTTATGAGCATGATGTTCCTTTCGTCAGGGGTGGTGGTTGGCTGGAACAACATATAATACTCCTTCATCGTTGATGGCTGACGTCGGGAGGACAGATTGTGGACTTCTAAATCGTAGAATGTCGTGATCCGGCCTATTGTTGATAAATTGAGTTTAGACATACGATCTAAACTGACGGACGGAAAGACTGGCGAGAGGACGGCGACAATCTTCTCCGACAGACTCAGAGTGTCCTGCGTGTCTCCAACGGAGAGTGTCCTTGTGTAAATGGGAGGAGGTTGGTCCGCCCTGCTTAAACAATCTGTCTGGTACATAGACACGATGAACATAATGGCAGCAAGGGAAACTGAAAACATGGTATACCTCCATAACCTAGGAATAATCACCCATCGGTGACCACCAACTCGATGGACTCCTTTCATCCTGCAGCCGTTCACGTCATTGGTCTCGAGTACATGCACTTAATCTCTTCGCAGTGATGCCCCAGCACGGGGAATGCCACATATGTCAGTGATACTCATTTAAGTATTTCCCCTTGTATGACATTTAATCTGCTTGACGAGCGCAATACTCCGATATTCAATAAAGTCATACCAGTAACGGCAGTCACACATAGATGTGCGCTCAAACGTACTTGACTTGTTTGTACTCCAAACGAAATCAGAACTTCTATTCAAACCGTGAAGAGATCCGCTGATGATGTATGGCAGCGCGGTCCAGAGCTGGGAGTAAACAAAACTGCAACAGTTGAAGAACTTAGGCTGAGGTTTATCACTGCGTGGTGTACAGATGAAGAGACGCTGCTCTCAACTTCCTCCTCCCATGCTGTGGGCTGGCTGACAGTCTCTTCCCACACATTTCATTACGGAATATAAACAGTCAAATGAGGTCCTCTGCTAAACATCAATACTTCACATAATGAAAAGAACATTAGAGAAGTGGCTATTATCCCCCATATCAATAAGTATCGGGAAGGAGTAATATCCAATAATTGAATTACAGCGGTCAATCAATCATCTGATCGATCACAAACATAAACCATCTCTCCCTTTCCCTTGCCTTATTTACATCGCCACTGAGCAAGATGTGCATTGAAAGTTTGCCTATTGTCCAGCTTCAACCAAATGCCCTCCAGTCTTGTGAGGCGGTGAATGTAACGGCAAAACTCGTCCAGAACGGTGAAATCCAATTAAGCTGTTAACATGGAAATAAGGGAATATTTGATAGTGTATGGAAGCAAACAACCAGTCTCTCGATCAATGGAAAATTAACACCAATTATTGCCTGTTTTAGTCCGCACGACATGACTATCGTATTTCCCCGTTCAATAACACATTTATAACCAGGCCCGTCAAGCATCGTACAAAAATTGAAGACAAGAAACCTCGATGCAGATGAGTGATTCTTCAGATTCAGACGGCTGTCGCCTCTTGCCACACATCCACAAAGTCACACGTAAATCCAAGCCAGTGGGGGAGAGGGGTTTTTTTTGTTAACAAAAAACAAAACAAAAAATACCCCACACACATCTAATTTCAAACTATTTCTCAGTCTCCCAGCTACACTCAATACACATCCGCTGACAATGGTCCATCCAGTTGTCAGTGAGACCTGTAGTTTGGAAAAGATCAAAGAATCATTTTGACGAAGTTAATTTCCAGTTTTGTACACAATCCAAGTCTTCTCGTTGATCCGGAATGGCTCATATAGAGCAATACCCTTCCAAGTCAGATAGCCGGCTTGTTTCCTTCCATATTTATTGATGTACGTCTTGTAACTTGTGATTTATCGTCTGCGCGGGGCTTCAAGACAGATAATGACTGTTCTTCCACAAACTCCTAAAATGAATAAAGATGAAACAACAAAAATCATCTCCACTGGAAATGATATTGAATACGAATGTCGAATTAACTTTAAGTACTGTTCGGTCTTTCTTGAGCACAAAGGTCATCCACAACAATTTGCTTCTTCCTTGGTAATAAAACGTGGACCTTATTCCCAGCGCTGTTGAAGTTAATGGTACGGTTAGCCAATGTGCCCTCGGCCTAGTGAAACGTAGACCAAGTCAGAGTCAACACTTACATGGCCGGCCACACTGACCAGTCACAAGCCATGCTTGTAAAGGGCTGCTGTGATCACGTAATGGTCACCGCTTGGACACTGGCCACCGCAGCATCAACAGATAGCCATAGTAATTTCCCAGCCACTCCCTCTCACCCAGTGATTGCCTGCTAGATCAATAGTTAACAAACGCCTCGCAAAGATCCGTCCATGGCTCATCGATGCCAACTTGGGCGTTCGAGACACCTCTCATGCCCCGCGATCTCCCTCGTCCCTCCCAGTTTGCAGTCCTCGTCCACGTCACGCGTCTCTCAGGTTCTTTGAAAGCAAAGCAAACTTTCTGAAGCGGATCTCGAACCTCCCTTTAGTACATGCTCGGCTCTCTATTTTGGTCAAGATTTCACGGTCGCGACGGGTGATGATGAAAACGGCTCTTGGCGCCGAGAGTAAATGTTTGGCTTACTAACAAATTGAATTGAGCACCTCGGCTTTTCTGTTCGTAAGTTTTTGGCTTCTCGGTCTGTGTGTTTGCTCACGAACATGGGACAAGGTAGCAGACGCACTTAATGATTAGTACGTTTGAGGTTGGAGAGTTTAACTGCTGAAAATGTCATTATGTTTTCAGGTTTTGGATTAGATTTGAAAGCACAATCTGAGTTACCGATTGCATAGTTAATTCAACAGGTTGGAAATGAAGACTGTAGCTTCTGAGATATTTAGAACACATATAAGAAACTAAAACGCTTAATGGCAACGATTATATTTATAATAACTGTGATGGGTAATATGGTATTGATTTGTATTCGACTACAAACACCAGCCTGTCCCGCGACACCTATTTCAGTTTTATTGCAGTGGGAATCCATGTGCAACTCGGCTAACCGGAAACAGTCAACAGCTTCCTTCGAGCGTGTAGAATACGCGTGAATCACGAGACTGTCGCACGTGAATCACGAGCTTTCCTAGCCAGTACCATCATTGTCATCCGTACTCGTAACTCACGGGTTTCCCGTTCGTTTCATTGGTCGCGTTTAATCACTGAGTTTGGACGCTGCAGCCTCGTCCCACCAATAATTTTGAATATCAATCAATGTTGGGTCGTGTACGGCTTGCTTAATCGCCGCTGTACCCTAACTCGTGTTCGTCAGCGCAGTCATAAAACGCTTTCCACTCCGATTGCCGGAGTTTGTCAGGCCCATTTGCAAGATGAATGAACACAGTAGAAAGTTGGAAGGGGCTTTCCAAAGACTCGGCAACATTAGACGAATGTAGCTATTGATAGCTGATATAGATGGATCAGAAACTTGTAGTGTGAACGCATTTGTGATGTTGTTGATGATAGTACCCAGGGGTTGTCTTGTTGTTCAAATGTTGTTTATTCAACAGAAAAACTCCACACGTCATCTTGTGTATCTGATGGAATTTGAATACATGAGGGATTCTGTCCAACAATGCCCGAGGATAAATAAACGTTGATAACGAGACAAGCCTTCCAATTACAGTGACGATGCGGGGGATAATGCTTGACAGATTCCTGGACCAAGGCGAGATAGGATCTCACACAAGTCCGGTTTCCGACGTCGGGTCGCCAGTTCTGATCGATACATTACTGCACTTGAGTTGGGTGGGAGAGGGTAGTTGGTGCTTGGTATCCTTTACATCTTGCGCACGTTGGTGCAGGGTGAACGTCGCTTTTGTGCTATCATTGACACCTAGTACACGCCGGCCGAGGGATGTTTGTATGTTTGTGCTAGCCTTTATATCTAGTACACTCAAGCCTAGAGCTCTTGGTATTTGTGTGGTATATTTACAGCTAGTACATTCATGTCTACAGTTGTTGGTATTTGTGTGGTATATTTACAGCTAGTACATTCATGTCTACAGTTGTTGGTATTTGTGTGGTATATTTCCATCTAGTACACTCAGGTGTAGGGTTGTTAGCATGTGTGTGGCATCATTTACATCCAGTACACTCATTGTTGCGCGTCTACCGTGTACACATACATCCGGCGGTGGCCTTGGCATCATTTGCGTTTTAACATGAGTTGTTGGCATGTGTGTGGCACACGATCTATATCGTTACACACCGTTCCCCGATGGCCGGCATGTGTGGGGTATTCTGTTACATTTTGTACCCTCAGGGAAGAGGGTTCTTTATGAGGGTAATATCCCTTACATCTCAACACCACGGAGCCACGGAGGTCTGATTCCTTTATATAGAAGACCTGGTGTGCAATAATGGTCAAATTTCCACACACTGAATAGTCAACCCAACTTTGTCCAAGTGGTATGACAAGAGACTGTCTAATAATCAACCAAAGTAGGGGCGGCGTGGTAGCCTAGTGGTTAAATCAGTCGCTTTTCACACTAAAAGCGTTGGTTCGATTCCCTACATGGGTACAATGCGTGGAGCCCATTTCTGATGTCCCCCGCCTTGATGTTGCTGGAATATTGCTAAAAGCGGCATAAAAGCATACTCACTCACTTTCCAGTAATATTCCCGAAGCTCTTCGATGTTTACATTTAACAAGTGAGGTGTCATATCTGGCTCGCACACACAGGTCTACAGTGTTTAGCATTAGTGTGGCTTCGTTTCTCCAAGTATATTACCATACACGTGTGGCTAACGTTGCTGCATGTGTATGGTATCCCTTCCAACAATGCAGCTGGTGCCCGCGGTATCTCTGGAGCTGAACATTTAATGTTCAGCTAGGAGGATGGACATTTTTGCTAGAGACAGTTTGCATCACATGGATAATTTTAACAGATGTATTTATTCTGACAGTGATCATGGCACTATGGTATCGATCCTAACATGGAACCGTAGAGCTCTCAGTTGATCCTAACACTACTGAACAGACCGTAGTACTAGGAGGTTGACCCTTGGCCCCAAATAGAGGCCGTTATGACAGAGCCTCTTTATCGATCAGTGAAGTGTATACTCACCAACGGACACAAATATCTCCCAGACCTGATGTTCACTGCCATTACAGTTAGCTAGTGCTCAAGGGACTGCTTTTGATTCCAGCAATACCAATCTGGTTCTTTATCTGTTCCCTATCCCCTCCCTGTTGACAATGACAGTGTTGTATGATCTATCTCCCTTTCATTCCCGGTGCAGCAGCAGTATCAGTCGACATGATAATCTGCCAGCTCCGAGCGGCATACAAAAGCCATCCCATGGACTCATACTGGTTTATCCATATTGACTGCACTGTGTACAACTGCCTGTGGTATCTGTGGTAAAATGTCTAGAATACCGTAACCTAGCTACAATGACCTTCCCTCTCCCAAGGGACCAACACCATACAAGTGATACCGATAGCAGATAGTCTATTTCTCCGCCCAATGGGAGGGCATATAATACCAGGTCCACTACATCTAGATTAAGTGTTTCTCTGATGGAAAATTACCATATTGACTCCGGACACTGCCTAATGGATTTGATCAACAATTCAGGGATGATAAAGTGGTCGTATGACCCGTGGACTCGCAATGTCACGAGCTCATGGCAATATTTGATGGTGGTAAGCAATGCTAATTCATTTCCTTGGAGAAACCAATTGACGAAGTTTAACTTGCTATCTTCTGTGAGGACTTTGGTTGGTTATTTATCGATACTCTAGCGTCACTAGGACCAGATTTGCCTTGATTGATCATGTAGGATTGGGGTTACATATTCTATTTCAGTGCATAGTAATCGTCCTAACAAGAGACACTTTCCTTGTTTGGTGAGGTTCAACATTAATAAAGATTATGAATTGGGATTTAACGACCAGTATGCAAATAATGACAGTTTTGTTTGATGGCATGGAGGACTCTAGGCCTTGTTGATGGGTAACGTTTTCAAGAACCCTAAGTTGGTACCCCGAAACAACAAAAATGTTGACGATCCGACAAGATTCTTCGTGGTGGACAGTCAAAAGTTAAGACAAGCACCGGAACCAGATTACAGAAAACTGAATTTCTTCTCCTGGTAGTCAGAAGTCCTTACCGTGACGTCTGGACCTACATGATTTGCATAAAAAAATAGATAACCTACTGGTACCTGAAGATATTTATCCTGACGATAGGACAGATAGCCTTATGTGGGGGAGTTTTCTTTTGCTGTTTTAAACACCTTGTTTGAAAGTCGATTTTGATTATGTAGATAACACTGGATAGATCTAACATGACTCTTTTCTGTCATTTTTGTAAACAGCGCAGAAAGCGCGTGAGAACATCTGAAATGTCGAACTATTTAGTCTATATAGTTCATCATCAGCCTACTTCATTCAAACACTTCAACCTATAGGGGTTCACCACCAGCCCAACTGAACACCGCCTCACTTTAATAAAACACTTCAGCCTTTAGGATTCACCGTCAACTTAACTTAACACAAGTCTACTTTAATCAAACACTTCAGCCTTAGCATTCACCATCAACCCAAACCAAGCACCAGTCCATTTCAGCCAAACACTCCAGCATTCAGGTTCACCTTCAACCCATGTTAGCACAAGCCCACTTCAATCAAACACTTCAGCATTTAAGGTTTACCATCAACCTCTCTCAGCACAGCACACTTCAGTCAAACACCTCAGCATTTAGTTTTCACCATCAACCCATGTCAGCATAGCACTCTTCAATCAAACACTTCAGCCGTAAGGCTTTAATGATGCGAAATGACGTATTGGCAGCTATGGCTTTAAGAAAATGTAACTGTCAGATCTTAGATGTTTCCCTACATACGGACTGTATCTGTTGTTCAACGGAAAGATGGTGTGCACGTTGTCCTACATACGGATTGTGTCTACAGCGTGGTGGTGTTAGAGATTACCCCACATATTGACTATATATCTTGTTTACCACTTTGATGTGTTCAACCACTTGTTCTATGTGCGGTGTGTATATGTTGTCATTCAGCGGCAAAGTGGGGTTACAGGTTGCCCTGCATACAGAGTATATCTCTTGTCCAACTGCAAGGTGGTGTTACATGTTTCCCTGTACCTCTTGTTCAACAGTAAGGTGGTGTTCCATGTTTCCCTGTATCTCTTGTCCAACAGCAAAGTGGTGTTCCATGTTTCCCCGTATCTCTTGTCCAACAACAAGGTGGTGTTCCATGTTTCCCCGTATCTCTTGTCCAACAGCAAAGTGGTGTTACGTGTTTCCCCGTATCTCTTGTCCAACAACAAGGTGGTGTTACGTGTTTCCCTGTATCTCTTGTCCAACAGCAAAGTGGTGTTCCATGTTTCCCCGTATCTCTTGTCCAACAACAAGGTGGTGTTACGTGTTTCCCTGTATCTCTTGTCCAACAACAAAGTGGTGTTCCATGTTTCCCCGTATCTCTTGTCCAACAACAAAGTGGTGTTACATGTTTCCCCGTATCTCTTGTCCAACAACAAAGTGGTGTTCCATGTTTCCCCGTATCTCTTGTCCAACAGCAAAGTGGTGTTCCATGTTTCCCTGTATCTCTTGTCCAACAACAAGGTGGTGGTACGTGTTTCCCTGTATCTCTTGTCCAACAACAAAGTGGTGTTCCATGTTTCCCCGTATCTCTTGTCCAACAACAAGGTGGTGTTACGTGTTTCCCTGTATCTCTTGTCCAACAGCAAAGTGGTGTTCCATGTTTCCCCGTATCTCTTGTCCAACAACAAGGTGGTGTTCCATGTTTCCCCGTATCTCTTGTCCAACAACAAAGTGGTGTTCCATGTTTCCCTGTATCTCTTGTCCAACAACAAAGTGGTGTTCCATGTTTCCCTGTATCTCTTGTCCAACAGCAAGGTGGTGTTACGTGTTTCCCTGTATCTCTTGTCCAACAACAAGGTGGTGTTACGTGTTTCCCCGTATCTCTTGTCCAACAACAAGGTGGTGTTCCATGTTTCCCTGTATCTCTTGTCCAACAACAAAGTGGTGTTCCATGTTTCCCCGTATCTCTTGTCCAACAACAAGGTGGTGTTACGTGTTTCCCTGTATCTCTTGTCCAACAGCAAAGTGGTGTTCCATGTTTCCCTGTATCTCTTGTCCAAGAACAAGGTGATGTTACGTGTTTCCCCGTATCTCTTGTCCAACAACAAGGTGGTGTTACGTGTTTCCCCGTATCTCTTGTCCAACAACAAGGTGGTGTTACGTGTTTCCCCGTATCTCTTGTCCAACAACAAGGTGGTGTTACGTGTTTCCCCGTATCTCTTGTCCAACAACAAGGTGGTGTTACGTGTTTCCCCGTATCTCTTGTCCAACAACAAGGTGGTGTTACGTGTTTCCCTGTATCTCTTCTCCAACAGCAAGGTGGTGTTACGTGTATCCCTGTATCTCTTGTCCAACAACAAGGTGATGTTACGTGTTTCCCTGTATCTCTTGTCCAACAACAAGGTGGTGTTCCATGTTTCCCCGTATCTCTTGTCCAACAACAAGGTGGTGTTACGTGTTTCCCCGTATCTCTTGTCCAACAGCAAGGTGGTGTTACGTGTATCCCTGTATCTCTTGTCCAACAACAAGGTGGTGTTACGTGTTTCCCTGTATCTCTTGTCCAACAACAAGGTGGTGTTACGTGTTTCCCCGTATCTCTTGTCCAACAACAAGGTGGTGTTCCATGTTTCCCCGTATCTCTTGTCCAACAACAAGGTGGTGTTCCATGTTTCCCTGTATCTCTTGTCCAACAACAAGGTGGTGTTACGTGTTTCCCCGTATTTCTTGTTCAACAACAAGGTGGTGTTACGTGTTTCCCTGTATCTCTTGTTCAACAGTAAGGTGGTGTTACATGTTTCCCCGCATCTCTTGTCCAACAACAAGGTGGTGTTCCATGTTTCCCTGTATCTCTTGTCCAACAACAAGGTGGTGTTACGTGTTTCCCCGTATCTCTTGTCCAACAACAAGGTGGTGTTCCATGTTTCCCCGTATCTCTTGTCCAACAACAAGGTGGTGTTCCATGTTTCCCTGTATCTCTTGTCCAACAACAAGGTGGTGTTACGTGTTTCCCCGTATCTCTTGTTCAACAAGAAGGTGGTGTTACGTGTTTCCCTGTATCTCTTGTTCAACAGCAAGGTGGTGTTCCATGTTTCCCTGCATCTCTTGTCCAACAGCAAGGTGGTGTTACATGTTTCCCTGTATCTCTTGTCCAACAACAAGGTGGTGTTACGTGTCTCTTTGTATCTCTTGTTCAACAGCAAAGTGGCCCCTAATATGTCACAGATGGTTAGAAAGCTGGAACACACGACAATGAGGCAATAACTAGGTCAAAACCATTCAAAGATGCTGTTAATTTGTCCAAGGGTGTACAAGTGAATCTTGTATCCTACGTATGGGAATATGGGATTCATCAGCAGGGTTATACCACTGTAGTTTTGCTAAACCAAACTTATTCACTCACATACCCAGTGGAATGTTCATGGGAATGTGTAACAAATCGGTTAGGTATTCTTCTCTACAACAGAGACATAACTCAGATATCAGAAGTTGGCTGAGATTTTATGAGATTGTTGTGTAACGCCACATCACAGGTACAGCTACGGAACATCTGTCCGGAAGAATTTTTGTCTGCGCTGAACTCAACCAGTGACTTACATCACAAGGACACTGGCACAGATTAAACTCTTTACCCGCGGGGAATCTGTTTTATGCAGACATACTGATCGAGCCTGGACCAGGCACAGTAGTGACTGAAAGCATGAACAATTACTGGTATCGGTGTGGGATGGCAAGTCGCCTATGCAGACCATCTAACCAACATTTTAGATGACTGTTGGGGCAATTACGAAACCGTTGAATCTATTTTGTGGCGGGATTCCCAGAGAGGTGACTGCTTTGTCTTGGTGATTATAGTCACTTGAAATATTACTGATTGGCGCATTTAACAACATTCCCGAGAAATGAGTTTAATCTGTGTCAATATCTATGTAATTACTAAATTTTTCAATTTGCCCCTTTATAAATACACATCTTTCCAAACGATTTATGCGCTTACGCCGTGTATGCTTTCATTATACGTCAAAATACATGCCTATCTTCAATTGTGATTGACTTAATTTTCTCCAAGTAATTCTTTAGGCTTTCAAATAATACCAATGTCGTGTTTTATTTAACTGTGTCCAAATGCTTCTATAACAGTAATCAGATTTGGATAAAAAAGTTTGATGTACAACTTGTCAAACATCGAAACATTTTAACTAGCTATGCGTCGGTACCATCACAAAGCCAAAAGAAACCTTGAGTAAAAGTTATTTTGCGCGTGGCAGGCAGCCTGTGGATCTGCCGAACAAATAGACAGCCCAATATCTTTGAGAGTCTCTCAATCTATCTATCTCTGGTGACTGTGTCGTTGCAATCAAGCCCACATCAATCTAGACAGCTACTTAATAGGGAAATGAGCGTTCAAAATTCCCTTCCACTTGAGCGGGTCTTCGATGAGTGGCGACCGCCCGAGTGATTTGAATTGACTGATCTCGTCTAATGTGATAAAGTGTCGAGGCGCGAAGAGCAGTCTTTGTAATTACGTCATTAGCTTTTAATTGCCGCTTTCACGATCCGCTTTATCATCAACGCTCGTCTCCCTCGCGCATGCGCCTTCCGGTTGAGGCCGGAGGGGGTAGATAAAGAACCCGTAATTCCCGATTTTTGATTAAGCTGTATTTTTTGTCAAAACGACGACGATGAAAGAGGTATAACGCGTTGACGTTGAAAGTGACCTTTAGCCGCATTGATATATTTGCAAGACGTATGATTTCGCAATACCGAATTAACTGTCCAAAGAATTAGGTGGGATTTTTTAGACGCTGTTTATTCTAGCGCTGAGTAAAGTTATGAAATTCAGGACTTTGATCATATCTGTCAGGAGCTGACTGAACACCAAGATGGATGCACATTGCCGCTGATAGACGCATTACAAACACGTGAACTGTGTTCAAGGTTATGGCAGTGTGCACACACATCGCATCGGAGGACTAAGCTAATAAAGCCTTGAAACACGCATCTGTCTTCTTAAAGGATATCTATGCTGGTTGCGGGGACTTGCAGATCCGTAACAAGTTGAACGAAAAAACCTTATATTTGTAGGAACAATTATTCAATAGTAAATTACGTCAAAAGTACGACTATGTTCAAAGCGGCAAATGCATCTTCAAAGCAATCACTGGACTGTTATGTAGAGACGAAAAGTCGAACTCACGGAAGCCAATAATCCCTCAAACAAATAGAGTTCTGTCTTTGTTGCTGAACGTATAATTTGAAATAGTAGAAAGCAGGAACGTCATGGTTCAAATTACAAACGTGATAGAGTACAAAACGCGTTTTTATCCTGCATAAGAAATATGGCTTGAAGATTAAATATGCCCTTAAATAGAGAGCTCTCACAACGCTGGTAGTCAAGCAAATAATTTGTGAGATTCGGGTCCATAGATATCATCCTGGATCTTTGGCCATTAAGTCAGTTCTATTTTTAGGTTCCAGAGCATCCCATAGCGATTGAGACGAACCATGAAGAAATGGCGACGCGCTTCTATAAACGCTAGCATGATGACGTAATGGAACCGCCTCTTATCGCGTTTAACATCTCAAAGTGGTCCTTCTTGTTCTCTGTGCTGATAAAAGTTAATAACATTACGTTTGGCAGTTACCACTTCAGTGATAGTTATTTCATTAAAACCCAACAATAAAATCACAGAAGCCCGATGAAAAACATGCCTGATCTTGAACTGTAATTGACAATAAATCGGGCATGTGGTTGGTACACAAGAAACAAATGTGCCACAATTAGATTGAGGAATGAATCAGCTGAAGGATGAGAGGAGAGTTGATATTATTGGATACATCTGCGATAGTGATGGAACGCCATAATATTTATCAAATGGTATGGGTGACGGTGGTTCCAAGAAAAATGGTATAATTCTAACATCTGCAAGACGTCTTTTGCGTATATATGCGATTAAGCCTTGCAAGAGCGCAGTGTTATTGCATTGCCAGGGATGGTGGCTTCTTTTTTCTTGAATAATGGAATTGTTCTGGTACAAGTCGGTAAGGAAATATGAAATATGTTATCATGTATCTAGACAAATATCTGATATTAGTACTCCATGATAGCATTACATATTATTTTATTTTCTGTATAATGAAATATGGTTTTGTGGAAGCTGAAGAAATTGCTGCAAGTGGATTCGCCAAAAACTAGTAGTCAGTTGTGTAGTGTAGGTCGCTGTACAGGTAAATGACCTGGTTTTGCTCACCGGTCATTTTAGGCGCGAGGTAGCTTATTGGTTAAAGCATTCGTTTGTCGCGACAACAGCTCTGGTTCGAATGCCCGACATGGGTACAATTGCTGAAGCCCATCTCGGTTGTCACTATTATAATATTCCTTGTTGTACCATTAACTAGGCTATATAAATGAAAGTTCAGTGGGAAAAGTTCTTCGTCAGTTTCTTAGGATAATTACACAATGCCAATTAGAAAGTGGTCATATGTAACACATTTCATATTTAAGATTACAAATTCTACTACTTTCTAGAGCTGAGTCCCATCTGGGATTCGAACCCACACCCTCAGGGTCAGACATCTAATCGCCAGCACGGAAAGTCAGTCGCCTAACCCGCTCTAAGGTCAAAACCTGAAGGTGTTCGTAGTCCCGTAACACAATGTGTCTTACGTCAAAAGTTCCTCAGTCTAAGAAAACGTATAATAATTATCATCAGTACTTTTCGTTACACTCCACTCACTACTATGTCTGACAAAACCTTATGGGGGGTCGCGTCAGGTATCCTTTGAGATTGACCAATCAGAACACACCTTACCAAATCGTGAAAGTGGACATTCGCACATACCTTTTGAACATTTTATCTCGAAAAGGTTCGTACCCGAACGATTCCGAATGCTATATAGCGTACGCTTGCTTCCGGGTGATGCACACGACGTACGTACAGCCATGACAACGGTGAGTAAACAGTCGCTGAAAATGGCGTTTTGGGCAATGTTCAAGGATGTCATCTTGCGGAAATATTAGCTAATGGTAACTATGTCAACAGAAACTGCAAAACGTATATACTGCAGGTCAAATAATTGTGTTATGATGCGGATTTTTGTTTGTGGAGAGATCTGTGTCAGTGACCTGAATATTTTGAAAGTCCCTCCAATCCCTAAATAGTAGCCGTGGTCTGATTGGGTAAATCTATTTAACCGTCTCGCGTTTGACTGGACTGCCATTCGTCGCTCAAGGGTTACCTGACGCGACCTTCTACTAGGTTTTGTTAGACTTAGTGGTGGAGTGTAACGAAATACACTGAGACTAGGTTCACTAAGACTGAAAGTTCCTCGTTGTCTAGAGTTTACAAAAGTGAGATCTGCGAACTCCATGATACATCTAAAGTCAAATACAGTTCTGATTGTCCTTGCCTGTATGACTAACACATATAGGGCAATTTAAATGTGAATCATCGACATGATATAAAGCGTTGTATAATAGATGACACTTGCAAGTTTAGTGTAAACACAACAGCCCGTATCAGATTGCGTTGCGGAAGTTCAATGTAATACTTTGTTCATAGCCCCCTACTAGCCTAACACTCATTGATGAGAGCGAACTAGTTGGTATGGCTGTGGTACAGTATCAATATTGACAGGGCTGATTTAGGGCTCGTGATATGACAGTAAATGGCAGCAGTGATTCCCCGATGGCAGATATGGTATGGCTCACACGTTAATGTTCTCAGTGAAGAATTTGAGAGGGAGATAACGACAACGCTTCATTGCTTGTGTTTATCCCCATGAAATATGGTCACACCGACAAAGTATGTCATTCTAACCCGAACAAGCAGTTAGTCCAGTGGGAGGGTAAGATCTATATGAAATTAATGATCAGTGATTTTAGACATTATCGTCAATAAGACCATATTAGAACCATGCGACCAAAGACCCTTTCCCTGACACAGTTGATTTGAAAAGACTGTAAAGCGTTGCCATCACTACGCACTCTGATATTCTGATAAAGGCACCGACAATAGTCGACCTGCTAACACAGCAAACCTTCTTGAGGCGTTTAACCTTGACATTATGTCAGTTGCGAACCGGAAATTTGTTCATATCATGTTACCCGGGCAACTTTGGTTGGAAATAAACAGGCAAACTGCTTTTCTCAGACTCTACTGTGAGATTCAGAATTTGTTATAATCACGGGAATGTGAGTACGTTTTGTACACCGCTTTTAGCAATATTACAGCGATAGCATGGCTTGGCACGAAAAAATCAACTTCACACATTGTACCTATGTGGGGAATCGAACCCGGGGTCTTCGGCGTGGTGAGCGAATGCTTTAACCACCGAGCTCCGCCGCCCCCCACCCCTTCAAGTATATGAATCGGTGTTAAATAATGATGATAACAAGTGGTCTCGATAGGGTGGGCGTGTCCCGCCCCTCTGGAAACAACCATCACAATCCACGGTCCCATTTTACAAAGCGGTTATAGTGCTGGTGTAAATATGGCACGTTAACACCAGGAGATAATCAGTCTCGAGTATCCACCGCACCAAGTATTATTCTAAATATTTGACGGAAAAACTGTTCCGACACCATGTATTCGCCAAAATGTCAACCATTTCCAACGGCAGTACTGTCGCTCACCTAATGTGCATAAAGAATGTTTGCTTCTACAGATTGCTGGATAGAAATATAAATGTTAGACTATGTTAAGACTTTAAGGTATAGCAGATGTGACTTTAAACTATAAAGCCAATATTAAGTGTCCGGATTAGTAAGGTGTCACTGTATTACTGACTGGCCTTATGTGTTCCACGGACTTGATCCCGGGGTTAGGGATGGGTTATCTTGTTGATGCATAGCTGTGGTGGAATGGGGTCGGATAAGGGTCAAACTCGATCCTCGGTCCGAAGACTGTCCAAATGGCGAGTATTATCAGGTCAACGTTAGGTCACGACTCAATTAGCCCATAGAGTAACTGAATAATTAACTGAATTGGTGACAGATGAAAAGTGAAAATTCGGTATTATAGGATCGACAGGCGCATTGTATTTGAAATTCTGATGCATCAATATGGTAATGAACAAAGAAGGGAAGGACGAATTTAATAAATGACCTCATCCCCAATCATTTTGGACTGAAAGAAATGAAGAATGTGGTACATGCAAAAACCTAACTGGGTTAACTCAAAGTGAGGAGGGGGTTCCCCACAAGGAACTTCGGGACAACGAAGTATAACGAATGTACCGAATTTGAAACAAGAGCCCAGGCAGCAACAAGGCAACAGATCTTTAGTCACTTAGATGGAAAGCATCTTTCGCTTACAGATATGCGTATAAGGCGTACAATACCACAGATGTTACCTACTAATATGGAAGTGCTGTCAGAACCATGCATGTCACTATCCACACCTAATCTCAAACACCGATGTTACCTACTTATATGGAAGTGCTGTCAGAACCATGCATGTCACTATCCACACCTAATCTCAAACACCGATGTTACCTACTTATATGGAAGTGCTGTCAGAACCATGCATGTCACTATCCACACCTAATCTCAAACGCCGATGTTACCTACTTATATGGAAGTGCTGTCAGAACCATGCATGTCACTATCCACACCTAATCTCAAACGCCGATGTTACCTACTTATATGGAAGTGCTGTCAGAACCATGCATGTCACTATCCACACCTAATCTCAAACGCCGATGTTACCTACTTATATGGAAGTGCTGTCAGAACCATGCATGTCACTATCCACACCTAATCTCAAACGCCGATGTTACCTACTTATATGGAAGTGCTGTCAGAACCATGCATGTCACTATCCACACCTAATCTCAAACGCCGATGTTACCTACTTATATGGAAGTGCTGTCAGAACCATGCATGTCACTATCCACACCTAATCTCAAACGCCGATGTTACCTACTTATATGGAAGTGCTGTCAGAACCATGCATGTCACTATCCACACCTAATCTCAAACGCCGATGTTACCTACTTATATGGAAGTGCTGTCAGAACCATGCATGTCACTATCCACACCTAATCTCAAACGCCGATGTTACCTACTTATATGGAAGTGCTGTCAGAACCATGCATGTCACTATCCACACCTAATCTCAAACGCCGATGTTACCTACTTATATGGAAGTGCTGTCAGAACCATGCATGTCACTATCCACACCTAATCTCAAACGCCGATGTTACCTACTTATATGGAAGTGCTGTCAGAACCATGCATGTCACTATCCACACCTAATCTCAAACGCCGATGTTACCTACTTATATGGAAGTGCTGTCAGAACCATGCATGTCACTATCCACACCTAATCTCAAACGCCGATGTTACCTACTTATATGGAAGTGCTGTCAGAACCATGCATGTCACTATCCACACCTAATCTCAAACGCCGATGTTACCTACTTATATGGAAGTGCTGTCAGAACCATGCATGTCACTATCCACACCTAATCTCAAACGCCGATGTTACCTACTTATATGGAAGTGCTGTCAGAACCATGCATGTCACTATCCACACCTAATCTCAAACGCCGATGTTACCTCCTAATGTGGACGTGTTACCATACAGAGCCATGTGATGAAAAACAGTCAGCTATTTCCAAAAGCCGATGTTACCTACAAATATGGAGGTGTTACCTTACAGATGCATATCACTAGCCACAACTTATACCAAACATCGATGTTACCTACTTAATTACATGGAAGCGTTACCATTCCGACGCATGTCACTATCCCCCGCCTCAACGCAGCTGTTGCGATGTGAATACCATTCCGATAGAAGCCTACGGTCAATATATGCGAGCCATAACGCTATATCATTGATTATCTTGCCACTTATATTGATTATCTATCCACATATAGCATTGAAGACATTGTCTTGACATTAAAGAGTATTTGGCTATCTCGATTTATTTGCAAACGCTTTTGCATACCTCAGGTTTGAAGGAACCCATGACATCACAATAGATATCTCCCAAGCACCACATGCCTCATTCCCCGTTATGAAACCCCAACTCACTCGCTCCCCCATTCTCAGACCCACCCCACCCCCTAGTCAACACCCGATATTGATGGGCAAACATAGCATTCACGGCCAATTTCCGTTAGCTCTTACATCAATTTCATTTGACGCAATCACTGAAAATCATTATCTAAATTAAGACTGGTTACGAGAGAAGGTATGATTGTTGTAAAACGAGATTGCAATCAGCTGGTAGTGTTTGTTATTTGCTATCGACATCACCTAACTCTTAGTTTGTCAAATGATTACCAGAACTGCATAGCCAGAGTTTTTCACCATGTGTACCGTGAGACAACAAACAGGGATCCCTGGAGCAATGGAGACAATTTGTGGAATAAAAGCAGCGAGGCTGGTTCCTGAAATTGATATTTATGCTCCTTTAGATGGGAACTTGGTCGAGCGATATATCCATACAAACTGTCAGCTGAGAGAACACTATCGCGAACAAAACCTTGAAGAATTGTCTAAATCGATCATTGGTCGCAGCTTCATGGAACTAAAATCTGAATATTAACACGCCGAATAAAATATATATTGGTGTTTTTTTAGCAGCATCAATGTAAAGACTGCGTATGTTAGTATACAGATATACTCGTAGGTGTCTGAATACCTTCACGTGAGAGGATGCATTTGTTTTTCGAAATAGAAAGGAGAAAAAGTCCAAGAATTCAATAACTGTAATTGAAAGTGATCGTAAACTGTTTTAAGTTACCTTTGGTACACTCTGTCATGCGAACGTTTAGAAGGCATTGTTAAGGAGAGACAAAACTCACTCCGATTTGCAATGCTAGAGTGTTATTCAATTGCTTAAATATGTAGTTTGTCTTTTTTCTTCTCCTTAAGATTATAGAGCATGTATCAGTTCAGCAGTTAATGATTACCAGTATTTCACAAAGACAGTCTCAATTCACGCAAACAGCTATTACACGTCCACAAACCTGGAATAGCAATGGGCACCTGCCACTACGTACAATCTCTTTTAGTTGCTTTTTCTTCATAACGATAACAAATTATAATTACGTAATGGAGAAATCATGAAAATGGGAAATCGGATTCCGGAAACGGAACGAAGAATTCATGAAGGGTGATACATGATTTCTCAATAATTTAGTATAATGACCTATTGTTGCGGTAGTTTTACATGCACCAAATGAACATTCAAAATAGCTTCATATTTCCTGGCTTCGAACCAGCTGCAACAACGATATCGTAATGTAATCATAATGAGATTTTTAAAGACAGGAAAATTGATTTCCAGAATATCAGTTAATTTATTAGACGATGCAGTGACAGTCACGCACTGAAAGTGTTTGTCGCCATAGGACACCCATTGGCCCAGTGGTTGCACTGTTCTCCCAGATAATGGTCGATTTCCATATGTCTGTTTTCATGTGTTTGATGATTTCAGGTGGAAATATCAACCCAAAGACGTTAAGGAATTTAATTAATCTGCCATGGCTTATGAGTAGTGCAACACAGTCCTCTAGCTGTGGGTGTTCTTTAAAGGTTTGGAGTACTATACGTGCAGAGTAACCCGTGCTTGTTCTAACTGTCGATTGAAATATGGGGATCAAGTGGTAATCACGTAACATATTTTACCACGCATCGCTTTTGCTTACACAGTCAATCACTGGTTTGAACCACACACTCAGCAACACACACAGCCTCCCTACCCACCCAAGCCGATCCACACTCACTCACTCACTCACTCACTCCACTGCCACGACTCTCATATGTAAAACAGACTATGCCTACTGTCAATATTATGTTTATAATGTGTTTGTGTTATATTCCCTTGATACCGAGCTTCAGGCAAGATAATAACAAGTAACATTCAGCATCAGGAGACGGAACCAGCGGTCTCCTGCTGATGGTCTGAAGGCAGATCTTCAGGAAAACAACGTGCAAAACAGTCATTTTCCTGGCCATGAAAGAACTGACATTTCTGCCTCCATGAAATAATCATAATCAGACAAGCAGATCTCGTGTGCTTTATAAATCATGCAAGAGTATCCCCTGATACCATTGTTCAGCGTAATGTTAAAACCCTTGTCATACCGACAATCTCTTATTATCATGTATTTTTGTAACCATCTGCTTTTTTTTTTTTACTTTCAAATTTCGTTCGGGCTAATGAATTATTTTGTGCGCTAGCAACTTTCAAGCATGGCTAGCCCGACTGGCTAGCAAAATGTGGTAACGATTTCGCGCAGTGGATATGACATGCGCCGTGACGAAGAAGCTACAATCAGCAGGGAGGAGAGGAGACGGTACCCTACGCCAGCATGTATATAACATCACCTGATTCCAGACACAGCACTCAACTAAATCCTACTTGAAGATGGCGTAGAGAATCTGTAGGAATGGAGACAGTTGTTCCCCAGGCAGTTGGCACTATGACGTTCATGGTAGATATCTTCTGAAACTCGATCTCAGCATGGCAACATTACTTCAAAGGACATCAATCGCCACCTGTATTGGATCTAACTTTGGTCTTCTGCATGAGCGAGCGCTTTACTACTTGGTTTGAACAGCGCCATCCATAGGCAACATTCAGAAAGATAGGCAACATTCAGAAAGACAGGCAACATTCAGTAAGATAGGCAACATTCAGATGATACTCTAACAAGCTACTCATCTTGCCCATCCGTACAGCTGTTGCTTACTGACTTGGTTCGTACTAGGAACTGAGGTCGTCTTTGTTGGGAGTATCCGTTATAAATGTTAAACTGACCTTGCTTAATAAAATATCTGAAACACAACACGCACTTCTCTCACACTCTCTCCCATATTTCAATTCCCCGTTAGTTACTGTGTGTAATCCTGTTACTTCAACGCCCGATTATTATAACAGCGTGGAGAGTTTCTCCCAACTCGGTCGTATGAGAAAACTGAAGCATGAATTTTATTGATTTTTATTGACTAATTTACTTGTTTTCGCCAGTTTGTGTTGATTTTCGGACATCGAAAATAGATGAAATCATATGAAATCGAGTAGCATTTTGTTTGCCCGCGTCAAACTATATTTAGAAGTTCTAAACCATCGTGATTAGTCTATCTTGCCGTTGCATCGATTTCATGTCAAAATGAGTTTACAAGACTATAACCATGTTCCCCTTTAAGAGATATGAAAACGATCCACAGTCTTTATCGCCGACTACAAAGTTATGACGTGAATCCTAATCAATCTGCAACACGATACGACACCCTAGAACTCATAAAGTGCCTGAAATTTAAAAACAATCAAGTCACAGCAATTCGTTTTCTATATTTTTTCAGCAACAAGATACTCCAAAGTTGCCGACCACTGTCATCCGAATCACTGAACGGAACTTGAACTCCTACGGTATTTAGCAGTAACCCTTCACAGAAATAGAATCCCATGAAAGCCACTTAAGAGCTTTGCCTTAAGTCAAGAGACAATTAGTCGGCTTTAACGCGCTCTGATGTGAGATGAAAAGACTTAGCGCTGTAGCTCCTCCGAGGGCGATGTAGCCACGTTCTTCGTCACCTTCGACGTAGTTGTCTAATTTCCTGTCATCTCCCCCTACCCCAACACCCAACCCCCTCCCCTACACTGTCCTACTGGTCCTAATTCCGAGGAATATGACCGAGGGATGATGGTTGTGAAGAGTCTTCTCGATCAAATCCTAAAGGACCGAGCATGTAATATAATATCAAACATACGGGCTTCCGTTACGCTGGTAAATTTACCATACTATATAAAACTGCACGAAATTGGAATGTAGGCATGGGTTTCATAATTAAGCTTCTAATACCATGAACATTTTAATCAGACATTAACCTTGCGTGATTTAAAAGTATAGCTTAACTTAACAAGTCGGAGAATAAAATGACCCATAAAAATTCGCTAACCAGTCGGGCCAGTGACCGTGGAGATTTACTGATCCGTCTGGATTTTTACTAGCCATGGACTAGCGTACCAGTGGCCATTTTGCACACTGGCAGTGTCGCTAGTAATGAATAAACATGAACAGTCTGGTGAGTAATGGTATACCTGATTCGTGGTGGCTAAGGAAACACAAACTTGTTTGTTCGCTTGACGCCGCATTCAGCAGTATTCTATCTGTACGACGGCGGTCAGTTAATAACCGAGTAAGAGACAATCAAGTGTTGACATCATGAGCATCGCTCTGCAGATAGTAAATGGGATGCGACCTCATGAGTTAACCAGAAAGGGGTGCACAGTTGAGAGTTTCATTGGCCGTTAAACAAACTTTCGGGACAGAAGGGGAATGCGCACTCCTTTTTCTCTATTTCTATGATTGTGGCCATCACTGTGACGTGCCTACTTTCCCGATTGTCAGTGTTATCTGTATGTGCAGGATGTGTCGCGCCGACTTGTCTGGTTGTCAGAGTTGCCCCCATCACGAGATGGGTGATAGGGTGTACTTGGGAAATGCCGTCTTAGTCAAAACATTCAAATCGTCTCATAAACCATGGCAGTGCTATAATGTATCTCCATAAACATGGAGAAAATGAAAGGTTTGCAATATTTTTCACGTTATGTGTTAGTGGAAGTTGGAAATACTATAGACAATGCGATCACTTTCTGACCCGCTGGGGTCACATTGATAACGAGCTTCAGACATAATCCAAGACCAGTATCTCCTATGGTGATGGTCAGATAGGGTTAATCTAACAGGTCCAAGGTCCAGTCCACATTGTATGCGTATGTCAAATCACTCACATGCTACATATACATTCCTAATCCATTTCCAGCTGGTCATCCATATACAATTTATCACCAATGCTTCTGTCAAACTAAATAAAATAATTCTGTCGAGACAAAGGCACTGAAGTTCACAATAACAACTATAGTTCAGCTCGTTGTAACGTAATATTAGTGGAGCTATATCTTATTAAGCCCGCGCGTAATATACGTGTATCACTTGATCTTGCATAAGCTGGTAACGGGGTGATTGAGTTTATTATCCGACAAGAAAATCTTAGCCAAGCTACAGATCGCCTGCTATAGTAAATTCATCATTTGCCTGCCTGTCTTTTATCCTGAGAATTAATGGAAAATGACAAGGAACGTGTTATGGTAGGATCTTTACATGTCAGACTTGGAAAACCTAATTTGTTTATTTGGCTATTAATTACTTTTATTTATTTCCTCTTCAGCATTATCTGGCACCGAGTTATTTATGAATGTCGTTGGAGTCGATACGGACACAGATATCATGTCACTGACTGTTCGCAAATAGGATGCTTGTTTGGATAAAGGATCCTAGTCTGTCTCGCTGTATAAACCACGTTATTTTCCCTACTGTCTAGCCCCTTCTGCAGTGCTAATTTTAAGGCAGTAAATGAAGTCTAGTTTTCCTGAGGTTCTGAATCTCCCGTTTCAACGGAGTTCCTTTTTAATTCATAAGGAATTGTTGGCTTCTTTTGAAGTTATATACATTCAGAGAGTCAGTCTCAGCTTGCCTGCTTCTTCGCATTCATGTGTGTATGACCTCTGTGACCTCGGCCTCAGTCTGACAGAACGCCAGCGGTGGGACGGATGTCACCTATATACATCATGATAACACTGTGGGTACTTATATGGCGCTACATGCATGTACCAATACCCGCTAATGGCGCTATAATATTATAGGAGAAAAATAGTTAAGACTACAGAACAATGAACATATATACATATGAACATAGAAAGTGTAATAATAGGCCAAACGAAAAACGTGGGGTTTTAGAGACGATTTAAATGCGTCCAAAGGTTCACCATTCTTGATGTGAGTGGGCAAGCTGTTCCAGAGACTGACGGATGCGTGTTGGAATGATCTTTTTCCATTAGGATGAGTGTCGAACTTTAGTAATGACAAGTAGCTGGTGATTCTGGGATTGTAATAGTTGGACTGGGATGTACTGACACAGGAGCTGGGGAGGTTTGCAGCTGTTTGTCCATGTAGAACTTTGAAAGTGATACAGAACTTTTAAGTAAATCCGAAATTTGACAGGCTGCCAGTGTGTGGAGAAATCAGTGAATGTGTGATATGATCTTTCTTGAACGTGAGGCCGACGATGCAAGCTCTTGAGTTCTGTAGTTTTTGAAAATGAGGTTTCTGAAGTTGTGTTGAACTGATGCCAAAGTGCAGACAGTTTCAACAGTCGAGTCGAGACAGCATACTGGATCGAACTAAAGAACGAGCACATTCTGTTGTGATGAGATTTTAATGGAGCTGATGGTTCGCAGATAATAGTGACATTTCTTATAAAGATGGTTGACTTGCGATTCCAAAGACAAACTGATTTCAAGATATACTCCAAGATCCTTAGTGGCTGAGGAAGGCTGAATGTGAGATGTGAAAATCTTCAAATTGTAGATGGAGGTATTCTGCAGCTCTTTGGGATTTCCAAGGACGAGCAACTCGTTTTGTCACCATTCAGTAGGAGTTTTCGTGTGTTCATCCTGGTCTTTATGTCGGAAACGCAACTGTCTATGATATGTACATCGGTGATTTGTGATTTCAGATTAAGAATCCTGGTAGTCTGAATTTTATCAGCATAGGCGTAATGCCTAGTCATGAGTGTCAATAACGGCGGGGATATAGTTTGCAAACAACAAAGACGAGAATAGGACAAGGAACTAAGAAACCGCTTATCTGATCTCATTACGTTTAGCCTGTGACAATAAAGCTGGGATAGGTCTATGGCATAAAACACCATTCACTCTGCTGGTTTAACCGAAGTGTGTTGTGTTTGGATCTCGAAGGGTTTATTTTATGCTTACAACACAAGAAGACCATTTACTAATATATTCAGTCCATACAAACATAACCGCAGCCATTGTCAGTACTGCACAATTGTGTCTATACTTAGTGATGAACTATCAAAGTCTAGATAAACACGTAACTAATGACGATCAACCTCGCCAGTGTTATATATACCAGTGCTGTCATATCTTCCCATTACACGTCTGTAACGTAGTTACTTCCGGAGTTGAAGAAGTACTTAACGATTCTTTACCAGATGTTTACGAATGCCAAACTAGCACATATAATGAATACCAATACTCTTGACTTTCCTAATAAGAATATCCAAGAACTTCAGCATCAATGTAGCTCCGTTAGTATCGAGGACGACTATAAAATTGCTTTGTGAAGTATAAAATAATTCACATCTCTGTCTGTGCACAACATCGTTCCTAATCGCGCTGTTTCTGCTTTGTCTGCCACCAGTAATTAACGACCCATTCTATTTGTCAACTAATGGCCACTGTCCAGCGCCAAACAAAGGCCAGTCAGATATGAAATTAGAGAGGGCGGATCATACCCTTTATGGTTATGTGTCCCGGAATGAGGCTGTAATTAGATTGGACATGTCGCTCTAAGGGCTTCTGTTTGCTCGCCTCTCCAATTAAAGCATGGCCACTGCTGTCTGGTCCCAAGAAACAATTTGTATAATTTGTACATTGACTGTAGCCTGCGGTTACATTCGTCATTTGACTGTAATGACCAGATCTCGCTTTAAGATTTGAGCAATCAAGCATCCTCCATCTTCTCAAAATGGTGAGCCTGGAGCTAGGTAGATTCAGCCTTATTTGAGTAATGACAGAGAGAATTTAGTCAAGAAATTTCCTCTGCAATATTCTTCGTAATTGCCCTTCTTCCAAACTTAACGAAAAACAGTTCACGTCAAATACAAGCGAGAAATTAAAGTTTGGTAAACTGACGGAAAAAAGGACGTATACATCCTTGTTTGTCGGTGGTTGATAATGAAACAAGCACAATCTGCTTATTCCATATGTTTAATATCAAAGGTGTGTTTAGTTTCTTCATTTAGGTGTGTTTCAGTGACTTGTTATTCACAACTCTTCCAACCAGTTGTTCATCAGGTTTAATCAATTAATGTTTACAGACGACGCCATGTTTATTTATACGCACGATGGAACTGGTAGGCGTATTTCTTTATTAATTCACATTGATTTATTTTCGTTTTCATTTACGGAAACCTGAGTTATTAAGGGACTGAAAAACTATGATTTTATCTATTTCATAGAAGTGCCCTCGTTTTACATGCTCTCAGAAGGTGTGAAAGCTTCTGAATGAAAATCATGAATGGAATGAGTGATGAAAGTAGTAATGTAAAATTCAGGTATTAGCCAATCAAATCATCCTTGATTGCATGATGATAATTGCCTAGTGTGCAAGGGAGCAGGATTCTCACGGTTTCCTCAAAGCACTCTGGGGTGGGGGTGACAACTGCGACACGTCTTTATGATTCAGGTACAGTTCATCATTGAACAGACCGAACACACGTCACCAGCAGTGCGTTGTTACAAGGTATTGCCATTTATAATAATTCGTTAATACCTGACAAATCAATGAATGGACGTAAAGTGTTGTATGTAATTAACATTGAAGCTTTTTGGACATACTTTTACATTTCAATAGACGTCGTAAACATTCCTATTTAATGATTTCAGTTCAAAGATATTGTAATAGTTTTAAAGTGGCACAATATCCTTGTAGACAAATTTCCGCTTTTCGTATTCCACAATTAGCTGGAAATCATAATATTAATATCAAGATTTACGGTTAAATGAATTGTAACTTCATCGTGGTTTAATAACATTGTTTGAAACTCACATATGATGTCTATTTCTGGTTAAATAGCATCAGTGATATATACCTCCGCACAAGTAAGTATCTGAGAAATTAATGTTTCTTTCAACAAACGTCCAAAGAAAAGGCCAGAAAAGTAGATGCCATGCATCGTTCAAAGGTTAACAACTGCAACAGCAACAACGAGCTCCTCAACAGCATCCCTGCGACACAAGATGAACCGCCCTTGAAGAAGAGATTCTTTAAAGACAGCATCGGCACCTCCGTTGAGTTGTAATTATTGAATCAATTAAAAACCTGAAACTTGATGCTGTTATATTTTCTAGAATGGTTTGTTACAAGGTACACACATGAACAGTTATAATAAAAAAATGTTAATTTGATTAAAGTCCCTTCTCGTACATGTATTATTCACTCATTTAACGATTCATCGGTTATGTTTTGTCGCAAAAGGATTGTACTAGGTTTTCTTTGTGACTTTCTAGTCACGTGGTGGAGAAGGAGCGTGTATTTCAAAGACCGCAAGCATGTAGAACTAATCAAGACATCTCGTACATTATCTGACTAATCTAGACCTAAGACTCCCATTTGAGAAATGAAATAGGTGAGAATATTCATGGAACTGTTTAAAGACCTAAAAGTTATTTAAAGATGTTACGGTTAACAATTTGCTGTGACAATTCAGATGAGTTTGAGATTTTTTGCGCAAGCACCGGGTTATTTCAACAAAAGAAAGAAATCCCCTGAGAACCTACAAAATATAACCCCGACAAGTCTAAAATATTCAGAAATATGTATTGACCAAGGAGCAAGATACAAAGATTCACAATAGGTGTTTCAAGTACAATGCAACAGAGTCAAATCTAAAGCAACGGGTCACAAACATAATATCAACTCAATTTGACACATCATGTCGAAACCTTTTTCTAGTTTGAAAAAACAACGAACTGAAGCATATTATTCCTAAGCTGAATCTTTTCACATTTGAAAAGAGATCTACTCATAGTTACGTTGTCTCTTGAGCTTTAAAGAAATTGCAATCGGGCAGCTCATCTTGCACTTATACGAAAGTTAACAGAACTTGCTTGCTTAAACAGTATTAATTTCTTCTCTCATAACTTACATACATATTACGGCAATATTAACTACTAAATGTGAACGATGAAAAAGAACGGTTATGGTATGTATTCGTTTAAATGCATTAATATTTAGCACGACTATACAATTAAATGTCGACGTTATGATACATCGACTACATCAGTAACGTTTTACGACGACACACTATACATTAGTCATTATCTTAGATATTGTGAAAGAATGCATTAACATTTTGATATTATATAGATGTTAGTTGAAGATAATAATTCAGGACAATAAAATCATTTGTGCCATCAGCAATACTACTAAATAATATGATGACAATGTACCACATTTCATCTGGTGGATGTTTCAAAAAGGTCATATTTCATCGTTTAGTGAAATATGTATCACTTTTAACATATGTAGACAAATTCATCGTTCTTCGAACCTTTTGGTTCGTACAAACTTTTTTGAAAAAAACAATGTCATATGCAAAAACGTAATAGTGATACAGGATAACGTTGTACAAAGTTTTAACTGTTAGTTTTTTGGCTCAGGTTGTTTTATACACTCACAAGGTAAATTATGACTATTGTTTGTAACCTAGTAACTTTGAAGTCCTCGCTCATGACGTTGCTACAGTTATGTCTCGGGGAAGTCAGCGCACTTGACCACCTGAGCCCCTCGGTCGCTTGTTACAAGCATGGGTTGATCCAGATCAATTCTAACCCGGATCTTCACGGATGACAAAAGAACGTACGCATCCTTGTTTGTCGGTGAATGATCATGAAACAAACGCAAACAAACTGGTTGCTCGGTGTATTTAATATCAAAGGTGTGTTTATTTCCTCCAATTTGCGGCGATGCAGTGACTGTTCGTATTCTGGTAACATTCCATAACGTTTGCAACATATTTAATAACTTATAAAACATGAAACTAGTGGATGTAGTTTCTGTTATTGAATACATTTTAGTGACATTTATCCCCAGAGTCAAATGTATTGGAATAGAGCTATTCCAACGTTGCGTTTGAAACCACGATTAATATGAACTTGCGGTACCTGAAAATGTATTTTTGCATGTCTAGGATTAGAATCTGAACCTGAAGACTTTGTATGCACTTCCTCAGTCCCCTCCCAGTTGTGACCTCACAGTGGATTTATGTCAGATAATGACCATTCATTGCACGGGGACTTCTGTGTTGTTTAAGAAGTGACCAAAACCTTTAAAACTGTCATGATTACACGATGACATTAAGGAAGTGGTCAAATGCAACGTATGTCATATTTGGGATTTCACTTCCTCAGTAAAGTACAAATTCTAGTACCTTTTTGGTCGAGTCCCATTCAGGATTCGAACCCGCACCCTCAGAGTCAGGTACCTAATCGCCAGCACACAAAGTCAGCCGCCTAACCCGCTCAGCCACCGCGACTTCCACAAAAACTGTCACCAACTGTTCTGAACACGAGAACTAAACTGTTCATTTCACCATAGATGCGTAGGCATTCGTGTATACCTAAGGTTTAGTTGAGACTCAAGAGTGACTGATGTGTACGAGATAGTTTGGTCCTTGTGAGGCTCGTTCGAAGCCGTTAGGCCTAGGGCGGGCTTCACAAGCGAAACTAATCTACCGATTGAGAACTTTCTCCAACTTAAAACGAAGTCAACTAAGCTTCACTGCAAACTAATGTTTTCATCGTGTTCTTTTACTTGGAAAGTCTCCCTCGAACGTAACATTAAATAAAGGTATGCTTACTTTCTACTGTAAGCATTGGAAACACCCCCGTTTGAGCTTTACTGAATCTTTTCACATTTAAAAAGAGGTCTACTCACAATTACGTTGTCACTTGAGCTTTAAAGAAATTGCATTAGGGCAGCTCATCTTGTCAGCAAATGCTCTTTTATTTAATGCGAAAGTTAACAGAACTTGCTGTGTTCTTTTGTTTAGATCTAAAACAAACCTTAAAGACTATTGATTTTATCTCTCATAACCTTTAAACATATTATAGCAATATTAACCTTTAACTACTAAATGTGAGCGATGAAAAAGAACGGTTATGGTATGTATTCGTTTAAATGCATTAATATTCTAGCACAAATATACAATTGCATGTCGACGTTATGATTCATTGACATCAGAAACGTTTTACGACGACACACTATACATTAGTCATTACCTTAGATATTGTGAAAGAATGCATTAACATTTTGATATTATGTAGATGTCAGTTGAAGATAATAATTCAGGACAATAAAATCATTTGTGCCATCAGCAATACTACTAAATAATCTGATAACAATGTACTACGTTTCATCTGTTGTATGTTTCAAAAAGGTCATATTTCATCGTTTAGTGAAATATGTATCACTTTTAACATTTGTAGACAAATTCATCGTTCTTGGAATGCGCAAAACCTTTTGGTTCGTACAAACATTTATAAACAAAATGGTATATTCAAGAACGAAATAGTGATACAGGATAACGTTGTACAAAGTTTTAACTGTTAGTTTTTTGGCTCAGGTTGTTTTATACACTTCCAAGGTAAATTATGACTACTGTTTGTAACCTAGTAACTTTGAAGTCCTCGCTCATGACGTTGCTACAGTTGTGTCTCGGGGAAGTTAACAACATTTATTTGTGCCTTGTCACAGTTGAAATAACCCGGTGCTTACGCAAAAAATCTCAAACTCATCTGAATTGTCACTGCAATTACCCAACCAAGATTAAGGACCCGAGATAAATGCAAACGTTATTTAATTGTCGCCCACTTGTTGTTTCTTGTGTGTTAAAAAGCATGGATCAAATTGGTAGACTCACATGTGATGCTTCCTTGTACACAGTCTTCAGCCCTTCACAGTTAAACACTCAATAAAAATTGGCCTGAAAGATCTTGAACATGCTTTAATCTGTATGCTGAACAGCAATAGAAACGCAAGTTTCGAAAAAAAGAAATCGCATAAAAGTAAATGCTCATGGTTATGGCTTCTATTCAAAAACTTGATGAAAGGCTAGAGTTGGGTTTCCTTTGTTGTTCGGTATATTTACATTATTTTGGCGGGGGTAGATATCCTGTATACTGTTATGTCCTTGTGTAAAGGACTCTTGGCATCACTCGAGTCTGGACCAAACAATCACTTGATCAACAGCATGAACGTCAATCAATGAACTGAGATACGAGGACATATGTTCACCAAGTTAGCGAGCTTGACCACCCGATCCTGTTAGTTGCCGCTTACAACAAGCGTGGGTTACTGAAGACCTGGATCTTCACGGGTCCTACCCCACTTATGATCTGTAACACAGCGCAAGAATGAAGGGCTGCGAAGATAAGATTGTTCTATGTATGATTATAATGTTTTATCCCAGATTCTCTTCAGACCGGTTGTCAATAAACAAATCGATGAATGTTGTATCCATGAATTTGTCAGCAGTGGCCTTCTCAACTTCTAAAATACCACGCCAAGGACTTATTTTACACGTCCATTTTCTGATAATGTAAATAGAAAGATAAGAACTCGTTTAACATGTGCGGTTGTTATTGAAGGTTTGATGCCAACACAATTTATCTGTATCCAGTGGCGTCATCTTCAAAAAACACACGCACGAGAGAGCATGTTGGTCCCTTTACAATTACCCTTTGACACAGTTCTCTCCTGTTGATGATTCTTACAGCTGAAAAATGAAAACGAGGTGGATCAACTTAGGAAAAGATTTCTTGTGGAACTGTATCGATCATACGGTGAATGTGCACTGGCTTCAGAAGATCGATAGGAAGAAAATTATCACAAATATGACAGGAAATTAGTCCTGGGAAAATCTAGGGCCCTGAAGTTCCCACTCAAAGACTCGGGCCACATCTGATGGTCTACAAAGCAAATGTTTCCCAAAGTATCCAGACGCAGAGCACGTCCTCTGTTGGGGGTAACTAACTTCCGGTGGCTTCCGGTACGTCATTTCCGGTTAGATATTTCCGTCAGAAGAGTTATTACAAAGACGTGAAATTATCAATCTCTCTAATCATTATAATAGCCTTTACTTGGATGCTTGGCATTTAGAGTGAACGTTTTTTGTCTACTTCGGTGGCTAATAGCTCTCTCGCATGCCGGAAGGTTTTACAAAAACTTGGCGTGAAGTGAATGAAATAGGTTTTAAGCCTCAGTGATCTATTCATTCCACATCGTGAATGTCGGTAAATATTCAAGGCAGGCAGAGCAGTGACTGATAGCCGGAGAATCTATCCGCTGTTGGGTCTGTAAATATTCAAGGCAGGTGAAAAGTGATTGACAGTCGGAGAAACTATCCATGCTGCCAGGTCTGTAAATATTCAAGGTAGGCAGCGCAGGGATTGATAGGGAGAGAAACTATCCATGCTGTCAGATCTGTAAATATTCAAGTCAACAAGAACAGTGGTTGATAGCAAGAGAACGTATCCATGCTGCCAGGTCTGTAAATATTCAGGCAACAAGAACAGTGATTGATAGCGAGAGAACCTATCCATGCTGCCAGATCTATAAATATTCAAGGCAACAAGAACAGTGGTTGATAGCGAGAGAAACTATCCATGATGCCAGGTCTGTAAATATTCAAGGCAACAAGAACAGTGGTTGATAGCAAGAGAAACTATCCATGCTGCCAGATCTATAAATATACAAGGCAACAAGAACAGTGGTTGATAGCGAGAGAACCTATCCATGCTGCCAGGTTTGTAAATATTCAGGCAACAAGAACATTGATTGATAGCGAGAGAACCTATCCATGCTGTCAGGTCTGTAAATATTCAAGGCAACAAAAACAGTGGTTGCTAGCAAGAGAAACTATCCATGCTGCCAGGTCAGTAAATATTCAAGTCAGCAAGAACAGTGGTTGATAGCGAGAGAACCTATCCATGCTGCCAGGTCTGTAAATATTCAGGCAACAAGAACAGTGATTGATAGCGAGAGAACCTATCCATGCTGCCAGGTCTGTAAATATTCAAGGCAACAAAAACAGTGATTGATAGCGAGAGAAACTATCCATGCTGCCAGATCTATAAATATTCAAGGCAACAAGAACAGTGGTTGATAGCGAGAGAAACTATCCATGCTGCCAGGTCTGTAGATATTCAAGTCAACAAGAACATTGATTGATAGCGAGAGAACCTATCCATGCTGTCAGGTCTGTAAATATTCAAGGCAACAAAAACAGTGATTGATAGCGGGAGAAACTATCCATGCTGCCAGGTCTATAAATATTCAAGGCAACAAGAACGGTGATTGGCGATCTACATTGTCTGTAATGGTGGGACACAATCAGCGATGTCACACAATCTAGTCACTCAATGCCTATTTGATTCTTACGAGGATTTGATCTGACTTTGCACGCAATGAATGACCACGACTGATTCCTGACTATGTTGCATAAACTACGTTAATAACGACCCCGCTTATAACGACCTCACTGATAAACGGAACTGTTATTTGTGGGCTTGTCCACGTGCTGAATATTTCAGTGGAAATGAGTATAAGGAACCATGGTTATATCGAACCAACAGACATGCTGACCTCTTGTACACACCTTACGTGTGAAAGTCATTGATAGAATAGGACTTAAGCAACGCATGCTTGCCATAAAAGGTGACTATGCTTGTCGTAAGAGGCGACTAACGGGATCGGGTGGTCAGGCTCGCTGACTTGGTTGACACGTCATCGGTTTCCAAAATGCACAGATCGATGCTCATGCTGTTGATCACTGGATAGTCTGGTGTAGACTCGATTATTTACAGACCGCCGCCATATAGCTGGAATATTGCAAAGTGCAGCGTAAAACTAAACTCACTTACTCACTGTAAACACTTAAAGTCATCACTATTGATGCTGGTTCATGAAGACAAGTCTATGATGTAACACGAATCGTAAAATGAACTTTTAGTAGACATTTCTTAAGGAAAGCATTTATTATCAAACACATTTCCTGTACAGCTTGAAGAAATACAATGCATGTATTGATGCCCTAATATCGTCCCCGAGGTTGCTATTTAAGTCTGTTATATAAAATTATACCCATTATAACTGGCATACAGTTGTTACTTTTTACAGGGAAAGTCAGTGAGTATGGGTTTTGCACCGCTCTTAGCACCAGAAATGGGCTTCAAGCATAGTACACAGAGGGGATTCGAACCCAGGTCTTAAGTGTGACGAGGGAAGCATGAACTATTATACTACACCATCGCCCCTTTTAGGGTGAAGGTAGGTTATCAGGAATAAAGCTCACAACTAAATAAACCTGTCATTAAGAATCTAAAAGGTAAAAAAAAGTCTAAATACTGCATAGTACTAAATTTTAAAAAAATCAAGGAAAGTTTACGCATCTGGAATGTGTTCATACATACAGACATAAATACCGTTCATACAACAAAGTGAAAAGTGACAGACATATACTATAGGTCATCGCACCAAGTAAGGGATGTCACATGGATCCCTCAAAGCAGTTTTTGCTAAAGTTTGTCGTGTATGATAATGGTGTACAAGGTTGATAAATCACATTATCTTGACATAAGTGAACTCAATTTTGTTCTTTTCCAGTATTGCAAAACCCAAAGCAAGTCCTTTGCGGTTTTTAGAATACACATGGTATTAAGGTTATTTTTTCTGAAATACCCCCGGCGAGTGTAAAGAAAGACCTTCCGTCTTTTATTAAGGTATGTGTTTACTCTTTGCGACAGGAAGTTGATGGTGCATTTCGTGGACTCAGCAATATATATATCCTTGTCCAGATTTTTGTGGAATTCAATACATCAGAGTCTTAATTTTTAAAGCCAGTTCAACAGTTGACGGAACTGGTGTGTAGTATATTAATCTTTTTTCACTTTACCAATGCGGCTTTCTTTCGCAAAGGCACAGTCTTTGTTTATCTCCTTTTGGAAGCTTTTTGTTCAAGGCTTATGCCCATGGGATGCAGATAATGTGATTTTTACATTCAGTTTCTTTGAATATGCGCGAAATACTTTTTATATTACACGGCCAAAGGTCGGTAAATGGTTTTCGATAAATATCTCTCTAGGTATCTTGTAAACATATAAACACTACAGAATTAAACGCCCATGTGAAAAGGCGTGAAAAGGTACTATACAAATATATCAGAAAACACATAATGAATTCTACTGCTTTTCTGTTACGCAAAACACTAGTCGAGTCATTTGAATGTCCCTGCACGTACATCTACGGGCTTAACTCTAGAACAGCATTGCAAACACAGATGTCTGTAGAAACATCAGTGTTCTCGTTGCTATTAAGTAACTATATTAATTTGAATTTACGATTTGGGCCAAATCGTATGTCTTTATACATGTTAATATCTTGAGAATCTAGGTAACACTTGGTCAATACTTAGATATGTGTCCAGACAAACGCTAAGATGCTTTTTGAACGAAATGCATTGAATTGTTGATTTGTCTAGAGCTTTGAAATGTGGAATTGTCGGTAGTTTGTTCTTGATCGTTGAGTTTACGTCAGGGGGGTGGTAACCTTTCAACAGAAGCGTTATCTAAGGTCTGTCCTGGTATGCCTTCTCCAGGAGTCGAGAGATGGTGGTTTATGAATGTGACAACACGCGATTCATAAATGAGATATAGACCGAAAGAATATTTTCATCAGGTCACTTTCATTTCTGTATGCTTTCGGAAATCCGTGTATGTGTAGAAATATATCACACATTAATAGCCATAGATCAAGTGTCGACATCAATACATACCATGTCTATGGTAACATGCCAACAACTGTATATACCACATGTCAATAGCAATATACCACTCGAAGGAGCACATTGTCATGGCAACAGGAACACAGTTGCACATCACACATACTTCACCCGGTCTGTGCCATATAAATGTCACTGAAGCCAGTAGTGTTTATTGTATTAAGGTGTTCATCGAGGTCATCTTATATTAATATGTGCTCACTGGGTTAATCACGAGGTCACTCAATGCTTGTCTCTACCACAGGGTTAGGATATGAGTTTTAGATATTTCACTGATGTTCCCTGCATCAGGGGAGGGCTGTAGTATATTTCAGAGTACTCTGTGTTCAGCAGTGTAATTCTGAGGTCACTTACTGTCACAGTGTTCAGTGGTGTAATTCTGAGGTCACCTACTGTCACTGTGTTCAGTGATGTAATTCTGAGGTCACCTTCTGTCACAGTGTTCAGTGGTGTAATTCTGAGGTCACCTACTATCACTGTGTTCAGTGGTGTAATTCTTAGGTCACCTACTGTCATTTTGCTCGGTGGTGCACGTTTTAGGTCACCTACTGTCACTTTGTTCAGTGTGTAATCTCGAGGTCATTTTCTGTCACCACTGTTCAATGGTGTAATTTTGAGGTTACCTACTGTCACTCTGTGTTCAGTGGGGTAATGACCAGGTGACCTAAAGTCACTCTGTGTTTGGTGGGGTAATCACCAGGTCAACGACTGTCACGGTGTACATGTATCAGGAGGCCACCTCATGTCACTATGTATTCACCCTAGCGACCTCCTGGGTTAGTCACTCTGTGTTCTGCTCAGAGGAAACCCCCTTATGCGTTTCCTCTTGTTCTTGCACTTCTAAACGTTTATTAATTTTGGTAGTGTGAATGTTTACCTAATGCTCTTTCAAAGAGGGTATAGTTACGGTATGTCAGCTCAAACATTAGGTGGAAGATAACAGTGAATCTGTCTATTTAGGTAAATATACACAAGCACAGGCAATCTGATTTCAAAACAAAGAAACCGTTCTGCTATTTGAAGCCATGAGAAACGGATCCTAAGGGACATAAACCCGCTGGGGAAATTAACTGGACGATTGTTCCACTGACAGTTTGTGTTATGTTCGTTATGTGGATTTAATGATAGTACAACAAACCGCCCCTCAGAGGTCACCAACGGAACACGAATGGTAAAGATTCTCGTCCTCAAAAAGCTGCACTATGTGACAGGAAGACGGATGTGGGCTTGTGGTGCAGGTGCACATATCATCCGATTTCTCTAGATCAGTTCTAGCTATTAAAGTTAAAGAAAAGACCATTGCCCTAAGCACCTCCATGTTCTCGTTAAAGGGCTCTTTCAGTAAGATGAACACACCTGCTAAAGCTGTGTCAACCACCATTAGGTCTTTGCCTGGTAGAGGCACAGCACTCATTGGCATTGCCAGGTTCTTTCATGCAGCGCTCGAGATGACTCACAGACATTAAAAATACGACGGACTGGAACCAAGCCTGGTATGGTTAGAATCGAATATTCAATGTAAATTAGTGACCATTTTAACCATCAGGCTACACCAGTGGTCCCTTTCAGCGGAAGCATCAGTGATTGAGTATATCCTGACTGAGAGAAATTTTCAGGTCTTTACTGAATCAGCTGGTTTGTTTCTTCTGTTATTTGTTTGTCTGTATTGTGTCTAACACTACATTCAGCAAACGATGGATGACTATTCATGCTACTGACATCAAGAGCATCGATATACGCATTTAAGATCCGATGACATGTATTTACCAATTCCGTCAATAACTGACCACTCAACCCTATTCCGATCCTCTTACAAGAATCAACAGTTCCTGAAAACCTCTTCCAGCCCGAATCCTCTCAGGGCAACCAATGAGGGAGTCAAGTGTCCGAGTGACAATGGGTCCCGTTATATCGGCTTCTGCAATAAAAGCGTGGAACTGGTGGACCTAAGGTATTGCTGACTCAACGAAATGGTCATGACATCCTGACGGCAACCGCTTTCACAACGCAATAACAAACGGATATCATGAAAGGACACACCTGACTTAAATTACATGCAAGGGGAGTCGATTCTTATGTTCCTATAACAGATACTTATCATTTAGGGCAGACTAACAGCATAGGTGACATTTGTCGATATAAAAAACTGCTACTGGGCCAATTAGCTCCGTTGGTTCTGTTGAACAACACTCGACGTTGTCTGAAAGGCGTCTTAAACGCCACTTGGTTTTAAGCTGTGTTGTAGGAAAGGTAACGTTGCATTTCGTAGTTTCCCTGTCGATTTGGGTGAGTGTGTTCACGAAATTAATTTAGGTTAACTATAATAATATATTATTCAACTTTTCGCTGATTTAACTTTAGCTGTGATAATATGTGATAACAAATACACAAAACGTAACTTACGTACATTTAATCTACTGTTTGAATCTCAATCGATCCCATTTGGAGTTTAAGTATTATTCTTGTGTATTCTGAGCGCAACATTGCTTAAATAAGTTTACATGTGTTTTAGAGATGGGTATACGTAGCGGTCCTATTGGTTCATCTTTAAGAGACAGAGCTGATGATAATTAACACGTAAGATAATGTCATGTTGCCTGCTCTTAGCTCCAAAGCCATGCCCATTCTCTATATATCGAGCTTTCCCCGGATGCTTGTCTAAAAGTGTCGACGTATTTTATCCAACGATAACTTACGCCTTTTGAGTTAAGTCTTAATGTTGTGATGTCACGGCGCCAAATTTCTTCCCTTATGATCTAACGTATCCTTGTAAAAATCCATTAATTAAACATTTTCATAAAATGTTGCATATTCATTTGATTAAAGCAAGATTATGTCAATCATTTCTCATACAAAAAAGTTGTCTGATCCGGGAATGGCCCCATGCCCCAGTAATTTTGACACGTAATAATATAAATTGTAGATATCCAGTATCCACAATTGATGATTTTTATCAGGAGATTAGGTACATGTCAATATCTATTCTGAGATGTATCTTGGGTAGTACAGTATAACTGAATTGTCAACATGTAACTCACTACTGACAAGATATCTTCATTCAGTTGTTCCCTGAAGCAACCTATCAGCTAATTTAAGCCCGAAAGGTATTAATCAAGAATATTTTACCAATAAAAAGAAGAAATGGACAATGTCTGAAATTTAGTATATCATGACGGTCATCTGGGTTTGTCAACACTAACGAGAGATTTAAATCATGCCCATCATTGTGGTAATCAATCCTGTGTAAACTGCCAGATCTGTCATGATAATCATGAAGTTTTCAGCACAGATGGACACCATTAACGGTGTCTGGTGGTCAACCTGGATTTTCTGCCACAATGGGGAACTGTTGATCTGGATCAATATCCAGAAATATTTGGAGGTGTTCCATGTAAAAATCTGCCAGGATATTTGCTTTGAACCCATACTATAGATTTGTTTTTTGTCCCACTATGCCTCTGAACACCGTCACGAGCGATCTTTTAAGAGTTTTGCTGATGTGTATGACATTCAGCAACACAGCAGACACAAAAAACAACTTCTGTTGCTCTTCCTCCACCGTCTTCGTCTCATGGAGCCGCCATATCGAATCCCATGCATGCCATCAACTCAGTGGATCAATGCATCCTTTTTAGCAGCCAACTAGACAAATGGAACACTTCATGGCTCATGGCTCATGGCTGCTTCCGACTGCCAACATTACAGGTAGAAACTTTACGAAAGACGAACACCTGATACATGGGTAAATGTGTTCCTCGAAATAAGTTGACATCCATGCATTTTCCCCGTTAAGAAACACTATCAATAATCAGTGATGATTTTGCTTAAGTTACTCAGTGGCATACAGAAGTGATACACATACAGGAAAACAGTGATGGATGTCATCTATAAAATAAGGAAAACGATGTTTGCGAGCATATGGCGTCTCTTTTAAATGCCCATTGTTGTTATGCTTTGTTTTTTATCTCGTCATTTGTATGCTTGTCCACCATATAATGTTGAACACAGCATGATATGATATACTATGCCTGTAATTTTGTCGGTGATTCCTGTTTGACGTCCGCCTGAATGTTTATTCCGACATCACAGAATCCCTATCTGTTTTCCAGGACGCATACATATCCAGTTGTGACAAGGAATGTTCACCTATGCAAACTAATGGAAAATACAGGTTGGCGTAGACTTTTCATATGAATATCAATTTAATAAATTGTTTTGGCCGTCATTAATTCATTTTGAGACGAACACACGCTGATCTAAAGGCCATAAACTTCGTTACATAGTATGTTTATGTATTAGTGTAATCTCATTTCTCGCCCACCACTCTCTTGGGGTTGAGGTTGGAGATGAAAAACACATGAAACATACCTATATCAAGTCTAAATTCCAAACCTTCATGAAGTAAGTTACACGGTAAGTATAAAGCATGTTTACGTATCGTCATTATTTTCTTTTAATTTGCTGACTTCAGCCAGCTCTCTTACTGTTTGAAACTCACAAGGACGGGCATGATGGTGATTTACCAAGGGTAATATTTTTTAGGGAAAAGCTTACAAATAAAAGTAACGATTCCGCTTTAAATCAAGTTGTTTGACACCACGTTGGATATATGCTCTCAGTCACGAGAGGAGATTTTTCATGTGCATGTCACTATTAAGAGTTCTCGGGCAGAATGACTAGCGTGGATTTTGAAGGCCTATCATGGTGCTTTAAGTATGGCAGCGTCTGAACCTACACCGGATGTGGTCTGGTTCTACACCGGAAGTGATCGCCGGATCGTGACGCACAGCCTCTCGGAACTGTCACTCCGTCGAACAGCTTTCCCAACATCTGGCTTGGTCTCCAGTGCGACATTTTCCTATTAACAGCGACCTTGACCTTCAATGTAAGGAGATAACACATTTTTGTAGTTCGCGGTTCGTGTCGTAAATAAAACTAGTTTTTGATCAAGGGTATACAGCAGCATGCGTTGTATGGACCAACCCCATTTGGTTGGTAGTTCAGCTCATTCTCAAAAATGCATCATTGATGTTCGTCATTGGTGTATATAACACAAGTACGTTATTCGCATGGGCATTTTGGTACATGCATATGTATTGCAAGACAACGTCGTTAAAATACCATTGTTTCAGCATAATTTTTTTTTTAGTGTGACTATGCTGTCACAATAAGTAATCTTGTCCACTCTTTAATTTTCGAAGTCTTTCCCTATAACTGGTCGAGTATAGAGAACCGTTCCCAGTCAAATTCATTCGGTCTGACTTCACGTCTCCTAAAAAAGAACGATTTGCAAATGGAAGAACAACTATGAAATACATTCGATCGTGACCTCGTTACCATCATTGACTATTGTGTATTGGTACCCTAATCAGTGAATGGTGCGTTCCACCTTCCCACTCCCAAGGGAGATCACTATAGAGCCGCATTGACACTTCCGACCACGGACAACTAAATTTCCATTATAAATCGACTTGATTGTTATCGTTTGAGTCTGACCGTAATTAAAGTCAGCGTGTGGTCGATTCCTCTCTAGGTAAACGCATAGTAAAGAGGTGTGGACACGGACTATGCAAATACTCAGGCGAACTGTGATTATACAGACCCTTTGTCGACTTTGATTTATCGCCTTCTGAAGACCATCAAGCAGACCCCCTTGATTCAAATGTGAGTCATAAAGTCTTGGTTTGGCCCGCTAATTGCATTATTGCTCGGGTGAAATATGTTAAGGGTATTGGGCATTTTTCTTTGTTTTTGTTTGATTTTCATTGTTATTTATTCGGGTCAAAGAGCTGATTTCCTGTCACAATGATCTGAAGGTGGTGGTTCGATCTCAAGGAGATGGTTCCATTTCTTACTGCCAGACTGTCGTCATAAGGGACAATAATGTCCTCGGATATGCAGGATAAACTGCTCCATGGTATTTCACCTCACCTCACATCACATCATTCTTGTTCTTTCAATTGTTCATACAAACATGTATTTCTGTAGTATCGCCGAATCAGTTGTCGGTGATATGTCGGTATGTGTACTATCAATAAAAGACGAGTCATTTTCCTGTAACATGTTGATATGTGTAGCATCAATAGAAGACGAGGCAGAAAGGTGTAACGGCTGTAATTACTTATATACTGCGAATAACATCCTATTTAGAGTTCTAGAAACCCACCTGTTTCTGCCGGGAAGAATGAACTGTGGTAAACAATATTCAAACATATTGTCCCCATGGAAAACATCAGAAATAGACATCGTACATTGTAATCATTTGAGGAACCGAAACCAACGTCTTTCTACGAATGTTGCTTACGTTATAATGTTAAGAGGTATATCCATGGAGCTTAGTTTTTGTTCCTCTTCACCACACCCTTTCCTGACGTCGAAGTGACGCATGAATTTTTTTCCGTTGAACTATAGGGTTCCTTATCGAGGAGTCTACGGAGTTTCGTTTTGTTCACCATGACCACACCCTCTCGCGACATGCTGCAGAGAACGGTATTTTATAAAGATGTCCTTTAAACGTTTATACTCGGTACGTATGGACATGGCAAGGTTCAATATAACATCGAATAAGGTCAGTACGCAAAATTCATTTCTGTAAACACAAAATGAATCCTACAGATAATCTGTTGCGCAACACACCGGTCGAGTTAGCTGAAAGTTCCCGCAGCTATGTCCATGGGCGTAACTCTAGCAGAGCGCTGCAAACACAGTTCTCTGTAGAAAAATCAATGTTGTTAGTTGTGTGGTCGACAGCCGTTAACTTCTGATGTTCTTTATATTTTGTAATTGCAGCAAGAAGCTTGGGGGCTGAACAATGTTTCAATGTTTTACGGCAGTGCCCATGGGAATACCCAATCTTCTTGCCTCCATTTTCCGACAAACTTTGGGAGAGAAGAATTACATCATTAAGGAGACGTCGGGATTACAGGGTGTTGGACCTTTAATTTTGTGTCGTTGCTATTAAGTATTTATATTATTGTGAATTTACGATTTGGGCCCAAATCGTTTGTTTTTATAAGACATCAACGTCAGTTTTCTGTGGAGATAATTTGATTTTTGAGGATGTTGGGCACAATACCGGGTTTAAACCTTGTTATGGGTCCAGACAAACGTCAAGATGTAGTTTGATAAAAATACATTGAATTGTTTGATTAAGTCCAGGGCCTTGAGAAGGTGAATTAGCGGTAGTGTGTTTTTGATCAGAGTCTGCGTCAGAGGGATGGCCGCGTCTAAATAGATAACTAGATGAGTAGCCCCAAATATAGTTATGTTAAGTGTGCGGACGGCACGGCAAACCGTCCATCCAAAATCACCGACACAATAGGACTAGCAAACACCTTCGTCCTAAAGAGACTGCACTAAATGAAGGAAGACGGAGGTGTGACGTCTGGAGAAGGTGCACATCATCATCATCTTTCTCTCGATCTGTTGAAGGTTATCACATTTAAAGAAAAGATTATTGCCCAAAGTGTTCTGGTTACATGGATATTTCATTAACTTGAACACATCTGCCACAGCTGTGTCAGCCGCCATAGTGTCGGCATGGTCAATGATAATCATCTGCAATGCACCTAAAAGAACGTTTCTTGCATAAAACTGGTGTGTCCATTTCCACATGTAATCCTTCTGAGATGAAACATTTAAACACATACATATACCCATGACTAGAAGCACACAGAAGATTCTATCTGTGTTCAGGATAGACAACAATGAGACTTACAATTTATATACGAGTGACGGAAAGCCAAGTCTTAGGTTCAATATACTTCAGGAAGATGACGGATCATTTCCCTCCTCCCACGACCAAATACCACACTATACATGTATATTTTTATTCTCCAAAGGAAAAAGAGCAAGGTTTTATGCGACGGCATTATATCGCTAAATGCCATACACAGACAAACTATTCAAGAACTGTTTATGCCCGTCACCAGAGACAGTCATAATGCATTGGGCACCACGCCCGCCTCATGGTATAACACTATCTTGGCATATTCATGCAACATTCGAATGTTCGACAAATTTATAAAACTACCTAACGAACAAGTAAATTATTTTTCCATGGATACTTTAGATCACATTCGACGATAATTTGAATAGCGTTGAGGCTTCCCCCTTTTCAAAATTTTAAAAGGTGTAGGTTATCCCACGATTTACACATTTAAGGAAACATTTTCACTATAAGTTACGTGGATGCAATATGTTGCTTGACAGTAATGAAAGAACGATATTTCCAGTCGTTAGATCAGGGATGAATTTGAATAGCGTTGTGACTTCAGTTAAACCTGATGTGTCAGTGTACCGCATACGCTTTTAGTACGATGCAAGCCTTTTACTGCTACTTCCGAAAATGTGTCATCAATGTTCGGATTTGGCACTGGCGGATGACAAGACATGAGGCAGCATGCTAGTTCCACATCAAACTTCTGATGTTGAGCCACACTGACCTCTACAGAACATCTGTCCACTACGCTGCACCAGAGACTCTCTGTTCTTCTGTCCTAGGACACGTGCACACAGTGTGTACAAGTAGGTCTGAGTAACTGTCCCTGCGCAGTTTGCACACACCCTGAACATCCCCTGGCCTCCACATAGCGCATCTATAAGTATCTGGACAATGCTCGATATATGTCGGATGGATAGTATGGTATTTGGACGCAGAAGAAGGCAATGATATTCATCGTGGACACACCTGAACCTTTTGCACAACTTGGTACTAGTCGTTTCTTCGTTATTACTTTGTGATGAAGTGAGTGAGTGAGTTTAGTTAGCAATATTCTAGCAATATCACGACGGGGGACACCAGAAAATGGGCTTCACACATTGTACCCATGTGGGGAATCGAACCCGGGTCTTCGCGTGACGAGCGAACGCTTTAACCACTAGGCTACCCCACCGCCCCTTGTGATGAAGCATTTATATACCTACAGATAACCATGACTAGAAACCTACTAAAGATTATTTAAAAAGCAAATAAGGTTACTCTAGTTAAAAGAGGATAGTCGGGAACATTTCACGTATTTTTATCAAACAAACATCATCCAAAATTAAAGTTAACCTTGCTACGAGTGTGTATTTTCTGCATATTTTGTTATCAATTCAGTATTGATTATTATTGGGTCACAACATTAAGTGTTTTGAATATTAATTATGATGGGTCACATTTCGTTTTAATACCTGGTCAACACTTTTAGCACTCTGGTTTTCCGGAATTTATCTGCTCCTAGTTTTCGATGTGTTCTCTTCCGGGAGACTTATTCTGGGGCATTCTACAGTGTTGACGATGTTCGTTTGTACCCGAACTTTCGGGAATGACTTAATAAATATATGACAAGGCTTGTTGCCGTGTGGAGGGCGACACTCACACTCATTTACGTTATTGCCAACACTTGAAATCCCGTCAACGCCTGAATCTACATTATCTGCTGTCGCACCGATCGCTGTGTTGACATTCTGCCATAGTTGATTCTCTCTCACACCAAGACTTTGGTGAGTTTGCTATATTGTATTTTGTGACCCATTGACTTAGATTTTGTCTCTCTTGAATTGTACCTGAAATCTGCATTGTTATATTGACTTGTGACTTTGTGTACCTTGCTCTCGTTACATAATAATAGAATTTGAACGTAAACGAACTGTCTCTGTTCTGTTTTACTGGTTCACAAGGGGATTTCTTAAACTGTTGTCACGGTAAATTCTTAACCGTAACAACCTTGATTATTCTTCATATTATTTTCACCAACCCACTTACCCGATTCGACTTTATCTCACTCTCTACTCAGACAGTAGGGCAATCGTCCAGTTTTTATCATTTCCAGTGTCCAGGTGCGGGTTTCATTGCTTTAAATACCAGGTTTTTTCACTAATTTGTAGCTTTGATTTGCAAGCACAATGTCTGTGCACGTGGGCTTCACGGAAATCGACACCATCACTTTCGTATTTCTTTATTTTTACTCTGACATATTGTGTCGTATACCGACGAATAATAATAATCGGTTTATCGGTATTCTAGAAATTAGTGATTCAAAAATGAAACATACACCTTAATAGACGTCAGCTTGTTATTTGTTGCATGTTATGGAGTAACAATGGACATGTCGCTCTATACACTAAATAGCTAAGACGTTGTCAAGCATAAAGTTGTATGTTTCATTTCTGACGTGTAATAGAAAGTACATACCTGGTGTTTGTGGATTTTTTTCAGATTAACAACTTAGATATTTTCTAAAGTGTTTTGACTGTGATTTCATATTGACAAGCACTGTGTACGTGTTTCTAAAACACCACAAGAAAATGTGCAGCCAGTGGATACCAAAATATTGAATCTATGTTTCCAAGAACTCGAAAAAGCACACCAGAACAAAAGATGGATAGGATGTCTATTGAGAAGCGATCTCTGACACAAACTTTGATTAAGAACACACTACCGCCAGTTCACATCTTACGGCTCTTGACTTCGTCAAACAATTTAATGAATCTATATTAAACTGCATCTTCGCGTTTGTCTGGACCCGTAACGAGGTTTAGACCCAGTATTGATCAAATGTGCCCAACATCCTCAAGAATCAAATTATCTCAACAGAACACCGACCTTGTTGTCTTATAAAGACAAACGATTTGGGCCCAAATCGTAAATCCACAATAATATAATTACTTAATAACAACGAAACAACATTCAATGTCCAACACCCTGTAATACTGACATCTCCATAATAATACAATACGTCTTTCCAAAGTTTCCCGGAAAATGTAGACAAGAAGATTGGGTATTCCCATGGCACTGCCGTAATACATTGAAACATTGTTCAGCCCCCAAGCTCCTTGCTGCAATTACAAAATATAAAGAACATCAGAAGTCAACGGCTGTCGACCACGCAACTGACAACATTGATTTTCTTCAGAGATCTGTGTTTGCAGTGCTCTTCTAGAGTTAAGCCCGTTGGTGTACGTACAGGGACCTTCAGCTAACTTGACCGGTAACAGAAAAGCAGTAAGATTCATTATGTGTTTTCTGAAGGTATTTTGGTTACTGACGAGGCTCGATGTTATACTGTACTTAACATTGCCCATAAAGACTGTCTATAAACGGTGTTTTATTACGTAATGTCTACATGCTTGCAGATCATTATAACATAAACTACTCAAACACAAGAAGCGCATAGGTAGTATTTTTCCATGTAACTTTTCGAATTTGAATCATTGGTGTCTATGTAATCAGTATATGTATGGTGAACGCTGTCAGCAAACACTTCCGAGTTTGAATCCATTGTCATTGAGGACAACTCGCCAAAACGCACAAAAATATGTTTTCCTCAATGAAAGCAATAAATCGTGGACGGGAAGAAATCCATGCGTTTCCTTTAGCACGCGCATTCCATGCATCATTTCCAAAAAATATCGGGGGGTGTCAATGCTCTTGCGACAGTTGACAACCTTAGCTTTGGTGTTAAAGTCAAGCCTAGACTTACTGAGGCTCAACGCAACAATGGATTCTCAGTCTGCAAATGCAGGGCAACTGAATGTGCTGCAGAGTACCATAGCAAGACTCATAGTTTGGGTCAACATGTGATCACACCAGGTCAGGTCGACCCCGTGTGACCACGCGCGCTCAGGACAGGTTTATTCGGCTTCGACTTTTGAAGAACTGGTTCACCACAGCATCCTCCACAACATCGGTAGTGCCAGGACTCTGATCAATTTCTGATCACAAAATGAGGAACCGCTTACGTGAGGGTGGTATTCGTTCCAGAAGACCTTTGCGAGGACCTGTCCTAACACGTCAGCATTGGCAACAACGCAGACAGTGGTGTCGCTATCATGTCCCATGGCCATTGCAAAGGTGGAGAACTGTGATCTTCAGTGCTGAGTCACGTTACATGCTGCGACGTCCCGACGGAAAAGCACGTGTATATCGACGTCGTAACGAACGTTTCGCAGCAAATTGTGTACAGGAAGTGGACAGATTTAGTGGTGAAAGTGTCATGGTTTGTGCTGCCATCTCATTCAGGTCCAGGCTAATTTGACAGCTCGACGATACCGTGATCAAATCATGAGTCCTCATGTCCTTCCTTACATGACAGAACGTCATTTTTCAGCACGATAACGCTCGGGCGCATACAGCAAGAATAACAAGGGATTTTCTTGCCCAGAACAACGTTCAGGTTCCTGACTGGCCCTCACGATCACCGGTTCTTAACCCTATTGAACATTTGTGGGACGGATTGGATTGTCGTGTGCGACAGCGTGAACCTCAGCCATAGACGTACCTGCTCTGTTTGTGTCCTGCAGGGAAGAGTACCAACTCATTCCCAGGCACATCATCCGGAATATGGTCCAGCCGACGCCGATACCAAGCAACCATTGATGCTAATGGTGGCCACACAAGATACTGACTGCTCTGCAGCCTTGACCTGTGAACGCTTGTCATTTGTGACGTACAGTTTCTTGCAGCATTGGACAGACAGTTAATGTTCATTCAGGTATTCTTCATGACCGCCCTGAATTACTAAACCTTAAGTGTGTAAATCTTTCTTTTCTTTTCTTTTTTTTTTGTTTGCTCATGGCGCTGGTATAATGTTCCCTCGATCATTGGATGTCAGTCTTAACGTCACATCGTATTATCAATCTCAACTCCCTGGGGAGTATTCAGCTATTGCTGCCACTTTTGTTGTGGCACTCTCATCCTAACGAGGTACGAGTACCCAATTCACAGCTGGGTGAACTAGGACACCTAGCCACAGTAGTTTGTCCAAATTTACTGCACGTTGCCGTACCCGCAACCAGGTATTCATGTGGCCAGCATCTGGTCATATACCAACGAATTCGTGAGTTCTTTTGAGTGCACAGGGTTGTGCACAACATTGTGACAACAATGAAAGAGTCTGCACATAATGTTGACTCCAAGGTTTTTACACCCGGTCACAGATGGGCTCGGTCCCGTCACCTCAATCTCTCTAGATCACTAGCCTGGCGCTTTAACCAGCTTGCCCACCGCGCCATGGAGAACACAAGAAAACCTTCGTAGATCCTGATATACCTCGATAATGAATTCTTTATCGATCAGCCGAAAAGCATTCATACGTCACTCCGCAGTCGCAGGTTTCGATTTCTCAAATGGTTAAAGTATAAATCCAATGTCAGTTTGTTTTCCCCTTGTGATGTCTGATTATGGTTTAAAGCAGTTCATACTTGTTCCCTGAACTCGAAATACAATATTCGTAGTTGAATAAAGAAGTAGACTTCTGCCTGGAGTCATCGCTCACATATACACATGTGACATCTTAGTGACTTATCCTTAATTGATGTTACACATATACACATGTTACACCTCAGTAACTCGTCCTCTATTGATGCTACACATATACACATGTGACATGTCAGTGACTTGTCCTTAATTGATGTTACACATATACACGTGTCATCTCAGTGACTCGTCCTTAATTGATGTTACACATATACAAATGTAACATCTCATTGACTCGTACTGTGTTGATGTTACATATATATACATGTGACAACTCAGTGACTCGTCCTCAACTGATGCTACACATATACACATGTGACATTTCAGTGACTCGTACTCCGTTGATGTTACACATATACACATGTGTCATCTCAGTGACTCGTCCTCAACTGATGCTACACATATACACATGTGACACCTCAGTGACTCGTCCTTAATTGATGTTACACATATACACATGTGACACCTCAGTGACTCGTCCTTAATTGATGTTACACATATACACATGTGACACCTCAGTGACTCGTCCTCTTTTGATGTCGCACACACCAACATGGGAAGTCGACGTTGCTGTTGTTGCACCCAAGACGCGTTAATTTTTTTCATTTCGGTAAAGGATGCAGAAACAAAACACAGCACATATGGGCCTTGCTCGATAATCTCAACTACTGCTAGGGGAGATTTATCGGAACGTATACTCTGGAGATTATCGAGGAGGCATGTGGAACAGCTTGAGAACAATGCGTCAACACATGTGTAACACTGAGTTTGTGGAATCGTTACAGGCGTGAATAAAGATAACGACGACGTAAGCCTTGAGCTGTAACATGTTGATGTGTGTATCGTTTGATCTTTATATCAAAGTCTGCAAAGTAATACAAGACGCATTGCAGCTACCTAAGCAAATAAATAACTGTCTGTTGACAAGGTGCACATCGGTTTATTGACGCAGGTTAATAGACACGACAGTTTCACATGGAATTCATTACCTGGTGATGATCTCGACATCTCTATTAATGAGGAAGGGAGGACCGATGAGGCTGTCTTTAAGTTCAGAAATTCATCAAAGATCTACGTCAGTCCATGGGGAACATGATTAATTTAAGCATGCTAACTTTCCATAATGCATCTCAATGCTGACGTCATCACAAGTATTTGCGGAAATAGGGCGTTGGTATTTATAGCCTTTATGGATGAGGCTGCAGATTTGGGTATGTGGTTACCTTGGTTACCTGACACGCGCAAAGTTGGATAGACACGATCGATCATTTCATTTTGAGGGTAATCAAAGCACAATAAAGCTGATAAGGTGCTGTAGTTCACCTACAACGGCGGCAGTCAACATCGATTTAAACATGTTTGATGGATAAATTTGTGGGATTATCAGTCTTTTAGTTATCTTTTAATCAGTTATTTTAGTGGTTGATTGGCTGTGCTCTATAGCAATATTCCTACAGTATCACAGCAATCGGCGTCGACTGAATCATGTTTGGAGCTTTCATCGAGTTATTGGGAAGATTAACGACATCATTGTTTGGAGCATTATTGAGAGTGTATGGTTAACGCAGCTTTTAGCAGTATGTCAGCAATATGACAGAGGCATCTGTGGTGTAGAATAAGAGTCCGGCAAAAGATATTAATCATACGAATGAGTGAATGAGTTTAGTTTTGCGCCGCACTCAGTAACACTCCGGCTATATGGCGGTGGTATGTAAAGAATCGAGTCTGGACCAGACTATCAATAGATCAACAGCATGAGTATCGATCTTCGCAATTGGGATACGATGACATGTGTCCACCAAGTGAGCGAGCTTGCTCACCCGATTCTGTTAGTCGCCTCTTACGACAAGCATGGTTTATTGAAGAGCAGTTCTAACCCGGATCTTCACGGACCACTTTTCGTACGAAGCAGACTAGGCAGACTCCCTGCCTTTGTTAGTTGTGTGTCAGTACATCATTAAAAGTTACATCATTTGAGTTATTGGCTTATCTGGTCCCGACTCCAGTATCAGGAGGATGGCGCCTACGTTGATGTATGACAACGCCGTATCATAACATGCTACATGGAGTTAGTGAGGAGGTAGAGCTTTTATGCCACTTTCACCAATATTCCAGCGACATCATGGTGGGACACATAGCTATCAGACAGCAGCACGCACAGTTTAAAAATGTGTCATAAAACTCAGTCCTACGCAGAATCTACAACAGGGATAATAAAATCATAGCCAGTGGGTTTAATATCGACATGCACTAATGTCAATATTACAAGTTACAATATTACTGCCTGAGGTTTAAAGATAGGGATATATTATAGGACATTGGCAGGACACGTAAAAGCCTTTGCATCAGTCATTTATATTGCCAATATCAGTCAGAATGTTTTCCATAAAAACTACATCAAACCAAATATTGTAAAATGGGCTCCGTTATTTCGAGTCCAGCTGTGTTTTTATATTCATTGTGGGAATAAAATTATCAGCGTTCCTCGCTATTGTTTCAAACAAAAATTATGATAGTTATCCTCATTTTTGAGAGAGTCGTAAAAGATATACATTAAAATTTGGCCATCCTACATAAAACTGTTTGAACATTAAAAGATTAAACAGTCTTAAATTTCTTGACCATGCGTATTGTTTGAGCCAATGACAGCTCGCAGATCTGTGTTGAGTGGAGCCGCCTTCATGGTATCACCCGTGACAGTAGGTAAGTGTGACAGAGCGCCTTGTATTAATTTATAGCTAACAATGCGGAAATGTGATAATCAAATGACCCTACACAACCACCGGAATGTTTATTCCGTTGACAAACATCAACAAGACATGACGATAAGATAGACATGTAGCGACGATTCGTTTCGATTCCTAATAGGATATTCGGTCAGCTCATTATGTTTCGACAGGATTTGTCGCGATATTTATTCCTATAATCAATGATCCATGGCCCAACACTGGAAACACTTGAGGGCAGCAAAGCAGTAACAGTTACTTCCCCTGAAATAGCAGACGGCTTTCTGAAATCCTAGGGCATTCAACGACCTCGGGAATTGGCGTTGTTGTTGTCCAAAAGATTTCAGTAGACAGTACGTTACTCGTCCTCAGACTTGAATAAGACGGAAGTATGAACTGTGCTGACATTTTGGGACAGTTTTAGTCATTTTGCAGCAAAGCTGAAGAATTGAAAACTCGTTGATAAGGAGTGGGGTCGAAATGCTTTTGCTTACTGGGTACCATCATTTTGATCTCGGATTTCCCTCAAATCTAATGGAATCCACAGATCTGTGATTCTGTTGCATAGTGGCGCCTATGCAGAAGTTTGGGATGCTCGTAAGGAGGCACCTAGCATTAAACAACGTCTTCCGAAAGAAAACAACAAAAAAGAAAAGAACGGCAACGGATAATATATTGATAAAGTTCACACTTACGTGAACCTGGGTCAGGGCTTAGAATTAGATTATCTCCCTTTGATGCATAGAAATGTATGATAAGGTTTTATGAATGCTTAATTGCCTAGCTGATTCAGGTTAGGTCACACTGACAAACTCATGTCCACGTTACCAAATAATTCAAACATTCAGGAAAAGAAATATCACATCTTAAAATACATTTACACCAATACACTGATGATATATGTACTCTAACTCCAAATATTTACTGAACAGGCTGGAAAGGGACGCAGTATGATAGCGTTCCATCCAAATTGCTAAATTTACAGTTTCATGTTACTTACCATATATACATTTGTGTTCATCAACATGTGACGTGAAGATATACAGTACAATGGATACGATAAAGTCACAATTACCTGGAATATAGGAGGAAAAGAAGAAGTGATCACAATTTTTTTCTCCCAAAAGCAAACATTTCGGGGACACTTTCCAGCCAATCAGTGGTCTGGATTTCCATCGATGCAGGTGTCTCAGAGTTGTTTCCCTATCAATGTGGTTGTTCCAGAGTTACTTCCCTTAGACCATTGTCAAAGTGAACAACGTCCCATAGAATAAATAAGTACATATGTATCTGTCATATACGCCAATGACCAAACATGATCAAATTCTCACAGTAGCGCAAAATGAAACAGTGTGTTTCATGGCGACATATTCAACAAAAGTGTCATATTTGTTCCGTTTGTATGACGTCCGTATAACAGTTTAGTCAAATCCAATGTCTGTTGCCAAGTACCCTCATTTCGACGAGGCAATTCTTCCATCAATACACCTTGCAAAAACAGAACCGACACTTCTTCAGTCACATATACAAATCTCCAAATCTTCAGCATCGTCAGTTTCCGTGATTACTAAATTCACGTTTTGACATTTAAAGACGTCTCTCCTTGGGAACGACTACATTATATAACATATTTGGATGTTGCGTGTATGTTAAACGACTACACAGAATAGTGAAGTTAAGATAACGTTTCCTCTACCTCTACGTGTAGTGCATTTAAGTATATGGTTTTGCCCTGAACTATTACATTATACAATGAGGACACATGGAGAAACTTCAATTATTATTTACATTTTCCGTCGAATTTAAGACTAACCTGGGTTTAATTGAGTTGTGTTTGAACTCAAAATCGATCAGGGCTTACTGACGGATTGCTCCCTCTAATAACCTACATCCTTACTTTATGGGACGAAATAAAGTTTTTACCAACAATAAAGGAAAACAAGTGTCGTTTATGGTTGAATAATTCACAAAGTTTCTCTCCAGTGTAGTTTATCCAAACTCTTAAGCAACATTAAGTAGGGTATGTATTTCTTACGGAAGCGCTGAAGGGACATGAGTATGAGAATTGTTGTTAATATATATTTCGTGCGCACGAGATACTATAGCGTGCGCATGATATAATATAGCGTGCGCACGATATACCAAAGCGTGCGCACGATATGATAAAGCGTGCGCACGATATAATAAAGCGTGCGCACTATATAACATAGCGTGCGCACAAAATGAAAGGAGACACGTATTTTTAAATGTTAAATCGTGCGCACGAGATACTATAGCGTGCGCACGGTATAGTATAGTGTGCGCACGATTTAACAAAACGTGCGCACGATTTAACAAAGCGTGCGCACGATTTTACATAGCGTGCGCACGATATGATATAGTGTGCGCACGCTTTAACAAAGCGTGCGCACGATATAGCATATTGTGCGCTCGATTTAGCAAATCTTGCAACACTGACATGGTTTCAAAATGACTTTGACACGACACGAGGCATCAGTATTTCGTGCGCACAATTTAGTATATCGTGCGCACGCTATAGTATCTCGTGCGCACGATATATGATTTAAAAAATCTTCTCCCGTCATATCGTGCGCACGCTTTCGTATATCGTGCGCACATTTTAGTATCTCGTGCGCACGAAATATATATCTAAAAAATTCTCATACTCATGTCCCTTCAGCGCTTCCGTAATTTCTGGGGTTTCTTTTGCAGATTTTGTTTCGGCATTAGACAATAAACAATCCACTACTGAGTCCATGATAAATGCCATTTCCATAAACGAAGTGTTTTTTTTTAATAAACATATGTGGTGAATGATAATAAATACCTTGGCATATTGTTTACTCATACCCTGAATCTGAAAAAGTCTGTACTTAAGCTGGTGAAGATGGCAAAGGAAGCTCTTTTACAACTTCACTCTGTTCCTTTGTTCGGTGTTATTCCACCGACTATTTACTTCAAACTTTTTTACTTTCAGATACAACCAATTTTACAGTATGGATCTGAAATTTGGGAGTTTAAAGAGTATTATACCATAGAAAAACTTCATTTGCTTGCCCGTAAAAGGTTTCGAAATATTGGATTTGCAAATGCTATGGTTTATGATGAATGTGTAAGGTTGCCATTTTACATATCATCTCATTGCCGCTGTTTAAAATATTGGTGTAAAATAATGAATATGCCTGAATATCGTTTATCTAAAAAGCCTTCCATGTGCTCCTACATCTTGATTATCTTGGAAAGAATAACTGAACATCTCATATTCGCACCTTGCTATTTAGATATGGTTTGGGTTGTATTTGGTTATCACAGACAACTGGCAACGTGAATATGTTTATCAGACAGTATCGTATGCGGGCTATTGATATGTTTAATCAGGAATGGCATTCAATTATTAATGAACGTTCTAAATATGTATATCTGTTTAAATCGTTGCTTGAGCCAGAGCGTTATCTTGCTCACCTTCGCTACAGAAATGTTCGCACTGCTTTTGTACGTTTTAGATTAGGCCTTAATGATTTATTAATTAAACGTCGTACTCTAGAATAAAAGTTGTCATGCATATATACATTTGATCTATCTTACTCCCAACCTCTAAAAATGCCACTCAAACAAGTCAAGGGACCGTTGTTTGATTAACAACATGTCATAAGCAAATAGTGACAATTCGAGTGATCATGAGTCGGTTTGGGTAATTCTACCGATGGTGCCGATCGCAAACACACACAAAGGCAAATGAACTGTGCCCTTGACTAAGTGAATGTAGTTTTACGCTAAACTCAGCAACATTGCAGCTATGTGTTGGCGGTCTGTACATAATCGTGACAATTCAGTGTTCAACAGCACGAGCATAGATATGCGCAACTGGGAACCGATGACGTGTCAACCAAGTCAGCGAGCCTGACACACGATCCCGTTAGTCGCCTCTTACGACAAGCACAGTCGCCTTTTATGGCAAGTATGGGTTAATGAAGGCCTATTCCTGTGCTAATGGAATCTTCATAGAAAGAGCATGCTCGACTGTACTTCGAAAGCTTTTAAATGTTGACGCAAATATCTGGAACGATTTGATATTTGTTGGACGATAGGGTTACCCTGACAAAAGACAATAGCCGATGTTTTGTCGCTTGTAATTTCGGGTGTTTTCTCCTGCGTAAGGTGACACCAATGTTTCCACCATTAATGCTCTCAGACTGCAGCCACTGCACGCTATGAAGTCGGGTGCTTTACTGCGTCGGTTGCACTGTAGATACCGTACAACTAACAAGAATGGACGACACAAGGCGATGCTACACCTGAAGAACATCGTTGATGGTTGTTGGATGCCAGTCAGCAATAATCCAGCAGTAAAGAGGCGATCTGTAAATTAATCGCGTCTGGACCAGGCAATTCAGTAAGCGTCGATTTACGCAGTTGGGTTTGGATGACATGTCAACCAAATCAGCTCGCCTGACCACGCAATACCGTTGGTCGCCACTTACGACAAACATGAGTTACTGAAGATCAATTCTAACCCGGATCTTTACGGGTCTAAGAACATCGTTCAGAAAGGTGGTCGTGTTGGTCTAATGGCAGCACAGTTTTGCGTGATTAAAAGAGCATGTACCTTGAGAAATATGGTATTTTGTAAAATGCCCCGTTCTGACTAACAAATAGTATATGTACTATTTTCATGATTGTTCGTTTCAGTGGCCAGACGTTGCCACGCCTGTTTCTGACATCTGTGTGAGTGAGTTTAGTTTTACACCGCAACATGCCAGCTTTACGGCGGCGGTCTGTACATAATCGAGCCTGGACCTGACATTCCAGTGATCAATAGCACAAGGATCTATCTGCGCAACTGGGAACCGATGACGTGTCAACCACGTCAGCGAGCCTGTTCCCGTTAGTGGTCTCTTACGACAAGCATAGTGACAACAACTGAGTATGTAATGGACAACCCTTCTTTAGAGTTTACCTAATCTTTTTATCAGCAAATCGATTTCGGGTCGGACCGGGGACGCACAAAGGACTATATTTCTTAATTTCGTTCAACAAAGGTTGGACACTAACTATGTGCAACCTTTACATCCGTGGCATTTTCTTTTCTTTTCTATTTTTGGGTTTCTTTCTTTTTTTTGTTTGTTTTTGTTTAGTTCTCACGATTGTCAACTCTATATTAGACATTCAAGGAACCCTGACCAACAACTGATATGGGTGAATGGGGTGATTGCCGGGAAATGCAGATAATGTTTCCTTGGAAACAAGATCATTCAGGGTAGCAAACTAGATCACTAGGGTTAGGACATTTGAGATCGTTGTGTTACGTCAAACAATGAAGACGCTATCATAAATACCGTAAGACAATGTACCGTCGGGGCCTGTGGCCGATTTGCAAGCATCTGAAGAGCGAGTTTAGTATTACGCTGCCCTTAGCAATATTCCAGGAATATCACGGCGGAGGACACCAGAAATGTGCTTCAATTTAAGATTCAAACATTGTAGCCATATGGGAAATCGAACCTGGATTTTCAGCATGACGAGCGCACGCGTTAACCACTAGGCTACTCCAAACTACAAGATTCTTAAGAATTAAAACTAGGAGATTCATCACCAGTGAGTAGAGACTTTAAACACAGGAAATTTCAACTAATGAAAAAAATACAATTGTATATGGCAGGGATATTGTACTCCTTTGGCACAATGTTAGTGTTACAGCAGGTCACATTCTGATACCAGTTTATGGGTAGTTTCTTCAACTCACCATCACTAACTCAACCAGTAGCCCAGCTATTAGTGATGCGCTGTAAACAAAGAGTTGGGGTTGACCTTTCCAGAAGATAGTTTCACTCCATTCAAAAAACATCCTGATGGTTCCCACACAATCCACCTGACTTGACCCAATATTGAGAATATACCCATTACATACTTACTACAAATACAACAAACATATGAATTTAGGACGTATTTATGTTTGGAAAGACATGCACAAACATCCTTATCAAGAGAGAAAGGGAGCAGATCTGAATCAGACCTACCCTCCACAAACACTTGACCTTGACCCCACAGGTTGCACTATTTCGGCTATATTGGCTGATCAGCCATTTCATAAATACTTAGTTGATGACTAAATTTTACTCCTAGGCCAAATGTGGAGATGGCATCAAAATCAGGTAATATGATACTTCCAGCCTCATTACCCATACTACATATCTTGACCATGTTGAACACCAGTGCTTGTCACCACCCTTAAGACAATGTGATCAATACTCAAGCAGTTAGTCTATGAACATGTGGACACTGTTTTAACAGTGGACTAAACCCAGTTTGTTTTTACTAACCTGATACCTCCTGTAGCTAGTTCCACATCAACAAGAATTTTGGGAGGGTGGGAGGTGTCATACTAATTACTGATTAACATGTTTACTGCTGCTCAGAGATCCTAAAAGATAGGGACTTTTCTGGCATTTGGCCCAGGAGTAATTTCACTAATAAGAAACATGATTTGTTACAAGACCCTCCATCTGTTTGTCTTCTGATCTTGGCTAATGACTCCCATCACTTTGTATAGACGTGTCAATGTTATTCATTGTACAATATCCTTAACTTATTTTGTCCAGTATACACTAACATCCAGTCAAGTAGGGACAGCCACTCAAACCATCAAAAGTCATTGTGTTCTGCTGGAAGTCACTTTGACATGACACAAAAAATGTTCACCCCAACTGTCTTGTTTTAACAGTTTATCTTGGTCCAAGAGATGATGATCACTTGTTGATGAAGATATGTGAAAATAAGGGCACTGCTCTCAGGAATATGTCCTGACGAATTCCTCAAGAGCTTCAATAGTCTCTGTAGATAGTGCTCCCTCAGACTGGAAAATGTGAACATCATATAAATAATATTTACATTTCAAAGATGAAAAGAATGATGAAACCCACTTTCAAAGACAAAGAGACAGAACAGGGGATAAGAGTATTTTGTTTGTTTGATAGTTAAATGAGTAACTCAAGAATATTTCGGCTATGTGGTGTGATTTGTGAACTGAGTCAGGAAATCAAAATGGAAATTGCATGAAAGACAATCCTGGACCAGACAGGTGCCTAACATGATGCAAAATTACTCTTATATGACTATCTTGGTCAAATGTGAGTGATTGAGTTTAGTTTTGTGCTGCTTTTAGCAACATTCCAGCAATACCACAGCAAGGGACTCGAGGAATGTGAACTGACAAGGATTATCAGTTTAAAAGGGCTTTAAAATCTACAGGCCCTGAATGCAGGTCCATTCTGTTAAAGTCAAACCAATAAATACAAAATAGACTACCCTGTACATACATGTAGTTTTACACTGTTTAATTCTGTGGAAAAACTAAATTGTCAGATAATTTACTGCAAATACTTGAAACTGCTGGCCCAATACATTAACAACCGGCACTGAGCCTCAGGGTTGGCAATTAGTTTGAACATTGCTATCAAGCAGTGCCTCCTGTTAGCCTGAATATTTGGAAAGTACACCTCGCTGCTTAGGTCATCCTCTTCCCACAGAGGATACTTGTTGTATTTTCCTATGAACCTCTGTTCTAATATGGTCCTTTTGTGATTGGTTGCAGTCAGATTTAGTTGTGCAATCAGGGACATGGTTTCAAATGTGATCATTCACAAGGCCTCAGTAATTTCTGTATGCTTCATGAAAACTATTTGTTAAGAACCTCTTCTAGGTTGTGATGCACTAACATTTCTTCTGGACAAGACTCAGTCAAATAATGGCACATCAATAGTGTCTCCATTGCCCTTGTTGACAACGCACAAGCTAGCCATTAAATGTCTTGTGTGTCACATCACCATAAGTTCCTGGCAGAGGATGGATCTTTGGCTTGTATTAGTCAAGACGGATCTAAGGGAGTAATTCCATGTAACAAGTTCTGACTGGATAGAAATAAGGGAGATAATTCATGTTGCAAGTTTTGCTGATAGGGGATTTTACAAGAACTGGGAAATATGGCCGTATTAGTGGAAGATATGACAGGCAACCTCTGTGGAAAGAGAATGTGCTTTGGCACGAAAGCATATTTTAATGACTCAAGGCTGACAGAATTTACAAGATTCAAGAAGTTCAACACTTTTATTACCTTCTGCCACACACCACAGATTTGCTCCACTTGTTCACAGGTAGAATATAGTTTCTCCTGGCGTGCCCTGACTGTTTCCTGCAACATTCGGTTCCTGGACTCCAGCTCCTTCAACATGGCCGCCAACTGCTCCCTGTGCTTTATGTGCCCAGGCAGCACATGGGCACGTACATCAACATCTGGATCTCCACTTGGTCTCCTACAGATGCACATTATGGTCATTCTTTCACATTCTGCCTCATAACAAGTTCCTAAACCTGTTAGATTCACAACATTAATGTGGACAAATATCACGTAGGACAGCTATTTAAAAAAGCTTTCAGATGTGGTTTCATAGAGCCTGCCAACTGAGACACCATGCAGCAGTTTAACATGGACACCCCTTCCAGACTGGGCAGTATGACAGGGCCCAACATTTTGGCCAAAAACTGATGCTAAAATTAGTATTTATAGGTACAAAACAACATTAACTTTTCAAAAGAATTTTCATATTTATACAAAAAAATAGAGAAATGTTCTAAGAACTTGTTATTAGGATTGTACTCATTTATATCAGTAGTAACTATCCACATTGATGCTGATACAATATGGTTGAAATTTATTGTGTATGGTACATATACTATTTGATAATTTCATTTAACCCATTTTTTTAAATATAAAATTTGTATATTGTTACTGCAATTGTAATCATGTGTTTGTGTTGTGTACACATTTAATTTATCATATTGAGTTCAATCTAATGTCAAGGTCCAATTGTAAGAGTCTGACAAGTAACATGTTGTGTTTATTCAATGATGTTTCAGATTGAGATTCCTTATTTATATGACTTATTTAATCATACTACTAAAACAAAATAAGATGGGCATGAGAATTTAAGGCTTGGAACCACAACATTTAATTTAAGCTTGAGTATATTGTTACATTCACAGATGTGGTATGGAGGAGTCCTAGTAAATACTTTTTAAGCTAAACATCCAAGAGACCATGGTCACAATGACTGCAATGTAACTCTGTACACAATTACCATGCTTTTTCTGGGTATTCTTTCAGGTCATCCAGGCCATTCATCAGAGGTAGAATATTCTCCTCCTCAAACATGTTGGAGATCTCATCCTTTCAGAATGAAACAGCAATTTATATCTAAAAAAAGTTCCTAAGCACAAAAACAAAGACAATAAAAAAAAATTGAAAAATTAAAAAAAACAATTTTCTCTCATACATTTTGATATATGATTAACATACCGTGGTACATAACTGAAATAAACATGACACTTAACATGCCATAACAGTAATGTTGAAAGACAAAAACTGATGGTACAACCAGCTCCCCCAAACTTCCATCACCAGGTATGCACATTAACAAATTATTACCCCTGATAACCCAAAATGTCTGGAAGACACTAGAAGGTTAGAGTCACATGACGTATCCCTCCGGCTTCCCATTTTCTACTGGTTCAGCAGAGAGAATTTTGGACTATATCACTTGCCTTAGGTGAGACTGCATGTATTACATGTGCTTCACTGTGCGGAAGGACTGATATCCTAGAAACTCAGGAGTCAAGCTGCCAAACACAGCCACCCATACAAGGACTCTCCAAACCTAACATTGCTTAACTTCAAATGATTTGAGACCTGAGCTCTAATCAGCTCTATATAAAAATAAATGTACCCACAGTACTTGAGACACTATCAATCCAGGTAATTAGGTAATTAAAAGACACAAAAAAAACCCATACGTATGTATGTTGAGGTAACATGAACTTGAAGAGGCTACGATTTTGATTTCAATAAATTCACTTGTTTTGATAAAGTTTAATACTTATGGCTTGTTCAAAATTATGGTTATTTTTCAATATTAGACCAAAATAGTAACAGAAGCAATGAGTCATTCATTGATTTACTCAGGAGTATTTTCTCAAATTCAACATTTCTTACAAAGATGTTTGAATCCAGCTGCTCAACCATCTGATCCCGGATGCCCCTCAGAGCTTTCGAGTTGTGTTCATAAAGAGGCTGGAAATGTTCTTTGAATGCGGAATACCTGGAACCAGATGATACATGGACGTTATCAGTAACCATGGTAACAAACATAACATACATAGGGTTCCTTCCCTGCTGCCTATTTCTAACCATAATGTTATCTGCTAACAAAATAGTAGGTCATGCACATGTGTGGATATATAAAGATGATACAAGATTATACAGAGTTAGAAATGTCCATTCATTTGTTTTAAATTATGTGGTTTGCCATGTTTACATTATCAATATGATCAATGCACACACAAAAACTCCTCTCGAAATAGTTATTTTACAATTGTTTATTATTTGTGCTGAGTCTTTAGTTTTAGATATTTTTTGAAAATATATGAAATTAGTCTTGCTTGCATGTACATGGGAAAGGAAGCCTCTTGAAGAGAAATGACTCACTAACAAATAGTCATGAAATGCCCGTTCACTTTAACAATAACATGCTACAGAGACAAAATCAAAACATTGCAAGCCTATTACATATTTATAGAATCAAAGTTAGTTTAAACATATATTATATTAGAGTCAGCATTTGTGTGAAGATCATCATTTCACCAAGGATATCCAATCTAGGGCTATTTTTACAGCTGGACCATTGTTGCTTCTAGATGAATATCAACATCAGCGACTTTATGCTTTTACCAGTTTTATTACTACATTTCTTACAGCCACTGTAATTATTCTGCTATCAGAATTTGTACTGTTTGTGTGCTACTAGATACAAAAATGGGGAGGTAGAGGGTGGAGGGGCAGCAGGGTAAGCAATGCGGTCGTAAGTCCAAAGTCACTTGACCAGTCTCACTCAGCCCTATCCCCAATCCCACTTTCCCCATACTATGTAACCTACTCTTTAGTTTAATGGATATATAATATATATGTATTAATAATAATCAAGTTCCAAGGAAAGTTCTTGGTGGATTTGACTAGGCAACATTTCCTGGGAGAAGTCCCTTTCACTGTCTGGGCTGCATGTAAAGGGGGCGAGGGCCCAGAGCTGATGACCTTTACCAGCCTGAGTGTGCCAGGACCACCTGCTCACACTATCTTAATCTGTAAAACATAATGAAAATGATAATACAGAGCTCCAGATAAGGGCCTTACCAGCGTATGTACAGATAGAAAATATCCAGTAGATGGTAGGAAATAAGTTTGAAAACATAGTAGATACACACAACAATGCTGAATGGTCTTAAAATCATTTACAGACATATTTATCTGCCAAAGTATTGTTTTTACTGTTAATTGGCCATTTTACACAAGAGTAGCAATGTTGTGGTGCTCATATGAAACGTTACACACGATTACTGATACGCCATTAAATTCCATTCACTACTCTAAATGTACTCTTCAGGTTTTCCAGTATGCCTGTATTGAAAAAATAAGGACAAATTTTCTCCCAAGTTGGTTTAGATTTTTGGCATCATCACAAGCATTTGGTTGTGATCTCAGTGAGCTTGAGGGCTGATACAGGGGCTGTAAATCTTCAAGGTAGCCTAGGGCCATTCCGATTCCAATGTTTTGCGGTCAATTCTTGCAGTGATTGGAAGCCAGTGTAAATCTTTTAGCACTGAAGTAATGTGATTGAAGACTTTGGACTTTGCAATGATCCTTGCAGTAGTGTTTTGGAGGGATTGGGAGACAACCTAGGTGATCTTGGTTTATGTTGTTATACATTACACATCATTAATTACACAATTTAGATTGAGTGAGTTTAGTTTTAGGGAACTTTTAGCAAATATCCAGCAATAAAAAGGCAGGAAACAAAAGAAATGAGTTTCACACATTGTACCCATGAGGCGAATCAAACCTGTATCTTCAGCGTGACGAGAAAACGCTTAAAGTACTAGGCCATTCACAACCCCAAGCTTCTTCAAAAGTAAAATAAATAGAGGATTCATCACGAGTGGACAGTTCCATGAGCAGCCACATGAGTTGTTCATAGGGATACCAGGACCTGTGTCAACCAAGTCAGCTGGCATGACCACAAAATCCAGTTAGTGGCTGGCCACTTGCAAGCATGCTTTACAGAAGACCAGTTCTAACCAGAACTTCATGGGTCTAAGAACATTGTGTTCATCTTTTTATGAACACATGGATCTCAGGTCTGACTGGGGGCGCAGAAAGAAAGATTTTTATATTTCTTAACTTTGTTCAACAAAGAGGATTTTGAAACTAACTCTGTGGGAGCAGCTTTGAAGTCTTTCACATCCATGGCAGCGTTTCCTTTTCACGGTTTAACCACTAGACTACCAATTGACCCCAACTTGTAATCAATCTTCCCCTTGATACAGCTGCCTCTGCCATAAACACACGCTCCCCTGATTTATGGAAATTAGTACCTGACTCAGCCCTGCGCATGATGTGTTTCTACAATCATTACTGACTGTGAAAATTTAACATCAGAATCAACTTGTATTAATGGTAATGTAAGGAATTGCTGGTCTGTAAGTTTGTCAGTCCAAACAGCATTTTGGTAAGAGTTCCTCCCTTTCCCCCATCCACAAAACATGTATATAAATCAATATATATTAAAAACTATTTGAAAACCTATCACAAGAATTACTAGAGAACTCACAAAAATAACGAAAAAGCCTAAATTTCCCTAAACAATAACAAATCAATAAGGAAAATCCGTTGCTTGTTGTTAACAACTGATACTTTGGCTTACCTAACTGAAGACAGACATTTTTTTACAGTTTTCTCAAGTGACTGACGTAAATGAATCATGTGACGACCTTCTGGCTGTGGATCTGATTTATGTTCACTTGAATCGGTTGTTTTGCAGCTGGCGGCATCCGCCCCATCGCTACACATTTCTTGAACCCCTTCTTCCATTTTTGACTTTCGCGCTTCCGCGTCTGGTGAGATATAAAAGGCGTCTGTATAGATTTACGGCTGGAGATTAACATTTTGTTTGTTTATGTCACTGGTATATTCCTTAAAGACTCCTCAATAATATCCCCCATACGATCTCCATCATCATCTGTAAAAGTTTCATATTTCAATATTCAGTAGTAGACAAAACTGATAAACCGACTTGAAAAAGTAATGTTTTAGACAAACCCGTAGCTATACTCTAATATTAGTAAAGTAGTTTCTCTTGACCAATGAAGCTCAGCAGTTTAATCCGTCAGTGTATTATTGTAAAATCACCAGCTTCATCGCATATTTCTTAACTAAATGTACATCGGTAGAGCTTACGTGTCAGTGTTATTCTTATAGATGTTTTCTAAATGTACAATAGATATGACAACAGAAAAAAAAAGTCCCCAACTGCCAGTTGCAACTGGCCTCTTCCACTTATGTACCGGCTTTATTATTTGTTTTTACATGCTGTTGTGCCATAACATACCATGTTATCTGCTCATTGTTAAAAATACCATGTATATTTACTTCTCAAAGTTTTTTAAAGGCACTTAGAAGCTGAACGAACATGAATACATGACACGTTTCGTGGGTAACAACTAGCTCGTATTATTTACACGACGTTTCAGAGATAACTCTTAAAACAATTGCTCCTTCATTCGCCTCTGAAATGTAGTGTAAAGAATAAAAACGAGTTGTTATCCACAAAACGTGTCATGAATGTATATACTTATCGTTGGTGACTGAACAGTCATCTGGTTGAAGTTGTTCTTATTTATTTATAAAGCAAAAACACAATGTAGTTTACAACATTCATGGGAGATCAATGCACAAAACAAAAACGCAACGTTAAGTAAAAAAACTGCTTGAGAAAGACAGAGTGAGAGAGAGAAGGACCTATGCTTGCCAAAAGGCGACTCTGCGTGTCGTAAGAGGCGACAAACGGAATCGGGTGGTCAGGCTCGCTGACTTAATACTTGGTTGACACATGTTATACCTTCCCAGCGCAGATAGATGCTCATGCATCACTAGAATTTCTGGTCCAGACCCGACTATTTACATACCATCGTAGCTGGGTATTGCTGAGTGTGGCGTAAAACTAAACTCACTCACCAACAAATGTAAAATATATACAAAATCAATTAACTCCGTAGAATATGTGGGTGACCCACCCATGATTCTTGGATTATGTTATCGTTATGTAAAAGGAATTGATTTGTGAAGAAACCGATATTTCATTAACCTTAATAATTGAATGTGGAGAGAGGTGTCGTGGATATCCTGGAGAGCATGGATCCATTAGAAAATACTTGTAGGAATTGTTTTGCCAATATATAAGTATAACCAAGGTCTTTGAGATACACAATTGCGAAGCCACGAATGTTTTTTGTGTACTGAATATCAATTCCCGGCTGCTTCAACATCTGCCTTACGTTGCCGCGTACAGACTCCATCTGAAATTCTGAGAATCAACTATGTTTTCATCTAAACCAAGGAAGAGGTTGGATCGCCGACACGACTGCCAGCCTTGAAACTCGTAAAATGGATGAAGTGGTTGTAAAATCATTAAGAGTGCTTTTACGGTAATATCTTCGTGTACATGCAGGCAAGTCTAATCGAATGCACATTTCCTGTAAAGAAAATAGATGTTGTTGGTGCGTTTAAAAGCATTAAAATGGCAAAAACATATTGACATATTGGAATTTTGTTATAAAGAAAACGACCTTTTACAGCCCCAGTACATAGCTCATTTTGTTTTCCCAGAGACCATATAATAGATTATTATATGGTCTCAGGTTGTCCACTTCCAGTTAGTACTGCCATTTCAGAAAGATTCTGTGATTCAGCAAGTACAAATATTCTGGTCACAGGAACTGTTCATAATTTATGGTGATGATCTTTTAAAGGGGCACTGATGCGGAGCAATTTCCGTGGACTGGTGTAAACTTTTGTTATTGTTTTTCTCCAGTGAGTACCCGGATGATATCCCAGAATTCGTGACTGGTTCGTGACCTCTGCTGCGCAGTCCGTATGCGCAACTGATAGTTTAATTATAGACAGATCAACTGAGGTGAAGGCATTTTTACTTCATTACAAATGTATTATGAAAACAAATGAAACACTTTGAAGGTTAATCATCTGCCAGTAGTAGAAATGGTAAAAAACTATTAGGACGGAAAAATACCGAAGCCAATGTACGTCTCTATATTTTGTCTCATAACCCTAACGAGTTTATTGTCATATTTGTATGATTTTGAACATTACTAAAAGAACACACGGTCTGCTTATACTCATAGTAAATTTCTAACATAACAGCAACATTTATACATTGTATAGACTGCCAATGTGGATCCTATTTCACACACATACGCGAACTAGTGTGTGTTTTTTGTCATATCGATTCTGCTGAATGCTACAACAAATAAATTAAAACAAAATGCAAATAATGAATGTAAAACAGACTAATGTTATAGCAACAATATCAGGCTACTACCTTGTTCAGGAATGTATCCATCAATATCCATATAAAAGAAATCGTATTCCATTCATCTGCAGCTGGTAAATAATCCTGCTTTGTGTCGTGTGTCTTACAACTGTCTAATTTGCGAAAAAGTAACACATCGTTTCACGTCTTTCGTTGGTGAAAACCTGATAAACCTCTCACTGGTCACCCAAGATAGCACACCTGGCAACTAATTGTATGATATCCGCTATTCTAAGTAATTTAGTTAACCAATAATGAGCAATCAATCAATCAACGCAAGGGTGGTTAATTCTTTGAAGGGAGGATGTTGTTTTTACAATCGCACTTTACGACAGGGTGTAGTCATCTACACACACTGCCTTTTGACAAAAGTAATTAATCAATCGGTGTGTTATCGGTTAATCCTTTGATCGATGTTTGTTTTTGTAACTCAGCTGATAAACCCTCTTGCATCACTTACATGCACATATTACATAACATGCAATACATTTGCCGCTACAGACCTTAATTTATAATGTTGAGTATTTACTCCAGACAGGAGAAATGCCAAATGGGAACCTTTGTTGAGTAACCGAAGTGGTGTTACTACTAATCATACCTGTTAAAAATTCATTAATTGACCATCTAGAGAATGATGACAAATAACACGTGTAGGTTTACACCATCAAAGGCGAGTTACAGCAAGGAAGATGTAATCTCTGTGTCTCATGCAGCCTGAAAACACTTATGGGCCGAAACTCCGCAATCTTCCGGAGTGAAACAAATGGCTTGCTACGTGCCTGCAGACATCATGTTTTCATGTAACATGATTAAATATCGAGGTTAAAAACACAGAAATAGTATCAAATTGAGTAACTATACCATCCAAGCATCCGGAAAAAACTACACTGCTGGGATATTTTGTTACGATCAGACAAGGAATACCATGGATATTTTTAAATAATGGCATATGATGGGCATCTGGCCTCCTGACTCTTATGGGTGAAGAAACTCTGCTAATATGGACAGGAGCCCAGTTCCTTTGTCCGTCACGGTCGAAGGAGCGGGCGCTGACCAATTTGCAGTTTGGTTCCGTAATTAGACCGTTGGCGAGAAACATTATTCGCTCCGCATCAGTGCCCCTTTAAAGAGGTGGGGGATCACCCATTTTGTACTGGGGAGGTAATCATCACTTGAGTTCACATGTCCTAGGGGTTGGTCATTGAAACTGTAAATGTCATGCAGGGGTGTCATTTGCTTTGTACATAAATTTTACGGTGGGTCATTCACATTGTCCATTATCCATAAAAATCATCATCTTAGCCGTAAATTATGAAGTCCCTTAGATGATAGTATGACAGTTAATTACTTCTATTTCAGTTGACAGATCATCTAGTATGCCATGAAAGTGAAAATGGTGTGCCGTATGAATCGTTGTCGATCATACCTGGTGGCTGCTTTGATGGTGAACCTTGTGATACTTTTGTATCTGGCATTCATACAGCACACACAGACAGACATCAGCACCAGGGTCAAGAGGATTACCCATCGGCCATTTCATAATGAACAGCTGAGCATCACTCAAGTTCATCCATCAACTGAATCTGACGTCACTGTCATCATCAGAGAATATGAGGAATTCGAGAATGACCTTGTAAATTCAATTGTAAATATACAGAAAACCTTCAACGAAATTCCTGTTGTAGTTATTGGTGATAAGAATCCGTACCCTCCCTTGCAGACAAGAGATATTGTGAAGGGGAGATTCCAGTTTGTTTCTCTTTCTGGTAATATCTGGAATAATATGTCCTCCTCAAGACCAGAATCTTTCATCAAAACAAAGTATGTAATGATTGTGCCTGACTCTACATCTATAACAGATGTGACAGTATTCACTCACCTGGTGAAAATTCTTAATAATCATTCTGCCCAAATTTTAGCAATTCCAATCAAGAATTCCAATACATTCTGCAGTCCAGTTGTTGTGAGTTTCAAAACATGGACATTGGAATATGTGCTTCCCAAACCCTCTGACAATGTGTGTAACAATGTTCTTGGGGATCATGCAGTGTTTATGAAGACTGAGAGCTACTTTCAGCTTTCTCATCCATACATGCGCCCTTTGCCTTTGTCCTTGTACATACAAGGGGCAATTAAACAGTGGACAGCAGCAGTTGTGAACACGGTCAACCTAACAACCCTGACTAGCTTGTACCAGACTGACCCTCGTAACCGTTGGCAACACAAACGGAATCACCAAGATCGACAAGAATATATGTACCGACAACTAGGATTTAAACTGGTTATTCAAGACAGCGGACGTAGACAGTGGTATGGCTGTACGAAGGATACCACTAGATGCTTTGACACTGTTGTCAATGATATGCCAGAATATCTCTATGAGAATCGCTGGACTCCTCCATGCTGTCTTCGAGCTCTAAGGGAAACGGCCAAACATGTGTTCAGTATACTGGAGTCTTGTGAGGCCAGGTTTTGGCTGGAAGGGGGTAGTTTGCTTGGAGCTGCTCGAATTGGTGATATCATTCCATGGGACTATGATGTGGATGTGGGTATTTATAGAGAAGATGTAAACAAATGTGATTATCTTCGACAGTGTATGCAAGGATCTTATGTTGATGAGAGTGGCTTTGTGTGGGAGAAAGCCATAGAAGGGGACTTTTATAGAGTGCAATACAGTGAGACTAACAGACTCCATGTGGATATTTTTCCATTTCACTCCAGGAATGGGACAATGACGAAATACACTTGGTTGAAATCTCACAGGCAGGATACTGAATTTCCGGAACATTTCTTACAACCCTTGTCTACAATCAAGTTTGCTGGTTTGGAAGCTAAGGCTCCAAATAATGTGAAGAGTTTTCTTGAATTTAAGTTTGGACCTGGTGTAATTGAGAATCCCAAATATCCAAATTCCCAAGACCCAGTATGATTCTAGTCTTTTTACTGTAATTTACTTTACTATATTCATCAGTATTATCAAATAAAGTTTTATGTGTTTGTCATAGATTCTGCCTTTCAAGGAAAAGATTGATAAGATTCATCATAGCTTCAGAAACAGAAAAAGGTTTCTCAGAAAAAAATAGTACTTTTTATGAATGTATATCAAGCATTAGTGAAGTGGTGGGCTGGGAGTTTGTCCAGGTTCTGTAACAACTCAAATGTAGTTGTAGTGAACAGATCTTGATTAGAGTAAGCTAACAACAACCACACAATTTTGGAACTATGGTTTCATTATACATGTACTATAATAGTAAACATGCATGTTTCATGTGAACATTCCAGCCTCTCTTTCTTTGCTTCATAATATAACAAAGAAAGAGCATTGTTATTACTTATTTATTCAGCATTTGTCTTAACAAGTTTAAACTCAATTTTAAATAAAATACAATACATATGTATAATTCGAACAAAGTTGAAAACATGACCATATCACAGTTAGATATATGCTTGAAATATAGTCATCAGCAGTGATACTTCAACAAATGGCGAATGCTGGTCAATCCAGCACCATAGAAATAAGGACGTATAGATATGGACGGACATACATGTGAATTGAGTTCTCTCCAACAAAGATCCAATCTTCTGATTCAGTAGCTGCTTTTATATAAACTGAACTGTCATTCAAACTGTGAGAAAAATTTGTTACAAGTTCACATATATACACTTCAACAGTTTTATCTTTCAATGGATACTTGAACCAATTAATTTAAATTTCTTTAAAATGTTTCTAATGTGTTATTTCCTTAAAAGTATGAATGTTTGTAGATCCTAAGTTAATAAAGAACATATGTTAAACAAAGCACACTGAATGGTTCCTGTTGGTGAAGTAATAGGAAATCCAGTAATCCTCACAGGCATCCTGATGGTAGATGAGCACTTCCACAGGCCTTACCTCATAATGGTTTGTCCATGTATGTAATACTGATATCCTCCTGACAGTCACTGGTTATTGTTTAATTTGTGACACTGGGTTCAGTAGGTTCTCGCACCATAGATAATATCTTATCCAACTTTGCGATTTCAAATTGTGTCCTCTGTGCAGCATCCATTGGTGGAGCACCCTTTTTCTCCTGAAACACACAAAAATGCATGAGAAATGTGCACGACACTTAACAGTATCATATGATTCATGACTGAGTAAATAGACCTTACTTTTGTCTCAGTATAAATCTAGCATGCAACAAGGGCACCAAACATAGATTTCACTTCAGTACATATTTAATGTAATGCCCCTGCTTTTGTTGAATAAACTCTCTTCAGTGACTGAGAAAATAATCCAGCATGATTCAGGATCATACTAAAGACGTACCTTTGGCATCTTCTTTAAGTTTGGTGACAATTTAAGACTTGTGACATTTCCCCTGCAACAAGACATATTGACCATTAGAATGGTGACACAAACAGCCTAGAAGCATAGAAACCTTCATATTTGACAGTTTTTCTGTGAATGGTGTTAAAAGCAATGAGATTAGTTCAAGAGACTGACCTGTCATCTCCAACAATTAAGATAGGATATACTGGGTTGAATTCTATATGTGTCAGCTTCGTCTTCTTCTTCTGGGCTACCATCTGCTCACACAGTGGCTCGTACTTGTTTACATTCAGATCATACACATACACCTGAAACAAAGTCAGTCGACATAACAAAACAAATATTTCTATAAACAAAAACACAAACTGTTGAGGTATCGTGAATGTACATTAAAAGAAAGGCACCAAGGTCGTGAATCGTTGTAAATATTTATATAGAGTTGGATCTGTAAAGTTCCAATCAATATGATGCTTGGACATACATGACACGCAGTATCAATAATAGATCAAATGATAATGATAGTAAATGATTGAAAGATTCAAACTGTCCATGTCTGAAATACTGAGGTAAAGCAATTTTCTAAAGAGAAACATAGACTGATAAAAGATGCTCTTCAGAATTCTGCATCATTACTGTAGAAAGTTTTAAATATACTTGACTTTAAGAATTGCTGTAGAAAGTTAAAAAGTGATAACTAAATCCCATGGATTAAGCAAGTTTGTGCTGGATTAAGCAAGTTTGTGCTGGATTAAGCAAGTTTGTGCTGTACCTTCCCATCAGCAGTGACAGCAGCAAACACTGTTGAGGAGTATGGTGCCCATGCGACATCACCGACTGAGTTGTTCAGATCGAAGGAGAACAATGGTTTCCTGAAATACAAGTCAGATATATAGTCTAGCACTTCCATGCCATATATTTGTCATGACATGATTGTAGATGTTTACACATGTACTCTCAAACAAATGTCTGAAGGGTTATGTTGCATTGTTTAGAAACACTCCAATCAGTTGTCACATAACTTCATCTAAGTTTGTTTAATGCCTGTCAGCAGTATTCATGATATTCATGGTCAGCCTGTCAACAAGATGCCTAGACAGGCTAATCAGTGGATGATAGGAAAAGTAACAACCAGTCAATTCACACACAATGAAACTGAATGTAATCTCTATGCATCTCAGTACATGTAGTCACAAAAATCATAGGGTACTGGTAGACAGACTGACCTGAATTTGACACTGGCATTTAGAAGTACTGCTATGGTCTAGTGATTAAAATAATCCCTCATCATATTGTTATTTCCTACATGTGTACATTGTATTGTATTGAGACTATTTCCTTTCAGAATGTCGCTATTTCTGATGTTCTGCTTAACAGGCTTAACATCACCATTCTGTCACTCACACTCATTGCACTGCAAACATTTCACTCACACTAAAAAAGTATCATACCTAGAGGCGACTTCAGAACCATCAGCGTTCTTGTCTACCTTGCCACCCATCTCCCAGATCTTGACATTCCAGTCAGCACTACATGTGATGTAGATCTTTGGATGGTAGTGGTTCCATGACACCTTGTACACAGCCATGTTGTGGGCATCAATGGAGTCAATGAAGTGGCTGGTGTAGGCTTTAGAACACACATGGACCTTGCCCTCCTCTGTGCCCACTAGGAACAGGTAGTTCTTCTGCTTGTGGAAGTCAAATGCTGTGCCACAACCTGCACCCAAAAACAAGCTGCAGTTCATCAACTGTTTCAAACTTCCTTGTGTTTTGATATAAGGGTAACGCTATTTTTCAGGGCATTATCATTTGATAATGCCCTGAAAAATAGCGTTACCGTTATTATAGCTAAAATACATGGAATTTTTAATAAAATAAGAATAAAAACAGCAGCATCGGTTTAGAAGCATTTACTGCCAATAACAAAACGACGGAGGTCACTGCCACACATTTTACAAATATAGACACGTCATAGAACAAGACAGATGACGTCACTATTGAGAGTGACGACATTCGACCTTGACCTTTGCTCATACTACCAGCCGCCATTGTTTTCAGTGATCAACAACGTTAGACTAGATATATGGTCAATAATGAACCCAAGTTCAATCGAGCCGTAGGTGATTGAACTTCAACAGCTGAGCTACTTATGACGTCACCTAACAACGGGCTTGATAATGGCCCGTCGTTAAGGTTGAGCGGTCCAATATCATTTGCAGCGGCCCGCAAATTTCTGATAATAGGAGGTCCGTATCATGATAATTCCATGTATTTTAGCTATAATGGCTAATATTGGAGCTAGATGCTGGCAATATTGTGATGTACTGTTAACTAAGTCACTAACCCTGATCACCTTATCCATTAGATTTCCTTTTAAAACCAGCATGGCTTACTGCAGACTCCCCACGGTAACCCCAAATGAGAGTGATATCAGTGACTGTACCCATAATCCAGTAGTCTCACAAAGAGGGTGCTGTGGAAAATGCTAGCGTTACCTACCCACAGTCGGCACCTTGATACCATCTGGCCCCTCTGCAGGGTCCTCTGGGAGGGTGAGAGTGATGACATCTTGATACACCATCTCATTCTAAAACAGAGAACTACAGTGTACATACACAGCAGAAATTATTGAAACTAGGATGGTTTTCCTGTTTTTGTAAGTTATACAACTGGTTTTAATCAAATTCTGACAAGCCACTGAGGATCAGGCACCTTACCTTCACTATAGTCCAGTGTACAATTCTTCCGTCTGATGATATGGAGTAGAAGTTCATATTGTTGTCAGTGTCATCCTTCTGCCAGCGCACCTGAAATCATCACACAGTGGCACTACAGTCAATTAATTAAATAAACTTAATCTTTGAAGCAGTCACTCATAAAATGAAGTTGCCGTATCATTTCATCAGAGAAAGTATAATGTCATTTAGGAATGTTCATGTCTTCACACAACAGAAACCTTTCTGATTGAGAGTTGATTAAAAAGTGTGGTAGATGCTATAGTGAATGTCTACCGAAGATTACAAAGTTACCTAAAACAGCTCATTGTTGACGAAAGGTTATGTACTAAGTTCAGGTCACAGCTGTGGCACATATCTTCCATACATCTCCTGGTACTGACCTGCCATACTGGGTCTGTGTGTTTGCCATTCTTTGCTGTGCATCGATGTACTGGGCCATCCTTTTTCTCCACTACATTGAAGACTGCCACGCTGCCATCATAGAATCCAGCAGCCACCTGATAAGGGTGTTCTGGGTGTACATCAAGACACATCACCCCACTGTCCGTCTCAAACACAGTTTCAGGGTATGACGGGTTCTTCAGTGAAGAAAACAGGATCATTCCACTGCCCTGCTTCATGAAGTCATCTGCAATAATGAAGTGATCAGAGCCAAGCTATAAAAGGTGCATTTATGTCAAGACCAATCAGACAAGATGTGCTGTTAACAGTATTCTTTCATAACTTAAAAACAATTGACAACACCCTGGCGAGCAGGGCTCCATGGGACTCCCATTTCATATTCTGAAACAAGTTTCACGATACACTTACATGATCCATAGGAAGCAGCAAACAGGTCCTTGTACTTGGGGTTCCAGCAGAGAGACGTGACAGCAAGCTTCTTGGCTTTCTCATGAGAGAACTTCCACAGTGGAAGCAGAGTACCCTCCTGTTCTCGGTACTCATCTGAGGTATCATCAAAGTACTTAAAATCTGTAACAGTACAACAGCGACATGAGACCAGTTACCCTGAACCTTGACCTCCATACAGTTTGTGAGGACTTTTCAAAAGTTACCAAACTAAGTCTTCAACTAGGTGCAACATGATGCAAATTGAGATACAGAAAGGGCTTACATTACCTTGAGCAATGTCATCGTAGGTATTCTGGTTCACCATTCTCTCTACAATCTTTGCAGCACGTGCCACCCGCGAAATGTCATCACTCTGAAAAACACAAATATTTCTTTCAATTATCTTTCAAAACATTCTAACCTGACATGTTCATGTCAACTGATGCTTGCATATATATCAAAAGGAAAAACATTTAAAAAGGTGTACAGCTGTATTTCCTTGAAAAAGACATGAGACTGGGAACATTTTACAAACAAACTTTCAACAAACAGAAAACAAACAGATTTGTAATTCAGATTTCTTACAGACATCCTTGACCTACACTCACTGAATGGTACTCTTACCTGGGTTTCTGTAATAGTAAGTTTCTTTCTAGTCTTCTCCTCCTCCTTTCTCCCTGGCACAACCTTCTTCTCTTTGTTCTTCTCCTGTCAGCATAGCATCAGTCAGAGGATCATGAATACTTATTCTGACACATAAGGCATGAGCGTTAACAGTACAGTAAAATGCATTTTCAGTCTTAGCTAAAACAAACTGCTACAATACACAAAGGCGGTTCTTGATAGTACTCTCTTTTGAACATAGATACTTTGGATCTCAAAGAGGACAGGTTTAAAAAATTATCAGTATAATAGCATGGGATTGTTTTTAAAAAAATCAACTGACAGAAGGTTCTAAGCTTATCTATGGAAGTGTCTTAGGATGTTCACATTTGGCTTTGTATCAGAGATACAGGTTTGAAATTGGAAGTGGCAAGTACACACATGTAATTATGAAAAGCTGATATCTGGTTGGATTATGAGCCCATTCAGCCTTCAATTAGCCTTGGCATTCAAAGTTTACTCAGTGTTCTTGTGACAAATCTTCATTCAGGGAGGTCCCTGAATTGAGACAGTTGTCTGGTTGAACATTTACTGTGGAGTAGTTCCACGATGCTCACCTGCTTCTCAAAGTCCTCCTGGTAGGCATCATATATCTCCCACTGTGTGACATTGGAGGAGAAGGTGACACGAGGTGGTGGTTCAGTTGCTGTTCCTCGCTCCTGCATCACAAACACACAAACAACCGTTAACACTTTCAGCTGATTAACAGTCAAAGCTAGGCCTTGGCAGTCAAAATGCTGACAATGCAAGGATTACTATAGGTCTATTCTTCCTTGGAATCCACTATGTGGACATGAAAGTATCTTTCACTTGTGTCAGTATTATATGTATTGCTGCAGTGCCATCAGTCTTATCTAAAACAGTACTAAAGAGTATACTCATTCTCACTAAACACCAGAACAATCCTGGCAAGTTAAAGCGATTAAAAAAATTCAATACATCTAAGGAGGTCACTTGTGTTGTGCTCACCCTGTATGGGTTGTTGTAGGTTTGGGAAGCGCGCTCACTGTAGTTAAACTGATTGGTCAGCTTCTTATCTCCACCAGCTGGCGCTGCCTCCTCTGCACCTTCATCCTTAGTCTGAAAGATGGATAGGCCTGGTTTGTCATTTTGGCTTATTAGACATGAAACTGAAGGTCTTTACAGCATCAAAGCAAATTGAATGTCATGTTCATTGGAACCATGTAAACCTTTCAATCACAATAAAAAAAATCCTTTCCTAGTTTTCATTTCATAACAAGGGAAACTCTGACAATAAGATAGTAAGGCCAACTGACTATTCATCCTATATGAAACATCAAAACATTACAAACAACAAGCAAGAACAAACACAGGCTCACAGTTACTGTCCAACTTCTTAGACAGTAAATGATGTCTAGTTACTGACTCAACCTTGCAGTTACTACGTAACTTGAATGAAAAAATACTGAGAAAGTGAAATCCCCAAAATGACATATGGTTCGAAAGACCTAACCTCTGTCTGACATGAAATCACATTGTGACCTCTGTGCAGCTATCAACATATCCAGCTAGTGAAATCCCTTACTTTGTGATCATCTTCTCCCTCTCCCTCTGCAGCCTGGGCAGCATCCCCTCCCTCGCTGACCGCCTGTTCACTGGCAGCTGGATACAAGAAACAAACATGTGTTAGCCTCTCCGCATGTTTTCATTGTCACCATCAAACTCAAGAAAGACATGCTATGTTACATATTGAGCAAAAAAATCTTTTCAGATGAAATAAATATATTCATCTTCGTATCTTGTCCTTCAACCTGTGAAGAAAACTGTGCTTTAGTTCGGGTTATACATTTGTTTTTAAATGAAAAGGGAAAATAATGATTGAATTTAATCCAGTTAATAATGTGGGCCTGAAGCTTTGATCATTGATATGGAAATGTATTCTTTACAAAATGGAGTTAAATTACCATCACAAAAGAGGTAACCTGACATCATCTGTATTGATTTTATTACTATTGCAGTGCTGTTAGAGATCACACATGAAGCCTGTGTGTGGCTATGTCTATTCAGCAGCCTGAATTAGTGTAGCTGGAAGCTTATTTTACAAGCATACTATCTTGCACTGTTACATTAAAGGCATGAAATAGACCTAAATAAGTTTATTTATTATCTGCCCCTTCTGTGTTTACATGTATACTACATAGACCTGTTTAATGTATTGAGACATCACTCCATATCATGTGGTTAATCTGTATGGTTGTATCGTTTTCAAGAACCTGTATCGAAACATTGTGCTCTTGAATTACAGAAGTTGTCATCCATATATACTTGTTCTTCCTGACTTCCAACTTCTAAATATGCCACTGAAACAATTCCTCTGAACCATCATTGTTCTATTCATGCTTATTTTCTTTTGTGTCCACCCAATACAGAGGAAAAAAGTTAACCATAAAATTCTTACCAGCAATTCTTACCATGTATCCTTTCTTACCAAAAAAATTCTTATTACAACATATTATCTTGAATCCTTAGTAGTCTACTCCACAGACATAGAAGTGGTCAACTCTGCATTGTGTCTTTGGTTTGTCTAATGCTTAGCTTATAATCTAGCACTAAAAAGTTGTACTGGTGATTTAGACAGCAAATCATTACCCGCTAGTGCTGAACAAAACAAAAAGTATAAAAATGTAAGAGACTTTTTCTCTTGATCTTAGTAAAGAACAGCATCTCTGGACTATAAACATACTACTTGCCACAGCCCTCAGGCAAGTGGATAATTGTGATGCTGAGAAATGACTCAGCTAATACGCTAACTCTAGATGAAAGTGTCTCACTAGACTCACAACTTACATCTCCACAACTCAAGCTTGACTTGAGCAGCACTGTTTATAAACTAAACCATGCAACTTCTACAGCACTTGGCCAGTTACTTGTACCTCCTTCTATAAAAGTGGACTTGTAATGAAGTTGCAGAACCTCTTACTATAATGCATGTATTGGGCTCCTCCATGTGAACACCAAGTGACTATTGTACGACATAAATCATGCAGAATTTCAGCAAAAAAACTAAAAAAGGTCCTCTGCTACCACTGTTAAACTCACATATATCCTCTGGTTCATCCTCAGTTTCTGCAATTCAAACTTGGAAGGATTGACACCTTATTTATGAGTTTTAACAGGTTGCTCTATCTATGAGCTGCAGAAAGGCTGACTATTAACAAGAGTAATGAACTATCATAACAGAGGTCACCTTTCTGTTTGAAAAACATATCACAACTTTAAGCTTCCACAGTTCAATGGTTAGCCTTATGTATTGTCTTACGGTGAGGTGTGTCTACTGTTTTGTCTACTCTTTAAGTATCCTCGAATAACATATCACATTTAAAATGGCCTGATATATGGATTGACCTCAAAATCAAATATTATCACTGCATTGATACAGTATTTTTATATTTTTCAGAGATATTTTTATATCTTCCAGTCCACAATTTACCTGAAAAGTCTATCCTAACTACTAAAAATGCAAACAAATCAATAATCTGTCTTGACAGATATTGAATACAAGCAACTAGATGGCAGTATGCTGCCACTATACAGACACTAGTTGGAACTACCGTGTAGTGTGTCTGCATGAGCAATGGTATGTCAGATAGTCATCTTATACCAACATGCAACAGTGTTCACATTGTTCATATCCAGCTGTTGGTATGCATCATGATGAGCTTCATAATGCAATTATACACATACATTAAACTGGAATAACATATTGCAACAGATGTGAACACTGTATTCATGAAATATCAGTGTACATGTCAAGTGCATATCTCTGTAACATAAGATTTGTTCTTTACAAAATTTATTCTTTTGGGAGGCCTGTAAACAAGAGTATTGACCAGACAAACCAGAGAATGATATTATGAAGAGCATCTTGGTAGAATTACATGTGCTCAACTAAGTCACCAATCCTACCCATAAAATACATTTAGTCATTTTGTGGAAAGGATGACAGGGAATATCCTGAATCTCCATGGGGATGCAACAACAAGCACAGCAATAAATTGTAGGAAGGAGTTAATGCATCAGTTAGAATTACTTTGCATCATGACTTGCCTACTGATAAATATCACAGTGCATTGTCTGGGGTGGATACAGCTTTTTGTGCAATTTCTATAGTGGTCCCAGAAAATACACAGTTAAGTATTACCGTGAAATTGAGGTGGCTAATGAGGTCATGTAACAAAACCAGACATTAGAACAAATACAAATGATCTACTCTGGCAAAATTTACCGATCAGTGATAATATTTTCTTTTTAACACAATTACATGAATACACATATCTCTCAAAATCCACAATTGGCAGTGCTTCTTATCACAGTGCTGAAAATGTGTGTCATACTGCAGTTGTGCCGTGAGCTGTGTATTATATCAGAACCTGATACCATGTCACAACAATTTAGCTTCATGTTCAAAAACACCCAAATAGTTGCTGTCCGAAGACCTTCACCAATTTTGTGACATGCAACAGCTTCCTACGATGCTGACTATGCAAAATCATGCATCTTGTCAAATCTGGGATTTGAAACAATAATCAATATGTCTGACATGCCAAAGACACAACACCTTGTTCAGTGTTAGGGTGGCAGAATGAAAGTGACTTCCTGCACTTTAACTGACAGAACAGCTGTGTAGTGTGTGCTTGCAGTCTGGGCTGTGGAATTTGTGCAGTGCATGTGTCTGTGACAGAACAAAAGTGTCATCCTGCACTCTAATCTATTAATCAAGTGTGCAGTGTCAAAGTGTCACCTGATACAGCCCCTGCACGCTGAGCTGCCGCTTGTTGTACGTCATCTTCTGTTGCTGCTTGAAACAGGGTACCAAAATATTTACAAAGGCTGTGAGTCAAAAGTACATTGCCAAGCTTACATCCATCATCTTTCACCAAACAAAGAGCATGTTTCAACTTTTTCAGACTGGTAATCACATTTTATTGTGCAGAATGTAAAACCATGAAAAAATTGCAACATATGTTCCTGTTGCTTCTTGGAGCTGAAATCTAGGAATAACTGTCAGATACCATATCTTATCTGGATATTAAAATTGAGCAGATATTAACTTAGTGCTTATAAATAATTACTTACATATTGGCCCAGAAGCAGTTTAGGGAGCATGGCGCTTAACATGCTTGATACTGTGAGAACAGTATATAAATTTATTAAAATCTAAATATTTTAGATATTTAAATACTTACCTTACCATAGGTCTTATGCATATTACCTCTAGCTTCGCTAAACGAGATCAGACAGTCGTTGATTCGCCATCCCCTCGATGGCTACCTCATGTAATCTACGAATGTAGTCACGGAAGTGACGTGATCTCTCCACTCGCGCGAGAGCGCAGAATCCAAAATTCACTTTTACCGTCAACCGGAAGGTCCGAAGAGTCCAAAGTGGGGAGGAGCATCCAGCGTTGGGAGGGAGTCACCGCCCTATGGTAAGGTAAGTATTTAAATATCTAAAATATTTAGATTTTAATAAATTTTTAACTTACCTTACCATAGGTCTTATGCATATGGCTTCGACAGATGGATGGTGGTGTGGACTCCAGAGGACCATCCCTCAGCAAACAGTGCACATGCATCAGGAGAACTCGGGAAAGCCAATGTCAACGGTCTCAGGATAATACCTGGAACAGGACAAAGAGCAACCCAATAGAACTCCAAAGAAAAACCGACGCACCCTGGGGGTGAGGTTAATCTTAAGACCAAAGGTAAGTAGAAGTGTAGTTACCTAATGGGCGGATGGTCGGGTAAGTTGCTGAGCAACCACCAATGGACCAAATGACTGTAATCCCTCCACGTCTTCAACTGCCAAGTCCCTCAAGTAGTGGGATGCGAAGACAGTTGATGACCTCCAGAAACAGCCCTCCATGATCTGCGGTACTGTGCAGTTCCGATGGAGGGCCATCGTAGACGCCAAGGCCCTGATCTTGTGCGGGTTACTTGCTACCGGATGAGGCAGGTGCTTGTCGTCATAGGCCGCCAGGATAGTCGATCTGAGCCAGAGGGCAATAGTATTTCTGTTTACTTCACCTTTGCAGGACACGGCAAAGGGAATGAATAACCTTTTGCGGGATCGTCTCCTAGAGGCTGACCTTTTAATATAGCATCTGAGAGCCCTGACTGGACATAGCAGCTCCTCCTCCAAGTCATGATGACCCAAGATCGTAGACAAAGGAGGGATGGAGAATAACCTGTTAGGCTGCCCGGGAAGCTGGTTCTTAGCCACAAAATCCCAAAGCAAACCCAAATGAGCACGTCCGTGTCTTGACTGTTCAAATCGGATCTGAGTAACGTCAAGAGCATGGATCTCGCTGACTCTAGCCGCTGTTGCCAATGATAGTAAGAAAACCGTCTTCTTGGAAAGATGTTCAAAGGAGGCTTCTTCTAATGGCTCGTACGGCGGCCCTCTGAGATGTTGAAGGACAACATTAAGATCCCAAGCTGGAGGACGAAACTTGGTCTTCTGGTCTTCCAGCTTGAAAGCTTTGAGAAGCGCAATAAGTTCCGGTATCTTGGAGATCTGTGAATCTGACTTGATAGCAAGGACAGAATTCAAAGCTGACAAATAGGTGCCTAAGGTACTGCCTTTGAGATGTCTAGAGTTCCGTAGGTAGAGAAGGAACTGTGCCACAAACTGAGGAGATGCTGCCATGGGATCTTGAGATCTTCGTGTGCAAAAATTCTCAAAAGAGCGCCATTTGTCGTCATATAAAGAACGGGTAGAAACTCTATGCGCGCGAGCTATAACGTTCGCCACGTGCGCAGAGTAGCCCTTAGCCTTTAATGCTCTCTGCAGATGACCCATGCGTGAAGATGGAATCGCCGTGGATCCGGATGCAGCTGTCGACTGTGTGGATGTCGAAGCAGATGCAACCACTCTGGAAGTTTGTAAGGGTCTCCGCTGGCGAGCCGTCGAAGATCGGGAAACCACGATCTGGCTGGCCACCAAGGTGCGACCAAAAGCAGTCGGAGGTTCTGCGTCAGTCTGATCTTGGCGATTACATCCGAGAGAAGAATTGGAGGAGGGAACGCATATGCGTCCAGTCCTTCCCATGATAGAGACATCGCGTCGACTGCCCACGCCTGTGGATCCGGCACGGGAGATACGTACGTTGGTAACTGGTGATTGAAACTGGTGGCAAAAAGATCTACCAGTGGTCTCCCGAGTTGCCAGCAAATCTGGCGAAATGCGTCCGGATGAAGCATCCACTCCGTCGGGGATGGTTTGCCGGGGCGCGACAGGGCGTCTGCCAGAATGTTTTTGCAGCCGGGAATGTGACGAGCCGCGATCACGATGCCGTTGCTGTCTACCAGATCCGCTAACAGGAACATCTGGTCCAGAAGTTGTTTGGACCTGGTTGTACCCTGATTGTGAATCACCCACACGACCGTGGAATTGTCGGACGCTACCAGGAGTCTGGAGTCTGTTAGGACCGGTAGCCAGTGGCGAACCGCTAGGATGACTGCTTGCATCTCCAGGCTGTTGATATGCCACTCCTTTTCGGCGTCTGACCACAGCCCTGAGGTTGTCTGGCCGTTCAAATGAGCACCCCATCCCAAGAGGGATGCGTCTACAAACAATTCGTGGTCGTGGTTGAAGTTTGTCAAATAAACACCGGCGCAGACGTTCCACTCTACCGTCCACCACCTGAGGTACTGATGCAGGTGCGGGGGTAGAAGAAATGACGACTGGAGGTCGTTCTCTCGAATGAATGGTAATAGGAACCTCTGTAGTGGGCGCAGCATAAGCCGTCCTCTGAGGGTGAGGTCCTGCGCCGACGTCAACAAGCCCAACAGAGACTGCCATTCTCTGAGGGTGAGAGGTAGGGACAGAGCTCGATCCGTAAAGGCGAGAATCTTCTGCCATCGATCGGGAGGGACCCTGACTAGATTGAGCCGAGTCAGGAACAACCCCCCAATGAACGTTAACTCCTGCGTTGGTTTCAGTTGCGACTTCTCGAAATTGATAATCCATCCCAACTGTTGAAGTAGGCGTGTGGAGAAGTCCAGTTGTTTGCGTAGCAACTGAGGATTGCAGTGATTTAGAAAACAATCGTCGATGTAAGGATCGAAGTCTATCCCCCGGAGGTGCAGAAACCGGGTGACAGGCAGTGTGACCCGAGTGAAAAGCCACGGGGCCGTAGAAATTCCAAACGGCAGCACTCGCCACTGGTAGTGTACTCCGTTGAATATGAAACGCAGGAACTTCCTGTGGCGTGGGAATACAGGAACGTGCAGGTAAGCATCCTGTAAATCTAGGCTGGCCATCCAAGCTCCGGGTGACAATTTGGCTCGGATCTGATCCAGTGATGTCATTCGGAAATGCGGGGGCTCGGCTAAATACAGGTTGTTGAAAGTCGCCATGTTGTGAATCATCCGCATTTTGGTGGAACCTTTCTTGGGTATCAGGAAGATGGGTGAATAGAACCCCGGGGAGAGATGGGGTTCTGACACTATCTCTATAGCATGTTTTGTTAATAAAATGTTGATGTTTTCTAGGATAAGTACCTGTTGATCTATTGAGTACCCTCGTGACAGGGGAGTGGTAGTCAACGGCGGAGCTCTGGCTAGTGGTAGCTTGTAGCCGGCTCTCAGGATCTTGCAAACAAACGGGTCTTCCAGGAATGTCCAGTTGGCCCAGAAGATCCCTAGTCTCCCACCTACAGGGGTCGGATGAACTGGTACGACTGGGGGTGGGAGGTCCCAGTCGTAGTAGTCCATGGCTTCAGCGGCCGGAGTAGGGACGCTTGCCCCTACCTCGACCGGACGTAGCTGGGGCATCCCTGCCACGTTCTTGAGGCTTGCGCTGGACATCTGAGTCTTTGGTACGACCTCGTCCCCTCCCAAACGAGGAACGGATCGACTCTCTCCTGGGTACATATCTTTTCTTGGCATTACCCCTGGCTCGGCCACGAAATGCAGAGCCCAAGGCCTCGAAAGTTGACAGCGCCACTTCCGTGTTAGTAAGTTCGGCATGTTGTTTATACACCGACGGTATCTTTTCATCAAAGAGGAACTTAGACGTAAATGGTGCACGAAGAAGTTGACGTTTAAATTCCTCTTGCCAAGAACAAGCATCTAAAAATCCAGATCGGCGCATAGTAGTAGTCATGGCTAGCGCCGCACGTAAGTGTCCAAGTAGGTCATGGAGTACTCTGCCTTGCCAAGCAAAAATGGTAGTTAAATGATCCACCCTCGAGGCATTATCCTCTGACAAATCCAAGGCTGCAGCGGAGGTGGCTGACGCAAGCGCCGAGATAGGTTTAAGCATACGTTTCAGTTCAGTATCAACAGCTGCTAACTTTGAATCCTGAACTCTGTAAGATGATGGAGTTGAACTTGACAACCTCTTAATTGAATCGTCTAGCGCCGCCCCGTTGTCGGCAAAATCCAGACTGTGCACTTTATAATCTGATTTCTTAGACTTCGACGCTTTGATGGTCGGATTTAAGGATAACTTCGCAAAGTCCGAGTCTAACAAAGTAATCGCATCCGCCACCATAGGGTGTGGTGGAATAAGTAACTCAGGAGTCAAGTGAATCGACGCCGGGTTGTTTGAATCCGAAGAAGGGGAAGGACAGTCCGGTAATCTGTCGGCAATCCACTCAAAGACAGCAGTTAAGGGAAGATAGGTGCCATCACTATCACCAACATTGCCAGGTTCCTCCTCATAGTCTGGGCAAAAGAACTGTTCCTCGTGTTCCTCCCAGGAAATAGAGGTTGATTCTCGTCGCTGACTCGAGTTGGAAGCAGAGTTCTTAGTGTTAAATTCTTTGCCGGAAGTCCGCAGTGGTTCCGGCGATCGCGAACGCTGGGATCTAGAGAGACGTCGTGGTGATCTTGACCGAGATCGCACTCTACGTCTACTTCTGGTACGTGAGTCTTCCTCTAAGGAGCGCCTTGGAGAGCGGGAAACCGACCGGGAGCGCCGGCGCCTGCTACGGTGTGGAGAACGAGAGCGCCGACCCTTCGGGGACCTAGAACGAGATCTGCGCCGGGAGCGCTCAGCCTCTAAACGACGAGCGCGCTCTTCATCCAGCTGGCGCTGTAACATTTCTTCTTTAGTCAGCGTATGAGACACTCTGGGGATCCGATAAGACGTAGTTATAGGAGCAGGGTCCGGCAACAATATTGGCGCTGGCGTTGGTACAGGCGCTGGCGTCGGAATAGGCGCTGGCGTCGGAATAAGCGCTGACGAAAACACCGGTGCTGATGTAAACAAAGGCGCCGGGACAGGCAGTGGCGCCGGGACAGGCAGAGGCGCTGGTACAGGCAACGGCGCTGGCGTAAGTCTAGGCGCTGTCGTTGGTAAAGGTGTAGATACCGAGGTAGGGAGTACAGCAGCGCCCGGCGTCAAGAGAGATCGCAGAAGCCTCTGAACTTCAGGATGGGATAAGGCATCCGGGTGAGATAAATCTACAAAGGCGTCCGAACGCGTAGGCTCTGGAGAGGAGCGCGCCGGCGTAATAGATGAGCGCTCCACACTCGGCGTTGATAGTGGTATTGAAGGCGGTGGTAGATCTTGGTCGTCAGGTAAGGATCCCAAGGAAGACGCTGGCGACGACATTCTTCTCTTACGTTGCGTAAAACGTTTCCTCCGAACCGCCAAAAAGGTCTTGAAATCGGTGAGAGATAACGCTTGACAGTGTAGGCACCGACTATCGATGGAACAAACAGCGGACGCACAATCCGGACACCAGGGATGTGGGTCCTTGGCTGATTTCTGCCCCTTGCAGACAGTACAATAGTGTCGAGTCATACACAGAACTGTAACAGACAAGAAACCACGACTTGACGACATGTTAATACAATACTAGGAGGAAAACCCCCTACATAAAAATGTAGAAAGTAGTTGCACCCCTACGTAAAAAATAGGCACACCCGTAAGTGCGGGGCAGCGAAAAATAACAACCACAATGGCTGCCTTCGCTACGCTGAAATTCATGGCAGAAAAAAGTATGCTAAATACCGAAAACACAAGTGAAAATGACCAAGCATGGGCAGAAACATGACGGGCAAACCACCAACAAGATGAACTACCCTCATGGACGCCATGTCGTTCTCACCTCCGACATGGCCAAGCCAAGCCTGAGTGAGAAAAGAACAACACGAGGTAGCAAGGTAAGCACATTAAATGCTTGTATGACTTGACTTTGATACATAATGAGGGGATACAAACCATACCTACCAAGGAGTAGCAACTTTATTGAAACTACACACAGTAGGAAAAAAAACTGCAAACCAACACGTCCGTTCGCACGAACGCTAAAGGTAAAAGTGAATTTTGGATTCTGCGCTCTCGCGCGAGTGGAGAGATCACGTCACTTCCGTGACTACATTCGTAGATTACATGAGGTAGCCATCGAGGGGATGGCGAATCAACGACTGTCTGATCTCGTTTAGCGAAGCTAGAGGTAATATGCATAAGACCTATGGTAAGGTAAGTTAAAAATTAGCCTTGACATTTCCCATTTGTTTGAACTAAATACTTGATAGCAATACATATACATTGAATAGCTGTTATGAACTGATCTTCCATCATCAATATTTGATGAAATCACCAATCTGTGATGATACAACAGATGAGAGCCCTTCAATCTGTCACATGCAACTGATACAGAGTTTCATTCACCAAGTGCATGGGGATCATTTTAAATCAGTCTTTAAGCACTGAATCTTTTAGCACTGATACAGCTCTGTAGAATGACACAAAAACAGATGATCTTAGAATTGAAACTGCTCTACATTTCCACTTATCATATGGTGATTCTTTCCATCATTGGCAATCTAACACACTTGTGACTACAGCCTGTAATGAATCAAGTCTGAACAGGGCAAACCATTGATTTACATGTGCAAAAAAACATATGATCAGTAAAGGATGACATGCTATCAACCATTTAGTCACCTCACCCTTCGCCCAATCACTGAAGTCATGTGACATGTATATGCTGGTATGGACAAGATCTAACCTGGGATCAAATGTACTGGTAGTTAGTGTTTTTTCATATTGCTTTCCATTCAGTGTGATGTTGAACTGCTGTTGTCTTAAAACAACATGCCAATTTCAGAGATTGTTGGTGGAGGCTTCTGTTTTCAAGGTAAGAATTTTCCAATGCATCAAACTGTGCAAACAAAGTATATGAATTTATTTTACCAGTATATCATGATATCAGAGAACCACTTCAGTCCAACTGAACCACAACCTCACAGGATCCTGCTCAGACACTTACCCTCTGGGATGCCCATGCGGTCCCTCTGTCGTCTGGCTTCATCAGAATCTTTGTGTAGCATGTTTCCATCCAGAGCAAAGTGGACAGCCAGCTGGTCAACACTAGATGTCTGCTTGTACTGTTTCTCCTACAACCAATATACACTTAATAATAGAATTTGTTTATTCTTTATAATTCTATACAAAAAATTAATTAAGAGTACCTTTTATATGCAACCATTGATGTGGTTTGGGTACAATGTCACTGAGTTTGCAGAATATATGTGTTTACAGAGAGTTCAAAGTTTGCATAAGCATCATCACACATGCATGTCATTGCAGCTTGTATAATCAAGTATGGACCAAACAAACCAGTGATGCTTCATGCTATCACAGTAGACTGTCTGCTATAAAGTCTATGCAGCATTGTATCCTGGAAATACTCAATGTATTGGGTATAGTGTCTGCGTTTGGGCTTCCTTAGACTTTTGCTTTCCTAAGACGTACTCCACACTGATGACACAGACGACATATTTACCTTGAAGCTATAGCGCACTATATTCTGTGGTGCATGAGGGTTGTTCGCTGTCAGGATCCTGGTGAACTCTTCTTTCAGTTCCTATAAGACGGCATAATCTTCATTATATGTGATGATGGGTATACAAGGTTTTGTTAGATTTTATCCAGCAATTCTGAGGCTGATGTTACCAAGGCCACAGAAAGCTACACCCCAAAACAATGCCACAACAAATTTATCTTTCCAAATGTTAAAACTATCATTATGTAAACAAAACATTAAAACAAACTGAAATTCAATCACTTTACTAATGTGGTACTGACTTTTATATAAATCAATCCAAACCACAGGTTCACAGTTCACTGATTGTCATAAATGTAATTATTATGCTTTTTCCATAGAGTGGCAAATAAATAATTTATTCCCCCTCACAAAGATTTCTAGCCCATGCCAGCAGTGTACAGCCGTGCACTGGGCATACATGGTAACTTGTTCAAGGTGATACGAATCAGAGATGAACATACTTACATGAGATAGGATAATCTAATTTTAAAAAATCTCTTGCCATACCAAATAAATACATAACAACATTATCCTTATAAACAAACAAACCCTACCAAACTCAATATCATATGCATGACAAAACATGTACTGACTCTCATATATATAGCAAAACAAGCAAACATTGTCTTACAGCTTCTGTCAGATCCAGTTGGTCTTCTGGCTTCACAAGGGTCCGCTGCTGCTCAAAGAGAAGTATAAATGTCAACTCAGCATAACGGAACAACACATCCCACGTACATTCCACGTCAGTCTTAACTGAATAATTAAATACAACAGCTACAGCAGCAGGCATTGTCCTTACCAAACTGTAATCTGAGACATTTTATGGATTTATCTGACCTGACTTTCCAAAGAATGTAATATAACTTGTCTTTGAACAATTTAATAACAATAAGATGCAATATGATAATACTAATTGAGTTACCTGGGTCCACTCATCAGCATCAGTACCATCACCCATATCTGTCATGTCATCACCCTCCTGAAATATACATTATTACATGAATAATACATGTTCATGGGAACTGTCCACAATGGAACATAGAGACCTCATTTAAAAATTACCTGCAAGACATGAGATACAGACATTATATCCTACATCTGGAAGTGAAGACTTGAATAAAAATGATTATTTTTTTCTTTGAAGTTTTAAATTACATTAAATAATCTCCAAACGTTGCATAATTACAATACAATTGATGAATTGTAATAGTATCTATGATAATGTTATCCAATAATATTTTGTAAAAAACTCATAACTATAAAGGAACAAATTTAATAATCAGTATATGCAAGACTCAGAATCACAACAGAATTTTAAGTCATTGTTACATCAGTCCTGCCTTTAGCAGATCTACCTGAGAATGTTACATTCACAAACCACTAGAATATTAAAAAAGTTAAACAGTCTTCATGCCCCTGAAAACTGAGGCACCAAGGTATGATAAATTAAAGCTTTAGTCAATAGGACATCCATCACACCATGTCATAGGTATGTGACACTTGCAACTGAATTGTATGAAAGTAAATAAGACAATCCACCAAGGGACAAAAACACATCAGTGATCTGAGTCCTCTATATATATGATCAATAAACAAAACAAATTGTGAAGATAGATTCCAAAGGCATTATATATAAATCGATCCACCATATATATCCTGTTATAAGATCACAGCTAAGTAACCTGAATTCTCAACACATGCAACAACAATACATTTGAATGATACAAAGCTTCTTAGATATGAAGTGACATGAGAAAGCATCAAAATGCAAACTGTTTGAAGTGTTACCAGCAAATGCAAAGGGCTAGTGTCTTCATTTCATGATGCTGACCTCTTTTCAACTCATACATTCCAAAAACATAACACTTTCAACACTTAAGTTTTTTTCTAGAAAAATTCCAAGAACAAAAACACCAGCCCTTTACTAATGAACAGCAAGAAAATTTAGAAACTTGTACAAAGGTACCCTTCATCCAAGAAAAAACCCACATTGTCCAATGCCCCGTTTTAACATAACTTCCATGGTCCACAATGCAAATATGTATCAACTTAAAGTGATCACATAAATGATTCAAACAAGTTTCATGAAATAGTCAGAACCAATTCTAAAATCTAAGTTTCTGATTTTAGAAAGAGAGGTAAAATTTCTACTCTCTTACCTGTTTCAGCAATACTGAACACCTGTGCTCAAAGAATGCAGCTATATTTTTTTTTTTGCTTGTCATATTACGTTTCTACATTAAATATGAATGCTTATGCATGTTTTGTTATCTTATCCAAGCAATCTGACCACATGAGACAAAATTAAAGCAAAAAAAAATAACAAAACCGAAAAAGACAAAAATTTAATTAACTCTAAATCTAATTAATGTCTATTTTTAACTTTTGAATGAAAACCAAAACCTGTAAAGGTAACTGTAGATGGGCAACACTCTAAACTTAATTTTATTAAGTAATCGGGTATGTCATGACATATATATAACAGATATGACATGTATTTCACCAAGTCTTATCGATAAAAATAAATGCTCTCAAAGTCTGTACACAAACATTTAACATGAAGACCTAATCCCCTTCTACACATGATACTAACTAGTATGAACTTGTGAACACATGCGACTGTGTGAAAGTGAACAGTTATCACTGGAGAGGTATTGCTATTATAAAACCATGTTACTTTAACTCCAAATAGACTCTAAGATTATCAATTTATTACTACCAAACTAATTACTTAACTATTACATAGAGTCTCAGTGTATTTAGTACCAATTCATATTTCCTCAAATACATGGATATGAAAAACATAAACCCATCTTTACAATAATTAACAAAGTCTTGTGTATGAAACTAAATCATAGAAAGATTGATACTGTAAGATTACACAACCTTTTTGTTCTGTAATATGTTGATTAAAAGATGAGGTCTATTAAAACTTGTACCAGTTTCAAATAAGGGCATGATAACTACACAGTGTACACCCATCAACAGTCATCAGTACCAACTAAAAAGCTGTAACATAAGCCATAACGGATTGCAAGTACCAACTAGGTGATACCTTAATAGTTGATATTTTGCCGGGAGCGGCCTGACCTGCAATTCGCACCCCTGTTTTACCCTTTGGTGCAGAGGTGCCTCCACCAGTCTGTTAGTGAAGTGGAGCAGGGAGAAAAGAGAGAGAATAATAGAGTGTGGGCATTCCCTTATTTGAGACAACATCACACAGTGCTTTGGCAATGTGTAGATGGCAATAGGTGACCAATTCCAGTTGAAGTAAAATCAATATCAGTTACTTAAACAAGGTCATGCCACCCTTGAAATCATTTGATTAAAGCATATTAAGCAAAAAAAAAGTGTAACTGACCTCAAACAAATAATTATTTTAGGAATCATTTTCATAAGGAAAAAAGTAACATTATTCAGTATGGATCTTTGAGAGACTTGTTGCATTAATGAAATAATAAAGGGATTTTTAAACTGCTAGAATGAAGAAATTCAACAATTCTATTGATTTGTCATTTCAACGTCTTCTGAAATAGGGCACCATTTGCCATCTATAATCATACTGCGAACACAAAAGCCACTCATTTTAGCATGAGCTTGCATGCACTGTGCTGCATCTTGATGCATGTCACAATGTGCATATCACTTACCCGTATACGTGTAGCTCTCCTGCGTGACAAGTCGCCCATACCTGCCACACTCTGTTTCATTAGAAGCACATGATTATCTCAGTTAAACACAAATAACATAAAGTGTATGGTCCATGAAAAACAATGCTGTGGAGTGGCAGTGAACACAATAATGTTTTACTTGGATCTTCTCATACAAGCATGTAACAATCAACATTGAACATTTAAATGTAATTTTTTAAATATTTCTAAGAATCTTCAATATGTGTTGGTTAAGATAAATTGCTTGTTTATGTTCATTCACTGCCAGAGTGATACCAAACACAAACTATTTCATGCATTTCATATAACTGAATTCAGTTTAATACTTTAAAATACCATAGCATTCATGCATGCATTCTAGCGCAGATTAATTTTCCATCTAATTATGAGCAAACTGTAACAGCTATTGTTAAAAGAGGCCTGATTATATGCTATCCTCGCATAATGTAAATTCACTGACATCTATTTTCACGCACCTATCACTTTCAGACTTTCACTGTTGCTGCAGAAAAGTGTGAAGTAAGATTTTGTGTAAACAAGAAAGCGTCTTCTTTTTCCTGCTGTCATGATTTGTAAATCACAAACTTCAAAGTAGAGTTTTTTATTCAAAGTTTTCCAGCAAACAGCAAATGTTTACTCTTCTCCACTAATGCAAAGACATTAGTTTTATAAACATTTTATATTGATGAAGGTTTGTACAATGGTTGATTTTCATGTGCCTTGTTTATTCCACATACGGTGCCAAAACATGTTAGGTGCGCGAATATTGATTACACGAAGTTATAATATTCTAGGTGGGAGACAAAATAGACACAGTGAGTTCCAGGACACATGTTATGCCTGTTGATGACTGAGGCACTGATGTTAAAAAAATGGCATTCAACACCTCTGCAAAAGAACAAGTTGGACTAAACTACGTCGTTGGTGAAATAATTCATTTTGAGCCTGAGGGCTAAAGTAATTTCATTTCTGTAATAATATTCTAAATATTATTTAAACCTTACGACTGAGTTTGATAGGCCAAGTCTAAGTAAACGACCCAGAGATACGTGGTTGTTTGGATCACACTGGGATGTCTTCATTATAAACGGGGAGGGGTGGTGGGGTGACTATTAACACAACTAGTACAAAGTTATTATGTTCATGTTAAAATAACGAAATGACATGCACCAGAAGCACTCATGTCATGAACCGGTGGAAACATGGTAGATACATGCACAGCATTATATTCTGTAAGATTTTGCGCACTTTGAAAAACAACATCATTATAATAAATGTGTTCATCAACATATGCGTGGGGATATATACCTGTTTTGCCTTTGCTGCCTTGGGTGGCATGGTTGATGTTCTGCTAGTTCTTGCTTCGAGTGAACGTCTCTGAATGCAGACAACTTGCGATGTAAACAACTATGGCGGTGAGTGTGGTCAATAGCAACGCACATGCGTACTCGTTACCACATCTTTTCCCATGAATCCACGTTAAGATGGCGTTCTTTATAGACCGGAAATAGAGCTTCGCCTTTATAATGATGTTGGACAGCTGATGAAGTTATTTATCTTTAGACATAATAATTCCATCTTCATCAATGGATAGTATGGAAGACAGTGGTTTTGACAGTGATCAGAAGTCACAGAATGGACATTTTGAGACAAAGGTTAGTAAAGTGCAATCTCTCAACCATCCTTCGGAGGTTTCATTTGTCAGCTCATGGAGAAGAGCTCGGATTTATATGTTTTAGGCGTAGATCCAGTTGTGTGTAACATATTGGCAGTGTCACACGAACATATAGGCATATTTACGCCCACACGTTTCCTATCATAATATAGATGGATATTATCTGGATTTATGCATTTTTTGTAATACATGATTTGAATCATGATTGAGATGACTGGAATCAGCTGGTATTCGTTTGGGTCAAGATTTCAAGTTCAACTGCTCACATGTGTCCAGTGGTTTAAACCTTTTACTTGCCAGTATTGTGATTGATGAATTAACTTTTGTGGAGGTCATCAGTTGACAGATGACTAATTACAATATATTCACTATATGAAACTCTTGGTTTCAATCATGTTGTTGCATTGCAGTGAATCAGTCATTATGAAGTGTTACTACCATACTCCACCCTTTTTCATTTCGCTTCATCCTTCCCGATGTTTATATTTATGTGTAGCTATAAGGCTACAGTAATGCTGATAACAAAAACGTACTAAAGTACATTTTCATCAAACTAGAATATATTGTGTAAGTGACACAGTCGTATTTCATAAGGTTACTGTGCTGAGTTGCTAAATCTCACATTTACTGTAGCATGTGTAGTTTGCACATTGATTTGATAATTCTCCAGTGTCTCATGCATAATATGAGACTGATTGAGAGAAGTTTATGTTTTAAATCCAAAATGAAATGCCATAATTACCTTTACTGACTACTACAATGAATACATATGTTATTGTCGTTATTATGTATAGTGTCTGTGCCCAACAAAATACAATTACCATTTCTTACAACAGAAATGTTTGAGTATTTTTAATCATGTTTTATTAAAGAAACACTTTAATAGTGTTAACAGATTGCATTACAGACAGCAAACTTGTGATTTTTTTTGTGTCTCTTGGTGGGGATCATTCTTACTTGGTTAAGGAGCAAGTGATTAAGGTGAATAGGAACAATTCTTTATGGATAGACAGTTTTGGGGGGACAGTTGATGCAACATTCCAGTGTAATCATTATCAAGCAAGTGAAATGATGTCACCATCTACTCTGAAACGTTACATCCATTGCAAGAAGGAAGTTGTCAGTCCATATTAAAAAGAATTGTTCCTGTTCATTATACCTACCCATAATATAAATGCCACTCAAATGTGTCCTAAGGTGTTTGAGATAGGGCAACAGAATCTTGGTTACTACCTTTTCACTGATTAATTTCAAACATTTTCCTGCATGTAGAAGTGAAAAAGTATGTCAAGTTTTTTTATGTCCCAAACATTATAATCAATGTCTCTCCTTATGGCCACACTGAATTCTTATGAACATTTGTACCATTATAACTGTGTATGGTTATTGTTGCTGAATTCTAGACAAGAGCCTAAGAAACAACCCATGCTAAAAATATTAACAAGTTAACAAGAAACTAAATCCTAGCTCAAATGTACAGTTATTGTCGTGCATAAGTTTCAAGAATTACTGTAATTAAGTGTTTGACAGGCACCATATTACTTAATTACTTAATTAGCTCAAAGATGCTTTGTCAGTGGCCTTGAGGCATGTTGTGTGAAACTGGTCATGTTTATTCAAGCTTGAGGTCGATTTAATTTATTTTGATTCTTCTTGTTATTCATTGTTGCTTATTAAAAAACTATAGCTTCACAGCCTTTATGTCCGTCAAACAATGCCAGTTATCTTTTAAGATGACATATCTTTTAAGCTCATCTTTTCACACATGGTTAAACATGGTAAAACAAGTTCACTTTCTTTCTACATATACTCAAGATGAGGTGCATAGTATTATTCACATCAACAATTTCTGTAGATGGAGTTTATTCATTGTCCTTTTGCTCAAAGTTCAAACAGCCTTCATTACTTGAACCACAGAAAGTTTTAAGTTATGTACTATGATCTGATAATTAAACCTGCAGACTGTCAAAGATGTGTCAACTGTCTGTCATAGTGTTGTTTCAGTGTTAATGAATAGCGTTAGACTCTAGCGTCAGATTTGAGAATGGTGTGATGGAAGTCTACAATCTGCCGGCCATAGACTGTTACATTTCACAATGACTTGACTGAAATCATCATATGTGAAGTGTCACACTTGTGTTTGCTGTTTTTAAATCTGATGTTTGTTAATAATAACAATGCCAAATGAGAAATGTTAAATCTGAAATATGTGTTTAATTTTATTCTATGGGTCCCATGAAACATCTGAAACTTACAGGACTCAGTGTCTTGTTACTTTGAAACACCATTGGTGAACACTACTGTCAGGAAAGAATGTAAATAAAACAGTTTTCTGAAATGACTGGTGATGAAGTTAAAAGTATGGCAAGTTATTTCCAACCCAGTAAATAACATGTGCTTTAGATGTCGCAACTAACTTTATGTCTTCATGGTCACAATGAACTTTCCATGCAAGGTTTATGATTACCCTGTGGACTTTACCATATTTACTTCAATAGTCTGAGTAGGTGAAGAGGCTTAAGTGGCCTTTAATGCCATGCCTAAGGGCGTGTCAGGTTCATTAAGCTGTTCTCTATAATTTCACTTTGAACTTTTGATCATGAAGATTTAATTTTTCAGATGTTATGTCACAGTTTTATTCCCTCTGGATATCTTTTGTTATTTTTTGTAAAGGTGGTTGATTTTGGTTTATGTGGTTTATTATGGTCAATTTGGATATGTTTGTAGAAAGAATCGACATTAACAAAAAGTGCCTCCTACAAGGCTTTGAAGAAAGCAGCAGAACTGCAAAAGAAAATAGGTAAGTTTACAGTGTTTCTTTATCAGTATGATTTTGTGGAATGACATGGACTTACATGGTCAATAGCTCAATGTTAATCAAGAAATGAGTCACACTCTTGAAAAATAATTTCAGAAATTTCAGTTTTGCTTATATGAATCTGAATGAAAAGTATTGTCACAGTTAAACTGTGATGTCAACACTGAAGCACAGGAAGGTGTCAGAGTTATCAATAATCAGTGGGAATGAAATAAACTGATATCTTGGAGAGCATTTTCTGATGTCTATTACTTTAATATTTCCAGTACACAATGCTGTCACATATGCCTCACTACTAGATAGACTAGTAAAGGTCCTGGGGTAGAACAGGCCTTCAGCAACCCATGCTTGCCATAAAAGGCGACTATGTTTGTCGTGAGAGGGGACTTACGGGATTATTTTTCAGTTGTGCAGATCAATGCTCATGTTATTGATCACTGGATTGTCTGGTCCGACTCTATTATTTACAGGCAGCCGCCATATAGCTGGAATATTGCTGAGTGCAGCGTAAAACTAAACTCACTCACAACTAGATAACCATTCTAAATAAAAGGAAAATGTCAATGTCTTGTGTTCTTTTGTTCTGAAAGTAGTGATGTCAGTTATAAAGTGTATCGTGTAAATAAGACTTTTGGCAATATGACTATATGAAAAGTGACAGTATGACTACACAAGAAATGGATTTCACATATTCTACCCATGTGGGGAATCAAACCCAGATTTTTAGGGTGACAGCAAAACACTTTAACCACTGGTCTACCCAACCACCTCCCTTTGAAAGTGTATGGAAACGTCACAGTTGGTTCCCTGTAATGCACCCTCGATATCTGCTGGGTAAGCTGTCTGATGAATTTCCACTAAAACCTGGATGCATTTGCAGCTCAATAATTTAATTACCTCCCTTTGCTGGCTCCGCATTCAGTCAGCTAAGTTGCCGTTGCAACCGAGCATGCTAGTGTCAACAAAGATAGAGGTCACAGCTATGAAGGCTTGTTCGCAGTGCAATTCAGATTTTGGGGAAACTATACAGACAAATTGTCAGGTACGAAACTTGTCAAAAAGCTTATGCAAAAACTCTTTCTAAGTCCCTCAGAATCCTCTGCATGAATTGTGTTGCCAAGTTTAATCGGTAAGGTAATTTCGAAAGCAAAAGTGAGTTGTGATTGATACACTCAACTTCCCAGCGTAGACACCTTATAGAATAAAAGCCACCCAAGGGAGGTAATAAATTCATCATCCTGAGCCGTAGATACATCCAGGGTACAGTGGAGATTTATCAGAACGTATATCCTGGAGATATCGAGGAAGACTGTTATGTAGTTGTGATAAATGAAGGTGGAACAGTAAGTCATACACATATCCCAGAACTGCCCTAGTTTACCCTTTTTAAAGTTATTATCTCCAGTGATAGCCCAGGTTCTCAATCTCATGGTACAAAACTAGTAAACTATTCATGATATTACACTGAAATCTGTGTGCATATGTTTTTGTCAAATCAGACCTGTACAGTGTGTGAAGCCCATTGCTGGTGTCCCCTGCTGTGATGTTACTGGAATATTGCTAAAAGCGGCATAGTACCATACTCACTCACTCACTCACTAATCTATATATGATCTTGTCATATGTTTCAAATGTGCAAGTGATAGCTCCTAGCATTGCAGTGCCTGTGTGTTTAACATTACCAGGGTACCAAAATGGGATATCATCATACATGATGTTTTATCATGTTCATGGTGTATCAAGATGTGGGTTTGTCATAATCTTGGTTGTTTTGGGGTAGCACAGTGGTTACAGCTTTTGTGATGTAAAAGGCATGGGTTTGAATCCCTACATGGGACAATATGGAAGCTCATTTCTGATGTCTCTTCTCATGGTACTGGAGAAATCAGCATTAAGCAAAATCGTTCGCTGGTTCACTCTTACAAACATCTGGTCTGTGAAATGACAATTCATAAATAATGATCATGAAATATAATTAACATAAGCACTGATATTTTCTTTACATTTTGAAACAGAAACAGTGGAAATCTGGGCTTGTCACATGTTCTCGACTTAAGTCTTTGAAGGGCATTTAGAAGTGAAATACATACATCTTTTGGTGAGGACTACAACATTGTACGTGAAATGTGAACAAGCTGTGAGGACACAACTCTACATCAGTTAGTTTGTATATGGGATATGATATCATTTTTCAAAGCTGTTGCTCAGCAATAACAGCATGTATCATTTGTTTCAGAAAAGCAAAGGGAACTAGCCAAGAAAGCCCAGGCCCAAGCTGCTGCTATCGAACACCAGCCAAAAAGATCCTTCCTCCTTCCTAGGAGCAGGTGAGTGTCAGCTTCAAGATTTTGGAATGCATCAAAATGTTTTAACCCTACACATGCTAAATGTGAATCTGGCAGTATATTGAATGATGGGTTAGGTTGGAGATACTCTTTTGAATAACAACTTCACATTCAGTATTTGAAGTGTTCACTTTTGGTTTGTGTTCACATGGATTTATCCAAAGTGAAATGCTGGAATATTTTATTATGAGAATTAAATCAGTGGATGCAAATTGTTTACTAAATTTATGGAATGTCATAACCTTTCACAATTGCTGTCCAGGACACCAGATAAGGGGTGGATATGTACGGATAAAAGATATGCACGATAGTGTGGAATACTGCAGTTAGGTACTGTCTTAGAATCCCTTGCAGACATGTTGATCTAAACCGTATCAATCTGAGTTGAAACAGTTTACTCCCCCATCAACAGAAGGCAGATCCTGAGCCGCAGAATTGGGAACTGAGATTTATTTTGCTTAAAATTTGACATGAATGTGATTGTGCCCACTTTGGGTACCATTGTAAAATTTCCTAGTCCTGTGCTGAGATTTGAACCACAGACCTTCTGTTCCAAAGTCTGAATCCTTGTCTACATGATCAAAGAGGTTAATCCCATCAGAAAGCTGACAAGGTAAAGATGTCATCTGTAGGATGACACCACACTCCTGCTACATATGCATGATGGCGATGCACTGTGCTTTCCTTTGTCATGCTTTGGGGATCCCAGATGCTAAGGAAACCACAAACAGGGGCAGATCGTTTCAGTTAAATTTGATTGGTTGAAATTAAACATGTGGAGTCAAACATGGCAGCACTGAAACAAATTACACAACAGTTCCTCTGTGAGGAGTAAACAGTCAGGTAATAGAATAGCTGTACTACTAATAACCAGACTACTTACTGGCATCACTCGTTCGTCTTGTAATGGGCTCCATTAATTCCATTTAGTAATCTAAATATACTCTTAAGGTTTGCCAGTACGCCTTAAATAGTATCTGGAGCCTTAGCTGTGGTTGCTGTCCTGGTGCGATTGCTTACAGAGCATTTCAAGCTAAGTGCAGCAAGGACAAGAACAAGTTGATCTTATGTGTATGACTTGGTGCAGTTTGTATTGAGATGTTGCTTGTTTGATGCAGGGTGACAGTACCAGAGATGAAACCCCTCAATCCAGATCAACAGCCTCTAGTTACTATAGTAACAGACAGGTGAGTACAAGGAGGAAGTGAGTAAGCTTGGATTTGCACCACTTATAGCAATATTCCCACAATATCATGGCTAATGACTAGCATTATCAGGATAACAATTTTGCCTGAAATTGATGACACTGTATTATTTCTAACATGTACCTGTGTGGCATTGTAGTATGTGTTTTGTGCCTTCAGACACTGGTTCGTCTGATGTTGACATAATGGTTTATAGGTCACGTAGGTGTTTTCGATATATGAAAAGTATGCAAGCAGTTAGTTAAAGTACAGCACTTTCATGTTTCCTTCCTCAGTTGAGAAAACAAAGAAATAAACACTTCATAGTGGTAGATGTAGGAAAGTCATTCATCATTTCCATGGCCAGACTGCTCTGTGTTTTCAAATATGCATGTGTCACAGAATTGTATTTTGTTTATTTATTTCAGTGAGGATGATGAGTTTGATCTTCCACAGACAAGTCGTACAGCTCAGAAGGAAATTACTGCCCAGTTAATTAAAGACGGTTACAACCTTGACCTTGAGCCTGATGACGAAGACCTTGATTTGATACCACCTCGTCCACTTAATGAGAGATGTACATGCTGTCAGCTTCACCAACAACCGGGCTGTGTCATTCAGTGACGACACTGTTGTACAGTAGAATGGATATAACACATAACAACATAGCTTTAAGCTGTGTCAGACAATGGCCCAGTGGTAACCATAATGATCTGCCTTAGCATGAGAACAGCTAAGCTGTTTGACCCAATCATACTGTTGTTGTTGCTGTCAGCCAGGAGATGATGTTGATTCTAACCCATCTGTTTGCTTTTGACTGAGCTTCATTTACAGCTTAGTTGTGTTTCTTTGTCAGCATGGAGACTGTTCGCCCTGCTTAGGCTGTGTTAATGTGTCAACCGACTTAGGCTATTTCAGCTGTGTCTAACAACTTATGCTGTGTTTTTCATCTACGCATGGAGATCATCATTAATGATTCAGCCACAAACAGCTATAACTGTGGCAGTAGTGAAACTGTATAAATTATTTAGCTGTGTGAACCCAGCTATTCCTGTCATTTATTCAACTTTGCCAGCATTTTGCTGTGTGGGCCCAGCTGTACCTGTTAAGTGTTATTTATTGAGTTGTGTAAGAGATTCAGCTGTGTCCGTGGTTGAAGCTGTGTCAGTGGTAAAAATTGTGTCAATGGTTAAACATGTCTAAATGACCAAGCTGTGTGCACCTGTGTATATATCACAGCTGTCAGTGATTCAGCTGCATCAGTCGTTCAAGCATGCACAAAATATGTAAGTGTTTGCACTCACCAATGTGTGTTATCTGTTCATAAGATGCAGCTATGTTTAGCCAGTATTGATTGTGTGATTTGTCAGCTGAGTCACTAATGTCTGGTTGGTTAATATTGAGCTAGAGATGTGCAAATGGTCAGTCAGCTCCCATCTGTACTATCTTCCCTACTTTGCTAAGGTACATGGTCGGTTTCCCAAAGTGATCTTAACATTAAGACAGTCATACCTCCCATAACTCCCTAACCATCACTACTGTCATAGTGCTGTGATTACTTTGTTGAACAAGAGCCAACACTCTGTACTGTATTTTCTGTGTGGGATCAACGGCACCAAGTGTTGTCATATCTACATCGAGACACAAATGTGTATATACTGTACCTATAACAAGAATGTATGCATGGGGCAATCTTTAGGTACTTCCTTGCACATAGTGTCAATAACTGTCAACTCCTTTCACTGATCTGATATTTTAGGAGAGTTTTTTTCTCTGAACCACATATTTTGTCAAGAGTCATGTCTGAGTACAAAAAGTAAGCTTGTTAATGATTTGTAGGAGTCAAAAAAAAATTTTAATGAGACTGCAAGGGCAGGAGATGTGTGGTAGATTGTGCTCACCATTTCTCATACATGACAAAGGTATGTTGGCCATGCATGGGTATAAATTGCAAACAGATACTACTTCATCCTATCCAGAGTGTCATTCTTATCAACATCAAGCCTCTCAACTGATTTCTCCTCTGTTACAATTCATAAAAGTTCAAGGTGATGTGGTAGCCCCATGGTTAAAGTGTTGGCTCGTCATGCAGAAGACCCTAGTTTGATTCCCCACATGGGTACAATGTGTGAAGCCTATTTCTGGTGTCCCCTGCTCTGATATTGCAGGAATATTGCTAAAACTAGTAAAAGCAGCATTAATCCACAGTCTCTGACTTGAAAAGTTCAGGACCTAACACAAATGTGTGTCAGTTCCTGGAATCATGAGGTCATGTTAAAAGGCATGAAGAAAATTTTGAAATAATATTTTTGATTTGTATACAAAAATACCGACCACTGATACTTTAGTTGGCTCATTTTAGCATTCAGTGCTTTAATTTCTTTCTCATTGCTTAGTACAATTTCTTGGTCTGCTTGCATTTCTACAGCTCAGTTGTTCATGTGCCACTGTGTAAATCCTTGAATCTCAAAGTTATATGATCATGCTGCTTGTAAATTCCCTTTAAGTTGACCAAAATATTAAAAAAAACAGCTGAAAACGTTTATTTATTCTGCCTAAAGGAAATATTTTTATCATGATACAAGTGACTGCTTATTTAATGAAATAGCTTTTATTGCCACACAAGCTGATGCAATCAAGCACAGATGTGTGTCATTTATAATGGATATTTTGTACAACCTACCAGGCCAGATTGTAAATTGAAATGGACACTTTATGCATTGTAAATAATACCTAATTTTTCAATCAGACTCTGTTACCTGATTATTGACCCTTCAGTATTGGGACCTGATGATGGTCCTTGGAGAGTATACATAGTGCACAAGCAACTCAAATTGAATTGGCTATTAATTTAGATTTTTTTCTGCATATTTTATGCTCATGTGTGCAGTTTATTTGGGGCTCTGATTCAACCGTCATTGCATGTCATGAGAATCTATTCTACATCAGATCTGGTGAGGGTGGAAGTTTCTATTGTTTTTATGTCATTAATCGAGATGTTGTTTGAACAGTATTTACAGCTATTTACAGGTGCTAATTTGCTCTATCAAAAGGTTTGTTGAAATCTGTTTCAGCACACCTAGGTGTTTTTGTCAGTGGTTGTTTAAGGTGATAAAATTATCATGTTGAGTCAGGATTGACTGTGTTGGGGGATATACATATGTGGTAGAATGATTTGTGGTAGATGGAGTATTTGAAGAATGCAGTGGTGAAGAAAATAGATTCTAAGAAAGATGATAAATTCAATTTTCTTATTCAGCTGATAAAACCTGTAACATTTATATACAATACATGACAGATGTGATATTTTATAGTGTGCTGGGTTTATTTTTAAGGGAGATTTCATATCTGTAACAAAAATTTGTCAGAACAACAGTAGGATAACACAAAATAAAGGCCACTTCATATGACAGCTTATGTACGTATGTTTGAATGAGTGTTAGCTAGAAATATAAACATTAATTCCTTAAATTTCTTTGTGTCTTTTGATTTTGTGTCACTTATGTATGTGCATTAAGAGAAGAGGACAGTACAACAGTAGGTCACAGGCTCAAACACAAAGGATATTGTCTTGTTACAAGAATGTGCAATGAATCTGAACTTTTATGTTGATATTAGCAATGCCATTTGTGTTGGTAGACTTTTATGTTGTTTTAGTTAGGCCTGTTTTAAGTTTGTTATAATTCTGGAAAGCATTTGCCTTTTTACAAGCCTGTTTCATTCTTTTCATAGCCTTAGATCATATATATATCATTGTGCAAAGTATATCATGATATATTGAGGTAATTTCCATACCAAGCATAAATGGCACAAAGGGGAATATTATTCTAAAATAATATGGTAGAGACTAGATCTAGCCTTATGTAGTGAAACGGAGCCTGTAGTGTAGTGTGTAGTCACTTGTGCTTGCAAATATGATTTTTGCATGTTAGCTTCAGGCAAAAATGTTCAGGAAGAAACAGGGATTGGGAAAGGCAGGGGCCATGGGCCATTTTGCACATGAGAATGAAAATTGGCGAATTGAAATTTGGAAGTTTGCTATTGATACAAGGGCAGTGGCCCATTCAAAATTCTGGAAATGGCGAATAATCCCGAAAATGGCCCTTTGTCAAAGTTCTCTTTCCCAACACCTGAAGAAATATATAATTTTGTTTAAAGGAAAATAATATTTCCATGTGAAATGTTTTGTTTATGCACAAGAGATTTTGAAATGAAAATGTAATTTTTCATAACCTAATGATGCTAGCTCATGTAAAATAGTATCAAATGGCCCAAACATATAGTAAAAAGTGACCTTTTTTACGGCTGTTAGTGAACAAGGACAGTGGTTTGGTGGAGTATGTGGTCTTCCATCACTGTGTTTATCATGTTAGTGGGAGTATTGCCAAGACCTTTTGAAATAACTTTCAGGTGATTAAGTTGCAATCTACTGGTGCAAACAATCAAGTGATCAAGTTAGTTATACATGTTGTGTTAACCTGTATTTCACATGCTGGATTATCCCGTGCCTGATGTCTACATTCTACAATGATGAATAACATGGATCCATGGGCTAGCATAACTTTGCCTTGGAAAGTAAGTGAACTTCATCCCCATGTATGAAACAAGCTTTGCTAGCAAATTATCCTCGGTATTTTTTGAAAGATGAAAGATACACTACTCACTGGAGAGCCGAGGGTGAACTGAAGACATTAGGGGGAACACAAAAATGGATCTCTGTCTTGAAAAGCTGATAAGGCCAGAACAATTTTATTGATTGTTTGGTACGGACCCGTCTGTCATTTATTTTCAAAAATAAAAAAAAATATAAAAATCAATTTTGCCCACTCAAAAAAATAAATTCCTTTTGTTTTTATTGGCCAAAAATGTAAAGTTACAAAAACAAATCTTTTTAGAGTATATTCTTGTTCCATATATACTTCATAAATTGCCAAAAACAAAATACTTTAAGAAGGAATATTACTTTGATTGGTGATTTGATTTTAATTTTTTTCCCTACTGTTTTTTTTGTGAGTATCCTGAATGAGAGATGGTTATAATTTTGCCTCATCTGTTGCAGTGTTCTGGTTACAAGATGAATGCAAGTATAGTGAATCCTCTGAAATCTGCTAAAGAAATCACCCTGACTTCAAATATATTGATGAACATGTCACACATATAGATTCTCAAACCAACTTAAAGAATGTCCAATATTTAATGTAAAAATAGATGATATGTTATTGTCTTTGCTGAATAACTGTAAATTAACAAAAGTCTTTAACTTTTGAAGTATATATCTTGACATTTAGCATCAGGAAGGATGTTTTGTAAGTTATGTGTATTCATGTTTGATCTGAAGTCTCTGAAATCCTTTTTTCTCTTTTTTTGTACTTAATTTACATGGATTTCAGAAATCCCATTTGTGTTTCTGTTCTCTAATTTTCTTTGTTTTTTGTACCCTTTGAAATGTTCATATGGATCTACCTTCCATTTAGAAATGTTATTCTCTGTATGTTACAACAATTTTGGTCTCTGATACACTTGTGGTATAAATTCTTGGTCACAAGTTACCACTTTGAAAGGATATTTTCACACCGTAGTTTTGTAGTATGGTTGTACAATTAAGGTACAATCTCTTCAACTAACAGTTATTTCAGTGATTGTAATTGAGAAGCTGAGGATTCAAACAGAAGGGCGAGATAGTAATTTATAACAAAAAATAAGACTACAAAATAAATAAATATGAACCATATTATTCAAATTGTACTTCTTTCATATATCTTTTGTTGGGATTAGCTGCCATTATAGCTGGAATATGGCGGAATGTGCATAAAACAACACTCACTCCCATGAAAGGATTGTCAATAGGTAATTTGTGTGTGTTATCTCTTTTTATCTACTTCTAGACTTGTAAACATTTAACATTTTCATAACAGTGTTTTTGACAATGCAGTAACAACTTTCTTCTGTTTCCACTCAAGTCCCTAATATAATCAGACTTAGTGCCTCATAATATGTTTGAAGGCCATTTTGATGCGTTAACTATTTAGCTCACTCAGTATACATATCTTCTGTGTCTGAACACATCTATAGTTCCCTCAGTTATCTGAGAGAATGCACCACATCTGGTTCATACCAATTATTAAGCTATTGAAGATATACATTGATGTTTCTAACATATATCCATGCTACCAGGGTATGAAGACATGTGAATCTGATGATGTTCAGGGCTGCAGGTTTCCTTTCAAAAGGGCACTGTATCTCCTGATGCACAACCTTCCATCCCACAATTTCATGGTATCAACAATCAGCGATGTAAATTTCACATCTTTAGCATGTACCTATATTTTAATGAAATACCTGTGTAGTGAAACTGTAAGTTTGTTTATTAGCATTGCCTGGAACCCAGCTGTCTGATAGAAAAGCCCATGACAACTTGTGGGCAAGAAACAGGAAGTATGTGCATCATCATTCAGGGGTAATAATGTCTTTTACTGGTTTTTTTATCACATGATAAGCAGAATTCAGCCCACTTTAGATGTCTTATACCAGCCTATGGACAACTTCTGACGGACGGTCTATATTGCAGCTAGCCAGCCAAGTGGTCTGGTTTCAGATGTTCCATACATCCAAGTAAATTCGCCACATCTTAGTGTCTGGTCTAGTTAAATCCATTTGGGGCTTGTAACATGTCTGGTCAAGTTTTTTACTTATTTCAGACACTGCACATTCGTTGCATGTGGGTGTAATTGACTGAATTGACAGTATTTCAGCAGTGATAAAATATGGTTCTGCATTTAGATCACAAAGTTCTTTTCAACATAATATATTCATTTGGAGCAACATGTGGATGGTTACTTAAGTTTCAGAAGCAGTTTGTATGAGAGTAGCAACTCTATATTCACTGTATGTTTTGTTTGTTTTACCTTGTGTATTGCTTTATGCTGATTTGATCAGTCATGAGAGATCATATTTAATCCATTTTAACATCCTCATCTTAAGCATTACATTTTATTTAAATATGTAGTACATATTTATTTTTCCTATCTTATTTGTTATACTTTGTTTTTATTCCAAGATATTATCAGAATTATCTATTATTTGTTCACCAACCTCTGTCAAGTTTGCAGTAGTTTCAGAAATCACTTCAGTCTCATGAGAGATTCTCATGCTGATCCTTATGACAAAGTTTACTGAGCCATTGGTAATATCAATTAAGTGAAATCATTTGCAAGTGCTGATAATTGTATCAGGATATGCTGATTTTGAAATTTGAGCATTGTTATGAATTGCCCAAGTTTTGGAAATGGTACACAATTTGATCAGTACTGTAGTTTTCCACATCATTGAAAAGATATACTTTGTTGAGTTATGGTATCATAACAAAAATTTACATGACAGCTGAGCTTTGTCAAGTTTTAGCTGCCATTGTAACCCATTTAATTAAGATTGGGTGAGGAACCTTTTACAAGGATGACATTTAACATTTCAAACAACTGTTTGTTCACCAGTGGTTTGTTTCAAGTGCAATATGATGCAACATTTGTGATAATGCATGTTATCATGCCAGTGCATGTTGTACAATCAATGGGAGTTGTTTTTTCTCCAGTAGTTTTGTTTCAGTCGTTATGCAGTGCCGAGGAGTTTGATTGAAATGACTAAGTCACAGTTTAGAAATGTTTCGCATGAAAACAACACATAAATATGATCATGTTAATGACTATAGATATGAGATTCTATCTAGTCTCATCTTGTGAAGTGAGATGCAGTGGGCACACCTTACGATTAAAATGTTTGCTCTTTTGAAAATGTTATGTTCAGTTATAAAGGGATGAACACCCTTTCTTGTGCAACACAACTAGATTACTTCCTAAAACATGGATATATGCCATTGGTCAAATGACACAAGTCTTCAACTCCTTGTAAACTAGTTGCTTTCACCATATATCAAGTTTGGGAAAGAAAACAAATAGTCCCTCCATGTACATGTAGTAATTAGTCTTGGACTTAAAGACTTGTGTTCATCTAACTCACTTGTGACTTAATTTTTTCAACCAGAAGAATATTCGATTGTTCACAGTTGAATCGACAAAGACATTTGACATAAGTGAAACTGGACTCAACTCTAAATCTATGCTGTTGATACAGTTGTTTATTTGGCCATAATTCATGATTTTCATCCTATCTTGTAACTCGGACTAAACAACTTATCTCACATTATACCATTCCCAGGTATCAAAAGGCAAAGCAAATGACTGTGTTTGTTTCCTTAATTGCATACTGGACAAAATAAATTAGGGATACTGGTGTGTCAATAAATACATCACTATTCAAAATTTCTGAATTTGCTTATATCCCTCACTACTTTTGTCCAGTATATATTTGAATACACCAGCCATACCAAGATTCATGTGAATCCAGTCAATCAGCTGTTACTTCATACTGCCTCAAACTGGTTAGAGACAAACTGGTATGACATAAAGAAATACAAGCTGTGTCTTTTACGCTACAAGACGTTGGATGAAAATCTAACAATTATTGTGGCCTTGTGTATGATATATCAACAATAATCAAATGGTATGACCCATGTATATAGAGCCAGCTTCCCCTGGGGTTTTAACATAGGTTCCTGTTGATGAATGTTGCCTGGTGTTGGGAATCTGTTATAACACACTGGTATTCTGTTCCCCATTCCTGTTTGTTATAGGGGGATGGCACAGTGAATTATAAAGTATTATAGATACGAGAGGAAATTATGACATTGCTGCATTGTTTCTATTTGTTGCCTGTATTTCAAATTAAAACATCTTTTCAGAAAAGTATGTCCTGTTTTAATTCTTTTTCCTGCAATGTTGTACATTTCAAACACAAAAATGGCATCAAGGTATATATTGCCACTGATGGGGTATATGGTATCACTTGATGGTGAAAGCATTCCATCAAGACAGTGAGTGAATTTGGTCTTATGGTAGTCTTAAAGCTATATGATGTCAAAAGACATATTAAATGTATGTGGGCTCTCACCGAGCGAACCGTTTGCTGACAATATAAGCTCTCCTACAGCTCAAGCCTCACAGGGTGGTTAGCTTTTCCAGTTGACCTGTACATGGATAAGCATGGTATTCCACAGACTTACGATAACCTGGTTTCTTGACACGACTCCTTACAGAGATGGATGTGTTCCCTTCTAGGGTGAACTGTTCACTCCTTGTCTCCTCAGTGATAGCAGCTGTATCCACTGTAGCCTTGCACAAGTCTCTCAGGTAATAATTAATAGTTAAAATGATTATTTCTATAAAATATAAATATCCTTCTAACTATCCCTCTATCTGGAGTTGCCTCTTAAAGGATAGAATTACTTTACCTCTATGAGCTTAAGCCTTCAGCAGAGACTTAAAGCCAGGCTAATATGCAGTGTCAGCTCTACTCTATAGTCTTCAATAGTCACAGGTGATGTTGGAGTAGCCAAATGGATAAACAGTTCCCTCATCACATCAAAGTCAAGGGTCAAGTCCAAACATGACAACAATGTGTGAAGTACCATGTCCTAGCCATGCTGACAGCATGAAAAAGGGAGATAACCCATACTAACTTAAAACATCTACACACCATAAAAGACTGAGAAGTGGAATGTTTTTGCCAAAGTTTACATAATAATGCAACATTATCCTTTACAGTGCAGTTGATAGATTAGGTTAAATAACTATTAAATGAGCAATAATAACACCAAAATGCTTCCATTCTTTACTTCATAAAAGTATGACTATATCAAGTGTCATATATTCGTTAGCCCAGGATGTGAGACTACTTTAAAATAATTTTACTTAATATTTCTCCAAAAACATAACCTGCCATATTTGCTTCTCAACCCTAGCCTGTCACAAACTCGGCCATCAAAATTGGATGCACAGATTATTTACATCCTGTTTGTCGTTCATGATGTCAAAAGCTCGGCTTCAGAAGCATGATGTTAGACAGAATATTCTATCTCATATTTTTACAGAAATATTGGTGTTCTGTCACACTATCTGTCATAAGAATATTGCAGAATGAAACATGACCAAGGAAACACTTGTTTGACTTGCAGTACTGCAAATGCATACTGACATTCTAGAAATGTCATAGTAGAATACTAGTCTCTAAAGTGACAAGTTGTCAAAAATGAGGTCAATAAGATCATCTCTGATGTGATTGTGAAAAGTTGATATCGAAGTTACTGTATAACACTGCCAAAAATTAGGGCATTAAGATCATTTTTGGGCCTGTAAGTTTCATGAAGCGCTACTTCTGGTACTAAGCTGGTTTGCGGCTTCTGTTGCACGCCCAACTTGCAAAATGCAAGATGGACTCCAGCATACTTCCAGAACCAAATTTCTGCTGACAAGCATTTATTCAAGAACCAGTTCTGGTCTTAAATTGCGAGATTCCCTTGTATGACTTTACTCAACTGGACAAAGTGCACAACCAAGCTGTCACAGCTGCTGACAGTTATAATAGTCGAATAATTTGGAGATGGTTAGATCTGAAATTTGTTATTCCTGCAAGGATAACCAGTTCCCTTCTGTCAACTGATAACCACAAGACCCTTCAAAACAGCATGAAATGTTGTTTGTCACTGGAAGTACTAGGCTCTCATGAAGTGCTGTGACCTACTTATAGGCTATTGTAAAACATGGTTTTCTATAAGATCATCGTTGAAGTAATTGTGAAAATGGACTGTGAAACAGGGTTGTCAATGAGGTCATTAAGATCATCTTTGAGGTGATTATGAAAAAAGGATAATGAAGTTATTCTAGAACATGGTTGTCAATAAGGTCATTAAGATCATCGTTGAGGTAATTGTTAAAATGGACTGTGAAGTTACTGTAAGACAGGGTTGTCAACAATGAGGTCATTAAGATTATCTTTGAGGTGATTGTGAAATGTGGACATTGAAGTTACTGTATAACGAGGTTGTCAGTGAGGTCATTAAGTTCATTGTTGAGGTAACTGTGAAAAATGGATATAGAAGCCATTGTTAAAAATGGTTCTTAATGTCAATGAAACGTAACCATGGAAACACTGTTGTTTGACTTGCAGTACTACAAATGCATACAATCACTCTCTGTGATAGCGAAATTCTCCAGCTTTGTGTAGGATGAGCCTCCAGGATGTATACAGCCAGGAAGTCGGCAACACTTGACAGTGTTTCCTTTGTCTCCTTGAAGTTCTTTAGGTGCCCTAGAAACTTGACTGACCCCGACTTCTCGAAACAAAGTCTGAGTTTTGACTTAGATTCAAGTTTTTGCTCAAATTTGAGAAAACTCAGGAACATGTATTTTCCAGGATGACAGGAAATCGGTATAAAAAACTTAGTGGACAATTTGAATTTGGTGGACAGATTTCTTTAGTTGTTTGGACTTGTTTTTTTTTTTTAAAAAAATGCAGTTGAGTTAAAACTTCAGCTGTTTCAAATTGTCAAACTCTTGTTTGGTCTTCTTTACTTTAAAAATTGCAGCTGAGTTAAAAATTCAGCTGTTTCAAATTGTCAAACTCAGTTTGAGAGTTGAGTGTAAACTAAAGTTGGACACTTAAATGGAGCATAAAACATCATTGATACTCTCAATACAGATTGAAAAATCAGGAAATAGAAGAAAAAAAGCACAGTATATTCAATACTAGATAATTCTGTTGACAAAAGGAAGGAACATTTATTTTATGTATCTACAAATCAATTCATCTAAAACATTTTGGTACTGTATGTTAAATCAATCAAACTCAGAATATTTCATCCTCACCTCAGTACCAAAGGCCAAAGACAAAAAGAAATTTCCAACAACTCTTCCTGGGTACAACCCAGGGAAGTAGCTGGACCACTCAGTTGCCTATATTTCATCCCAAGTCATTTGTATATATACCTGTATGAAATCCCCAAGTGGGAAATGTTACAATTTTGCAACCCAGACAAAAATAAAACAACTAATGAAAATACATAGATTAAGAAAAACATCACAATATTTCCAGATTTCCTGTCAATGAAACTTTATTTTGAATTTAAGACAAGTTTCAATATGCTACAAATTCTGAGCCTCACTTAAAAAGACCTTTCCTAAACATCACGATATATGTTAAGCGTTATACCCTTCTTTATTGATGTACTTGATGGCATTGGAGTTATTTTAACCCAGTCCTTCTTTAGTCCGTCAAAATATTTTTCTAACCAATGTAGACTAAAGATTATGAGGAAGAATTTTAAGGCCATCTGCTTCATTTCTTTGAATGTCATTTAGAAGTGAAAATACATAAGAATGAAGGTGATGAAGGAGTAAGCATTAACTCCGAAACGTTGTGTTCTCACATAAAGAAGTTGATATCCATAAAAATCTTCATGCTTCATTTTTCTTGCAAAATGCACAATCCAAGTTGAAATTTCAACATAATGATTTCAGATTTCAACATAATTAGATGAAACATAAAATCTCAAGATGTTAAGTCACAAGGATATAATACAATAGTGTACTTTTCCTGCTGAAAGTTATTTCAACTAATTTACTCGGATTGACCCAGTGACTCTTAAAGGCTTCCTTGGGTAACATGATTAGCTCTGGTCCAGACACTTTTACTGCATATACAGTAAAAATACACAATGCCATTTGCATCAGACGCTAGACTGAAGTTTCCCGAGAGCAGAACCAGCTAGCCACCTCCCTTCACAATCCTTAGGGTTTGGGGCTAGGGTTAGGCACCCTTTAATATCCTTAGGGGTAGGGTTTGGAGTTAGGGTCTGGTACCCATTCTGATCTTTAATGAGAGCTAATGAATCTGGAAAAGTGCGCCCCTGTCAGATTAAATCGGAGATGTTTTGTTGAGGTCAGTGAAGGTTGAGGCACCAGATCGTCTAACCTCTCGTAGACTATTGCTCAGTCTCTGAATATATTTATACTCTTTAAAAAAAGTAGGGGGAACGTGAACTTTCAATTTGGACAGGAAGTGTAAATGCTGACAAATGTTTCAAGTACAGACATCTTATGAACGCACCTCCAATTCCCTCTATTACCAACCCAAGACACAACGCATGTTATGCAGGTGGAGAATACAGTAGCTCCATACACATGCATGGGGTTCCATTCTTCATTTTGATGGTTTTCAAGGTCGAGAAATCTCGACACATTTGTTAGTGTTTGTTTCTAGTCGTTTGTTTTAAAATGAAAATCTTACACATGCAATTACATGCCATACACCAATCATCTTTCAAAAGCGACTACTTTCCAAGTAGCTATGGTTGTAAACAGGTACAAATGGTGATGCACTCTCAAAACATTCAATATTATCATATCAACATTGATTGATTCTGATAAATCTCCTAAATTTTTTTAATCGTAATTAAGAAAAATGAAGTTCCCCTACTTGTTTTTTGAAGAGTATATAATGATAGTAACAAACTAACCCGTATAAATTGAAAAGCAGCCCCAGGGAGATCAGAGATCCTGAACCTTAGGAAATCAGTAAGAGTTCGGCCCGTACCCTGTACCCTCCACCCCTGTCAAAAGGCCAAATTACAAACTGACATGCATACTTCACCCTAAATATACATTCAGTAAACCAGAACAGGTATAAAAAACAATCAATGAACTTATTTCAGTGTTGGAATATTACACAGTGGAAGGTGGAAATATTCTATGTGAAAAGAGCGGGTGCGGGCGGACCTCTTTCCAGGAAATCTAGACTTGCTTCACATAAGGCTATAGCATTGTAGAGATGGCTTGGCAGTTTAGGAAAATTCAAATTAATGTGGTTCAGGGACTGTGACTGAGGTTGAAGGGTCGTCTGCACAGGTACTACAGAAATGTACCCCTGTCTGTACCGGTCTGTATACAGAAATGTACCCTAGCCAAAGTAAATGTACAGAAACGTACCCGGTACCCTAAACAGCAGACGAGTCCACTTTTCTCAAGACCAAACCGAAATCGGTTTTTGGTGTTGTTCCAGACTGTTTGACTTCGAGCGCTTTCTAGGCATTAACAATCCATTTATTAGCGATTTATTCTAATCCAATTGCATACGGAGCTGATATTTTACAATTCGAGGAAAGGTATGTTGTTGCTCCTGACGAACACGCACTGACAAGCTGCATTTTTTCCACGGTTTGACAGGCAGAAATAAAAGTATGCGTTCAAGAAACTGGTTCAGTGCTGATTCCCATCAGGGAGTCTATATAGAGAGGGAGAAGAAACTCCTCGAAAAGCCTCTGAACATATGTCTCGCCTCGACACATGACCAGTTTAGACGATATGGTGGCAGCTTAGTATTTAAGATTGAGCCCGGTTTATTTTCAACAGCTGATTACATTTGCTGAGTGTTGTGACAATTGAACAACTATATGTAGAAGATAAGTTAACTATGTTATCACTTCAGATTAAGTCAAATAGTTGTTATTGGGACAGTAGATTTGTAGTTAAGTTTCAAGTCGGTATGTTATAGCTCACTGGCTTCCATTCTTGATTCACCGCGAAGATATACTAAATTAAGTCTATAAAACTCATTTCACACATTCATTAAATTTTTAGGAGAAACATACCATTAGCTGAAAGGTACTTGCAAGTAATAGTGACAGTTTTATTACATAAATAAATGGTTACTGTGAATTTGAGGTGTGTGAAAAATATGACATATCGCCGATCTGTTCTGATCTGCCATTGAAATACTACACAACATTGTTTGAGTGTTCCCAGTTCTTGTTTCAAAAACATCTTTCATCTAAACCTTTCATACTTATGAGGGGAATATACTATTAGGTGAAATGTGTTTGCAAGTAATAGTGATAGTTTCATCATCTAAAAAAACATTAGGGTGTATTTGAGGTGTGTGAAAAATGTGACATATCACTGGTTTGATCTGATCAGCCACTGAAATACTACACTGCATTGTTTCAGTGTTCCTAGTTATTGCTTCAAAAGCATCTTCCACATACTTCTTTAATTTTTATGAAGCGAATATACCATCAGGTGAAAGGTATTTACAAGTTATAGTGATAGTTTTATGATTTTAGAAAATTTGTAAGGGCGTAAGTGATGTGTGTGAAAAATATGACGATCTGATCTGATCCGCAATTGATGCTGGTGATACTTGAGGGTTATAGTTCTGTAACTTCTTTCTTTCTTGTTGATCTTAATATTTCTTGTTGATCTTATTATTTGACAAAGCTGGGAAGGTGTTAATAACACTTTGTGATAATTTTACACTTTCTGCTTTTGAGGGATGTGTGACAGTGTCAGTTAACATTTTGTTAACGTCCATGCCATTCCCCACGTGCAATAAGATATCTGAATTAATTATTAATGTAATCAAAAATGTCTCAAAGTAGATTTTTTAAAAAGGACAGCTGATGTTAACTCATTTGTTCTAGCGATACTTTTGTGTTCTTAAACACGTTTTGGGTGGGATGGCCGTGGTGTATCATTTATTCTTTCATTCATTCACTCATGCACTTCTATTTTTCTTTATTTCTTTCATCCATTCACTTATAATTCTTGCTCTTAATTCTTACTATAACTCACCTTAATATGATTTAAGTATGATTATATATGTATCATATATCATATGATTATTATATCATATGATATATATGATTTAAAATTCCGACTATTACAATAAACAAGCTGCAGTACTGTTAAACACAGCTGAAGCTGCACTGGGAACGAGCCAACTGTGTGCGTTGGAGCATGACGAGGCACACGTTAATTAGTACAAATGGTAAAGAAAGCAAGGGAGTGACCTATCCCTGTTGTAGATTATCCCTGTTCCGATGCAGAATGGGATCGTCCTAGGGTACGATTCGGTACATTTACTTTGGCTAGGGTACACTTCTGTATACACAGGGGTACACCTGGGGTACATTTCTGTAGTACCTTTGGCAGTGCCGACAACGACCCCTTCAACGTGACTGAGACAGACTAAACCGATTGTTACCGTTCGTAAATAGAACATGACACTCGATGAGCTTTGTACTACTGTATGTGAAGCCGGGCAAGAGCAAAAAGTACTGATTAAACTATATCGATTGTGAGTGTGTCAAACCCTGTCAACACAAGAACGGTGTATTTAGGTGACCTGTAAGACAGTCTAAGTACACTTTGGAGACTCTTTGGTGTTGTGAGACAAATATGGTATCATAATTTCCTTACAGCGTCTTATGGGACTCGCAAATACCGACTTTCTCAAGAAAACATTCAAGTTGTGTTGGGAGTTTGCGGAGTTTGCGGTATACATTTCAAAGTTCTCCGCAAATATCCTGAGTTTGTTAAGAGGGAAACGAATGTGTTGACAATCTGAATACGTTATATGCAAATCCGAACTAACGTTTGAACATGTGACCTTCGACCTTACAGGTAAGATAGCACAGATAAGGTTGTGTGTTGTTTTGTGTATCGTCAATGAACTTGCCGAAGACAAAGTCACAAACTAAATTTAAAATTAACTATTGGGACTTACTCATGTATCCAAGAGAATGGATGTCGATTGACATTGTGTTCATGACACTGAGAATGTTTCTTTACTGGGCACATGTTTCGGATTTTCTTTCCCACGATGCGTTTCTTAATAAAACCTCAGAACTACCCTGAATGGTGTTTCATCATCAAATAGGTCTAGTGCCTAATTCTAAGACTAGTGACAACGTGTTTCATTCGAAAGGGGTACTCTAAATGTCATGAAAAAAGGTACTAGATTGGAACGATGTTTCGAGGTACATGGATAGAATAGTGTGCATGGTGTTAACACCCCAAACACCTTCCACAACAAACCCCTAAGGATTGTAGATCCATTTGAGATCCTGAAGTGAAAGCAGAGTTCGAAGTCAGTGCAAAAGACCACTGCAGTAAGATAAGCCCATTAAAATGCACTGTTTTGTTCTTATTAGTATGAGCTATATTTACTGTCATCAATGCATATTGTCTATAATCTTCCTGCTGGCTATGTCAGAATGGAATTTAGTGTAATATGAATGGTTGGAAAGACAATCACTTCAGAATAAGGAAGAAGGGTATGCCATTTTCATGATTTCTTGTTGTACATAACAAATTAGTGGTTGCATAATTCTAGATACTTGGAGTAAGAACAGAGTACAGATATGAACATTCTAATAAAATAATTTCCTTTTTTGTTCATTATATCAAACTCCCTTTTTGCCAGATAGATTTTTCAAGCTATCTTGCTGGCCACTATTGCTGCTGTGCGTCATGTCACTTTATGACTGACCATGTATCAGTTTTTATACACAGAAGATGTTAAATGAGGTTATTTGAAATGTAATGAAAGTTGATGAATTCCAACAGTTACTGAATAATTCCATCAGGACAAAAATGGGACACCAATGGGATGTTACGCTTCTGACCTTTGTTCAGAGTGGGTTCAAAACACTGTGCATGAACAAAGAAATTCATGGTAGTCTGCCAGTTTGTAGAAGACAAGTCCATTAATAGTAGTCCCACTGACTGGCAGTGCTTAAGGGCTAACAAACTCAACCATTAACTGTATATACTCTAAATCAACAAAGTTTTGCGAGCAGGAAAGTTTTGCTAGTATTGCGAATGAACTGTAGGCGCAAAACTTTCCAGACGTAATAATTCACCTCTCTTGTTTTGTTCAGTAATTAACCCTAGTCTGTGTTTACGTGATTAAACATGGCGGCCATATTTGCTATTGTACTAATGAACACAAACAGATTACTAGACGCTATAGTTTATTACACTTACAAAATTCAATCATTTCAGTGGCATAATAGCATTTGCAACAATACACATTCAGTACACAACAATAACAATAACAGTATCTCACTTCGTCACAATATCAAGAAGGCCGGAAGTTTGCCAGCCACGGACGACTTCCTCTTTCTTTGTCTTGAGAGCATCAAGGCTTGCAATGATCCACCTCGCGTGAATAGGTTTCATGACACTTATCCTCAAGTCTACACACTTGTCAACACAGTCTTTCAAGTTTTGGGCAACACACTCGGCATACCACTGTGTAAAGTGGGTTTTCATGGCAATCTTGAAGGAGGCATTCACGGACAAATCCATCGGCTGCAATTCCCCTGTACATCCAGCCGGAACGAATTTCCAAACGAAATGTCGCTGCTTCAACAAGTTCAAAAAAGAGTCGCAGCGATGTGCTGCAAACACATAAAAAATTACAAGAGTTTTCTGTCTAATGGGCAATTTCAAGTTCTTTTTGACTGATTTCGTATAAGGCACCAGTATGTTTTCAATGTAGTCCAGCATACTTTGCTCACAACTCCAGTGATTGGCTGTGTGTGTCACGTGCCAATCAGCTGGAAATTTGACCTGGGCGTGGCACTTGTCTGTCACTCCTTGATAGATGATTTGCGGTGGGAGGAGTTCACCTGTAGCAGTACTTCCCAACACCGCTGTCACCTCCCGCTTGTCTTCAAGACCTACGATCTCTACTTGTTTCAACCCCTGTGTCGCCAGTGTCCAGTTGGAGACTGGAACGATCTTAACCCCTGTTTGGTCGAAGTTGATCACAAGTTCTGGGGGAATGTTGTACTCGGTGACCATATCACCCACTCCAGAAATAAACTGGTCCTTTTGTTTCTTGAAATCGTCCGGGAGTTTTCTCGCAGCCTTTGTACCCTTCCTTTTCACAAACCCTAATCGATTCAAAAACTCTGCCCATGATTTATTCAAATTAATAGGGCCACCATTCTCAGCTAGAAGAGATCTGTTTTCGTGAGTTATTATCCCCTTTGCAGCAGCAATAACAATGGAAAAGTTGATGATTCCCCCACTATTCCGAATGCCTATCACGTGATCTTTGACGAGATTGTCAATTTCTCCAAGGAGCAGTGGCCGACCCATCTTCTTATATGGCAACTGGTCAATTTCTGCTGTTTTATCCTCACCTTTCTTTTGTAAGTGAGATTTTTTCATAAATCTCACTGTGCTTTCACCAATGTTCCTCTTCATTAAAGTGCTAAAATGTTTAACTGCCCTTGTGTTACCGTGTTCGGCAGCATATTTTGCAATCTTTGCATGTGTCTCCGGTGAAAAGTGATTGTTCTCGCGTTTCCGTTTCACACCACGTTTTGTTGTAGTAGTGTCTGGTGTTCCCTTCATACTGTCTTCAATCGCCTTGTTAGCTGCAGTCATTCTTGCAGCTTTTTCCGGTGTTTCGGCTGAAGAAGGGTCAGGTAGTCCTGGAAGAACAGGGTCGCTTCGCTTCTTCACAGTCACAAACTTCAACATTTTGTGAATTGATGGTTGTCTTGACTGACTGACCATTTAAAGGTGTTTAATTCCGGATGTTTAAAACAAACAATGTGACACTGAGTTAATAATTAATTACTGTGTTAAGACAATGAACTACGTATGTCAAGGCATGTGTGCATAAGCACCCTTTGATCTTTTCATTATGACTGTAATCCCCACTTACACTGGTAAATCACGTGATCAGTCATGGTGGGCAGTGCATGTGTATGTACATCGCTGTTGTCTTTGGGAGGTGTGCTTTTTACAAATTATATATTGTCAACAATTCCACTTGGTTTTACAGGAGGTGGACTCGCAAAACAAACAAGACGTAGAATTGACTGGGTTGTTTATCTCGCAAAACATTCACGACGGAGAACTTTGTCGATTTACAGTAACTGATGGAAATATTTCTTGCTCTGGGCTGCAACCCTCACTTGCTATACTGTTGCTCTGAACCAGTTACTGGAAAAATTAAAATTCTTTCCTTAAATGTATTGGTATTTGTCTTGCTTGACCACCATATGAACCTGTAAGTGATGCATTTAAACTTATTTGTGTAAAGTTTGCTGTGATGGAGAACGAAACTGACACTGTGCCTGAGAGAGAGTCCTACAGTCCAGGCGATGTTGTGTGGGCCAAGATTCCCAACTGTCCATGGTGGCCAGCAGAGGTGAGTTCTTACTCTGGCGATGACAATCCTAGTGTTTCCCCCAGGATCCAGAAAGGGAAAGGCAACAGGATATCAAAAGGATCTGCTCAAAGTGCACAGTTATCTCATTTAACTTCAGTGTGAAATGTAAGCAAAATAGATGCTCTCTCCTAGAAAGGCTGAAGGGAAACACTAAACCCCAATCTTTGTTTTGAAAAAGAGAATCCTCTTTCACACACAGAGCAAGAATTCACTGAGGGTCAGAAATAGTTTTCATTTCATGGGGGTGGAAGAGACATGATAATTCTGTTGAGGACCTCTAACTATAGTGCTTGAGTTGAATGAAATGTCTTATTCAGTGACATTTTAGACATTGGAATGTACAATACTGATAAACACTCTAGACTGCTACCTCTTATGTTTCGTGAGGGTAACAAGTCAGCAGATCCTATCTACATTAGGGTTTCATTTCCCTACTATGATTGTGTTTGGATATTTTGAATTGATATAAAATGGTTTATTTGCATTTCCCTGCAATGTTGAAATCATAGCAACTCCTGAATGTTCTCTCTTTCAGGTGATTGAAGAAGATGACTGCCCTTTCCCTCTTCCAGAATTTCGGAAAAAGAAAACCGTGGTAGCAGTCATCAAGTTTCTTGATGAGGATTGCTAGTATGTAGACATAGTGGATTGTTTGATGTATTTTCTCACTCTGGTGCTTTTGCTTTGTCATGTATTCCCAGATACCATTGCCATCAAAATTTTGTAAAATTTATCCTGTCTCACTTTCTTTTTCGGCAATGGAATGGAAATGACCTAACCTCTAAAGAGCATTCAGGAAAGCTGTGCATGAATTTCAGCATGATTTTCATTGCCCAGTACCTCGATCATCAACCATACTTCAGGATGGCTTTTCATGATGCTGCTCCCAATGATATTGAGCCATATCTGTTTCCTGATCTTTTCATACCATTGCATGTACCTTTCGTTTATGAGGACATTCACTACTAGTGGAGGACCCTCACAGCTTACATTGACAATTGTATTCAGACTCAGGCAGATTCACTTACAGTTCTCAAAATGATTCCTTTGAGGTGTTGACATCTCATTATTTGTACCACCAACTTCAAGATGTCAGAGCTCATTCCAATTCTGCAACTTCAGTTTATTTATGGAGTGTTTGTGTTTGTCGCTCCTGAAAGATGGAAAAGTGGTTGATACCACTGGTACTGTCTCCCTCGAAGATTGCTTCGTCAATGGCTGGAGATCTTCGTGGCCTTCTCAAGTCAGACTAAGTTCTTCTGTGTCTGTTCCTGATTCACTGCCCCACTTTCTAATGTCTTCCCATCGGTACCTTCACTGGAAGCTGGTCGGGTGAAATGTTGGTGCTGAAGTGTCTTTTCATCATCTGTCAGTCTAATATCTAAATGGTAGTGAAGCACATTTTATCAGTCAGCAAGTAGCAAGCCTGTGGTCTTTTGCCGATGAACCACTGCACATAAATGATCAGAATTTTCATTATTTTCTTGTGCAAAATTCAGGTTTTATATGATTTTCTTAGTAAGGTACCATCATTGGACTTCCTGCATTGTGCTAAGTGCCTGCATTTTCCCAAAATGGATTATTTCATTAAACGACAATATCTTTATATATTTAGGGTCACTCAGGCACTTTACTAAGCAGTACTGCTTTTAGCAGTGATTGAAGGAAAAACAAAAATAATTAGACATTGATGAGGTTTGCTGTCACCTGATTTGGTACTGCCAGAACTGTTTGTGTTCAACAAACTTGAGGCATTTGTCTTCTTCTTTATTTACGTCCACTGCAGTTACAACTATTGAAAACTACATAGCCCTATGCTGTAATGCTAACGTGTTTTCTTTCTGCAGACCTCTCTCTCACTACTGCACATGTCTTGCATCGTCTTTTTTTCTTGTGACATGACCCATACATTTGTTCTAAATGTAGCTTTCCACTGTCAACCAAATGCTAACGCTGGCACTTAAAAACACTATTGGCAGATTTAGATAGAGAGAGAGAAGATAGTTTTTGGCTTGTTATTGTAAGTCAGAATCAGTTGCAGTTGTTGACTGATTAAGTCAGGAATATTCAGATGATCTTCTTTTCTTGATAAAGTACATATATATCAGTGTTTATATGTTTCAGTTACTGCATCAATTCCTTGGATCGCATCAAACCTTTGCTCTGCCCTTACTATGAGGAATATATACTTAAAGGTAAATACTCATCTGGTAATTAACTTTCAAAAGTGCAAGTGATTCAGAGATTACTTTGATTTACGTGAAAGGAAGTATTTACGGAATGGATGACATCGCATTCCATGCAAAATGTCGATATCTGTTGTTACAGATAGTGATATGAGACATTGTTATTTGACAGGTAGATTTCCACCATTCTAATTGGCCCTCTTGGTCACATGACAGCTGTGACACTAAACAATGTCAACCTCATTTCATCACATGAATTTGATATAACAATCCAAACACCTCTGGTTGCTAAAAATAGATTTGGGATATTCCAGCTGTGAACTCTGTGTATCACGCTAGATAAGGAAGGGATGCATCGCTTCATCCCTTTGACTATGTTTATCTAGAGTTATGTCCCATCTATGTTAAAATGGCAGTAGTTTTGTTATATAATAAAACAATTATTGACTTTAGTTCGGTTCATTCAATGATTTATTGACCTTGGCCTTCACCCAAGGCAAATATCACATGTCCAAGATCGATAAATCATTGTATCAACCTCACTAGAAGTCAGTAATTGCATATCATTATTATATGATGGGTAGAATTCCACCTTTCTGATAGGTCCACTTGTCACTTGACAGCATTGATGCCATGCCTGTGTAGATTTAAGACCATGTCTGATGTTCAGGTGAGAAGTTATGTAACTTGCTGTTATTCACCATGCAGAGTTTAGTCCTTCATTCACTTTCTCAAGACATCGTTTGATTCTTCGGACTATGATGATCCCCCAAATCATCTCAGACCCTATTTCATTTACTCATCTCTTTGACTTGTTATTCACTTCAGGAGAGAAAGAGAAGAGAGAGAGTCTGAGGGTGAAGTTCGGTCCAGCGGTCAGACTGGGCCTTCAAAGGGTAGGAGTAGTCTCCCCTTCCAAGCAGGCGCCTGATGAAAATTCCCAATGTCAGCTGCTCTCAATGCAAAGCCAGGAGAATGATAACACTAATAATCCACAGAGACATGACAATCATACTGATGCCCAGTGCCCAGAGACAAAAGACAGTGACGCTGAGAACAATAACATAGACCCAGGGAGGAAGCACACCACCAGCGCAGATCATCAGGTCGCAGAGACTGAGCCAAAAGAACTCCCAAGACTGTCTAGAGTGAGACGGCAGGTCCAGAAGTTTGTTGCAAGTAATCCTCATCCTCATCCTAGAGTCAAAAAGGGACAGAAAAGACGCAGCATGTCCACGGGCTCTGTGGCACCAAGCCAACGGAAAATCCGAAACTGTAGCATTGATGCAAACTCACCAACTATTCCATATCCTTCACAAAGACTTTTTTCTCTTGGAACTGCCAAGTCAAGTCTGGCAACTCGTCTTGATGTGCAAAACTCTCTGGGTGTGGCAGTGAAAAGATCTCTTGAAAGTGAGTATTCATCTACAGCTTCAGTGAACAGCGACTCCGTCTCAGCCTGGTCAGTAGGGACTCAGTGTAGCCTGTCCAAGGGGCTGCCCAACCACACCCACATGATGACTTCAGATGGTCAGGAGGAGATAGAGAATGAGGACAATGGCATTCAAGATGAAAACCAGGGTCTTATGTTCCCTCGCCACAGTTCAAGGTAAGTGTCAAAGTGTCAGCTCTAGATTACCTGGGAATCTTCCTGAAAGTGTCAGTAGCTATACATCAGTTGTTACCCAATGATATACAGTAATCGTAGTTATTTTCACGTGGATATATCACACTTCTAGCACATAAAGATTGTGTGTCAATAATCATACTAACTGAAATAGTCATGGTCAAGTCATGACAAATCATAACAGTGTTTCCATTTGCCAGCATATGCCAGCATTTTACTGGTAAAAACATAAAAAATTCACCTGGTTAAATTATTTACTCCAATCCAAATAGCATCTCTTAAGATTTAAGGAAATTGCCTTGTAAATTGTATCTGCATCATATGTGATACGTGTATGGTTTTCCATGTCAAATTTGTAACAATCCCTAGCGATTATTATCACTGGCTGGATACTTCACATAGCCTCAATCCAGATGAGAGGCATTTGGTCGTGCGGCTACATTGTATCAGATAGCAATACTCTATTGGGGCCTGCAGTAAAATTAATTAGCAGTAGGGAATGGATAATTAACCCATTCACCACTGCAGTCTGGAACCTAACTAACGGAGGGTTCATATTTGTTACATTTCAAATGATCATAATATTATGGACAGAATTAGAATTATATACTATTTTTCGCAATATTTTTGAACAAGTCATTTCTCAGATACTTGCTCCGGTAAAGTTGTCCAGTGTACATTACATTACAACCTCAGATTTCTTTGCCTCAAACTTAGCACTCGGGCACTATGCTAAAATACATGAATGAACCGTTTTTGTCACAGGTTATAACCTAGCCCAATATGTCCCCCAAGTTCCATAACATATGTATCGGTGGTGATTTTTAGTACACCTTAATTCATTGCTAGTTGATTTCACACATGTGACAGGTGTTGTCAAATGTCATGTTGATGCAAGTATAATCCCACCACTCTCTGACGGTTTTTGTAAGCACAATTCAATTATGGCGGCTAGCTTTGATCATTGCTTGTCAGTTGTGAAAACTTTCTGATGGATACCATGGCTCAGGTGCTTGAAATGCCTGAAAACACACTGACAACTGTACTAACAGGTCTTTCGTGGACTTACGGCAAAAATAGCATCCTGCGAAAATATATATGATTACGATAGGTCATAATGTTTTGAAAACAATGTGATCATGGACAATATAGCAAGATACAAGGAAGTTTATTGTCTGCAGCATGAAATTACATACGTTTTGTTTAACATGTTATATTTAGGATTATATTTTCTCTGTAAAATACAGACTATTTTTTCCCATTTCCCATTTGTGTATTGGATCTACGTGCTCGGAGTTAGGCACTCCATCAGGAGCAGTCTATTCCACTTGGATACCACAGATCACACGATAGAAGTCTGACATTGGCAGTTGGAATTCCAGATTGTGATTCGCCCTGCCCACCCACAAACTTTCCCTCTGTATAGGTCATCCCATGTGGAACATGTCACATCTGACCACTTCATTAAAGTTATTGTGTATTCATACCCCAAGTTTGTATGGTAATCAGTTCTGGTGTATATATTAGTTCAAAATATAATCACTTGGATCTGAGTTTGATACTGAGAAGAGACCTGGAACTGATATCTAATATTTGCTGCTCAAGAGCAGAACACCCAATTATATTACTATTGTTAATGGTATAACAGATGACTGTATAACTGTAGCAATACTAAAGAATCAACTATTTGTAGTTTAGGCCAGAATTAGTTAAATGACATTTGATTGTTGGTTTCTTTTCATCAATTTTTTGTATTCTGTTTTGCTTTGTTTTGTATATTTTGTTTTGTGTTTTTAATATATATTAAGCAATTAGAATTAATAAATAAATTTTGGATAAATAAATGTTCACTCAGAGGGATGGATATCTTGAGTCATCCTAGTCAAAACCCAGCTTCTTTTGTGCTAATATTTTTCCAAAATGACAAGATTTTGAGAGAATGCAGGTTGTGTTTCTTTAGGTTTAGCAGGCCTAGCCCTGTTGACAATGTTTTGTTGATGGTTGTTATTACAGTGCATCCATGTATGACTCCAATCTTGACTCGGAATCCTCAGAATCAGATGATGAGTTGCCAGAAGGACTGTCTCCATCAGTTGTTGGTAGGTGTCTTATTGTAATTATTTGATGTGGAGCATTCTTGGAGCAGAAGTCCTGATCAAAGACAATTCACATAAAAATTGATTGCAACAATGCATTTGGTATTCAGTTATATATTTAGTGCTTCACTTAAGTGACAACATTGAATAATACAAGTTTATTTAGTATTTTCATGATCTTATCAATGAGGAAAATAGGAACAAGATGGATGACAATTTCTTTATTATTATTGTGATATATGTGTAAGTGATATTAGTATCTTGCCTGTTTTATAATGATAGAAAAACCCTAAAAATCTGTACAGCCCAGTTATGAAATGAAATTTATCTGTCTCTCCCTGTAACAGACACATCAACCCTACCAAAGGTGAGAGATGTAGTGTGGGTCAAGTACAGGCAGTGCCCTTTCTGGCCAGCAGTGGTGAGTACTCAGTCCTGAGCTGTGCTCAAGTGGACTGGGCACAGGCAAACTGTACTCCAGATTGGGAAAGCAGAAAGTAAATGACCAGTCCCCTTGGATGCAAGTGAAGCGAGCAAAAGTTGGCAATGTACTTCCCTCACTTCAGTTTGAAAAATATTTTTCATGTCAAAATAAGATATCACCACCATCAAAGGTGTGGGTTGTGCTCTTGTTGAACCACGAGAGGAAGTGGATGCGTTCCTTCGATGGTGCCGATATTTTATTTTGACAAGAAACATATTTTTCAAACCAAAGCGAAGCAAAGAACGTTGCCAACCTTTGCTGCACAACCCTGTTGGCGCTACAGTTTGCCTGTGCATCAAGTCATGCTACTCCAGGATTTCGGTGTTCAGTCAACAGTGTTGTCTTATATACATGCATTACTTGCATTTCATGAAACTGAGCCCTAAATTATACATTTGTGGTGCTGTGTATTTGTTCTGGAACTGCATTTGTGGAAGGGCGTTTGAATGTGTCAGTACTATTGTGATGGAGTATAAAGACAACTATTACTGCAACTCTGATTATTAGCTGGTCTAAATGTTTGAAGAAAATTTGTAAAATAAAGTGCAACGTATTCCAGTTCTGTACTGTTCACATTACTCATTAACACTGAAGTCAAACTCCTAAAATGATAACTGTTCCAGTTTAAAGATTGATGTGTAGGTTATTCATAAAGTAATAGACTATGAAACTTATTGTAAGCCGTACCCAAAAAAAATAAGGAAAAAATAGAACACAGGGGAAACTTTCCAGAACCATATCAGTAACCTTCATTGCTGGATTTCCTGAAAACTGTCACAATTGCAAGAATAGGTCTTTTTCACTTGTCCCCAACTCATAAACTAACCAATGATTCATTATCATCTAAAACAGGACTTCCTGTTCTGCCCACTAGCATTCAAAATGGCCACTCTTCGTTAAGTTGAGAGATTGAGAGTGTCGCAGCTAACACTTTGATGGGATGCAAAATAGGTTTTAAGTCATTTGAGCTGGTCATATAGGTAACATTTTTTTTTCATTTTGGTCATGCCACAAGGACACACTGAAAATATTTCATCCATTCCATTTCAATATTTACCATGCCAGGGCAGTGTTTTGATTCCTGAGAGTTATAATGTTCACCCAGCAGTGCAGGTTATTTGGGTTGTAAGATCCCAAGGAAATTGCAAAAGCCTTTTCAGAACCACTTTGAATATACACCAGTGTATGTGGAGTTGAGATGATTATGAATATACATTTAATATACTTAATAATATTCATATTTTTAAACTTACCCTGTTTCACGTTATGTAGATCTCCTCTTCCTCTACGACCATGTGTGGAAACATGCTATGCACTAAGCTGAATCAAATCTTACTGGCCTCTGCCCCCATCCTGACATCTATACTTGTCAATCATCTCTATGCTAATGCTGCATGCTCAGATGATCATGTGACAGTCTGCTCCTGTCATCTCTCTTTCTTGTCGCTTCACCGTATGGACATGTATGTTCTTTTTCCTCTGACAAGTCTGAGTGTTCTTTCAAGAAAGAATGGGTAGATCTAATAGGTATGTCTCCAAAAAGGGTAAACATTATGACAATTGTAATAGCAACTTTTCTGTGGCAGATCTGCATGCTATGTGTGTAGATTGTTTCAGGCATTGCGAATGGTCGCGTCGCTGTGCTGGCCTCGATGACAGCACCTTTTCCGAGTATCATCGGGTAGCTAATAAACGTTTGGCAGATAGAGTTTGTTGGAGATCGGACGAGTGTCTGTCTTCATCGAAACAACCCAGGACAGAATATCGTAAAAAATTGGCTGTACACAGATCTCCGTCCCAGTCTCCCAGTGGAGAATTTCTGGAGTAGGTGTCAGACTCTTATCTTAGCGAGAACCTTTGGCGTTTGTTTCAGACACATGCATCTAGGCCACTCCCATTGGCAGTCTCGTCTCGTAGTGTTGTCTTCTTCTGATTTCATTCGATTTTGGTGGTGGCTGGGTTGCAGCTTCCACACATTCCAGCAGAAGGTTCCTATGTGTCGCTTGGTTTGATGCCTCGTGCAACCTACCAAGAGGAGAGTTAAGCGCATTTCACTTCAGTAGTTGAATCTGCTTTAACCTCACATTCTATGCTTGAGTCCAGTGCAGCACCTTTGGCCGGGAGAGGTTACTGGTTTCAGATCAGCGCTTTCCCATTCTCTTAACATGGACCCATTGAGTCATGGACAACCACTTTTTGCCAGTGAGTCACTTCTCTCTGAAGCTTAGTTTACATTTGGCATCTTCGCATCAGCAGGCATACATACAGGCAACAATGGTGTTGATACAAGAACAATTCCAGACCCATCTAGACCAGCTGGTGCATTTCCATACAGGCCTTTTTCATCCAGAGCTTTTTCGTCTCTGTAGGTCTCTGTAGGTCTCTGTTTAATGAAGCTATTCAGGAAGTGGCCACCACAGTTGGATAGGATGCTCACTTACAGGTTTGAGTGGAGTTGCTGAAATACCAACACTTACAGGTGTAAGATTCAGTGTGTCAACGGCAACTTGCTCGGTACATTCCATCCAGACCTCTGTTCAGGTTCTACGCCTTCTTTTTGAGGACAAGGTAACAAGGGCCGTTTTAGATGCCAGTCAGTCATTCACTGCTTCAAGACCAGCTTCCACCTCGAACCAGTCTTCTTCTCTGAAACCCGACATGATATTCGAGCACGACTTGGTCCTTACACCCTCATTTGTGCCTTTACAGATTTCCGTGGTAGGCGGAATATGTGGGACTCATACCCCAGATTGGACCATTTTGGCTTCACCATCCTGTCGAAGGGGTTTTAACTTCCTATTGTTGGCAATCCTCCTCCAACACTCTTTCCAGATCACAAAACGTATTCCATTCAGCAGATTCCTAATCTACAGTCCACAATAAACATGTTGCTTCAGAAACTTGCGATAAATACCTGGGCCTGTCTCCGACTCGGACAAGTTGAGACTCATCTTCAACATGAAGGTCTTCAACTAGATGTTTCTTCAGCCTCTGCCTCATTTCCAGATTATGTTGGTGGCCCTTTTCAGAACTATTATCAAGCCTGGTAATTACATGCAAGGGTTAAAAAAATCCTATCGCCCGAAGCCAGGGACAAGTCAGTTTTCATTTTGGGCAATCAAATAATGGTATCTTACTTGTCCTTGGACTACTAGGTAATTTCCACTTACGGTTTCAAACTGTAAATAAACTTGGATTTTATTTCATATCTGCTCATAATGTAGCTATTACATTTTGCAATAATAATAATTTAGAGTTATCGATCTTTGAAACTTATCACTCTTCAATAAATAGTCCAGTTAACATTAGCATCAAACATTGTGTCATAAAATTAGGGCAAGTGAAAAATTTGAAAATTAGTCAGTACAAGTAATTTTCTTGAAGACACTTGCCCTGTGGCAAGCCCTGACATGATCAGCCTCGATCTGCATGATGCATATTTACACATCCCAATCTTCCTGGCCCATGCAAGTTCCTTCAGTTTGTTTTCAAGGGCACCCACTATCAGTGGTGTGTCCTCCCATACACGGCTGTTTGCACGGGTCACAAATGGCAGATGGCAGCAGATGGTAGCAGAATACCTGCAGCATCTTAGTACCTCCAAGAAGCTTAAAGGCTCAACGTTATCAAATTACCTGGCTGCCCTTTATACGGTTATTGCATCGACCTCAGTTGTGAAGATATCCACTGTCACTCCATCCTCAATATCTCCAGGGTATACATTCTGATAAATCTCCACTATACCCTGGACGCATCTATGGCTCAGCCCGATAAATATATTACCTCCCTTGGCTGGCTTTTTATCCAATCAGGTGTGTACGCTGAGAAGGTGAGCAAACCAATCACAACTCACTTTCGCTTTTTAAATGAACTAACCGATTAAACTTGGCAAAACAAACCAAGAAGAGGTTCTCTGCAAGAGGTAGAAGGGGGTTTTGCATATATTTTTTAAATGTTTCAGACCTATAAACTTTTCTGTATGATTTCCACCAAATCTGAGTCTCACTGCAAGCAAACCTTCACAGTTGCAACCTTTACCTTTGTTGACACTGGCAAGCTCGGTAATAACAGCGGCCTAGCTGATTGGCCACTGTGAGAATGCGGAGCCAGCAAAGGGAGGTAATAAAATTATCAGGCCGATCCGTAGATGCGTCCAGGGTATAGTGGAGACTTATCGGAACATATACCTTGGAGATATCGAGGATGCTGTCTCTCCTGAGGTCTTATAAGCTGGCTGACCAGTCCCGGAAATTCTTACCTCCAGCTTGGGATCCTTTCGCTGTTCTTGCTCACCTTACATCAGAAGATTATGAACTTATGGAAGAGAAAGATTTTGAACGTGTCACCTTTAAGACCTTTTTGCTGTTAGTTCTGGACACAGCTGCTCGTATTTCCAAGTTGCAGGCTCTCGATGTTTCTCAGGTGTGTTTTGAAAGGTCTGCTCATGCCAAGGTATTTCTTGGTTTGCAGTGGGACTTTCTCGCCAAAAATCAATTATCAGGTCAATTCCACCCCTGTCTACAATTTTGGGTCCAGACAACACAGAAGATTTGTCCTTGTGTCAGGTTCATGCATTAAGGATTTACCTAGCCACTTCTAAGGTCCACCACAGGTTATGGAAGAGAATTTTCATTCCGCAGTTCGCTGCCTCTACTTCGGAAGACTCTCATACTACCTTGGCGATTTGGATGAGGTCTACAATCCTGTGTGTGCGTATGGGTTTGCGGAGCTTCCTCCACCATCAATGGCAAAGCCTCATGAAACTCAGGCGCTTGCTTCTCCAATGGCACTTCACAGGAATTGTTCCCTCCAAACCATTTTGTCAGGATGTTTTAGGAAATTGGATACTATCTTCGCATCCCATCACCTTTGGGATCTCTCGCTAACAGATGTGGAAGGTGTCTATCAGTTTAGCCCCTTTGTCCTCTCCGTGTTCACAGAGTAAGGAATCTTCCTTCGCATCAGTTTGCTCTGTACATAATAAAGATATTGATCTTATCCATATCTTAGTACTTTTTTCATATAAGCTAGATCATTCTCACCAGGTGAACTAGGGTGTGTTTACACTGTCATGGCTTGAGAGACTTTGAGACCAGTCTTGTGTTACATGAAGAGATGACCAACACTCCACTTACTGACCTCTACGCTCTAAGCATTCAGTGAAATGTTGATTCTGAGTGCCTTTATGGTTTTCAAAGCGTTCTGCTCATAAGTCCTTTCTCACCTTTGGTAAGTTAAAGAGTACCAATAATAAACTAGTTGGGCTACCGGGCTATTACCTCTTTCACTGCTTTTTAGTGTATGTCTGTTGTGTGGTAATTTCGAAGCAGATATTGGCCAGATCACTGGGGTCATCAGATAAATCATGAGGCGGCGGGGCCTCCTTGCCAAACTGCGTCCTTTTGTTTGACAGCAAATTGCGGCTGAAAACCACATTAATTCGGGAGCGCCCACTCCCTTGAATTTGTACTGTGTAAGCCAAGGGGTTCTTTGAAGCGACCCATCACAAGTGTGGAGTTAGCACACCGAGAGATGATGGTTCTCCTGGCCTCATTATGCAATGCATACTCATGTTTGCAGAGTTGTCAGGGTAATCTGTGGCCCTCCTGCCAACTGTGGGCTAATACATAACGTGAGATAGGATGTTTAGAAAGTTGGAAATTTTAAACAAAAATTGTACATTTATATACTCATCCTATATCACCCAATGGATGCCAACCCAACCTGCCCCACATCACAGATTACAGAAAGCTCCAAGATGAGAGTGACAGGCACAGACTGTCACGTGACCATCTGAGCATGCAGCATGAATACAGAGATGATTGACAGATGCCGGTGTCAGGGTGGGGGCAGAGGTCGGGTGGTTAGAGACCTGTAAGATTTGATTCAACTAAGCTCATAGCACATTTCCACAAGTGGTCGTAGAGGAAGAGGAGATCTGCATTACGTGAGATAGGACAAGCATATACATGTACAATTTATGGTTAAATTCAAATATGATTTATCTCTATTGCATGAGAAGAATATGAATGCTGTTACCAGTAATGGCACAAAGAATTGACTGTCTCCTTGACTTTGTTTTGTGTGTGTGTAAAGGTAAGAAGGATCCAGGATAGCAGAGGGAAAAAAGGTCCAAAGAAGATCCAAATCCAGTTTCTTGGGAACACAGGACACTTCAGAGAAAAGTAGGCCCCTTAAACCCATCTATAACAAGGCATTCTTTTCTGTTTTGAGTGTCATATTTGTATTGATATTCAGGCCAGATTAGAGAAGAATCATGTTATGGCAAGAGTTATGTCCTTGATATTAGATATTATGAGTTATCACATGTCAAGCCAAATACAGGGGTTTTGTCAGTCCTGAGTTGGATTCCCCGAGCCTCCGGCTCAACATTCTTATTCATTAGGTCATTTGAACAGCTGTGTGTGTCGACATTTAACAGTCCACTAAGCAGTTATACGCAGAACTGAAATCTTCACAGTGCATTGTTTACTCAAGATCAAAGACATGTAATTGAACAATCATCTAGTTCACGCAACATTGCTGGATACTTGTCTGTTGAAGTCAACCATTACTGACTCAACTCCATCAGTGTCGGCCTCCTTTACATTGATAGGGAATCTGTTTTTCCAACCATTCATTTAAAAGCTGATTTAAAAGCTGGCTGATGTAGAACATCATACACAACTTATTCATTAATGAGAAGATTACATGTGATAAGATTTGTTAGGTGCGTGACTATCAACTCATTATAAACTGGTCCCACTGTTTTAGTCTATATTTGTTTCTTTATAGTTTCTACGTGACATACAGGCGGGACCGTGTGTTCCCACTGGACCATGTGAAAAGAAAGGAATTTGAGGTTTGTGTTGCATGTTCATAGGTTCTCCTGTTGCATGTTCATAGGTTCTCCTGTTGTATGTTCATAGGTTCTCATGTTGTATGTTCATAGGTTCTCCTTTTGTATGTTCGTAGGTTCCACTGTTGTATGTTCATAGGTTCTCCTGTTGCATGTTCATAGGTTCTCATGTTGTATGTTCATAGGTTCTCCTGTTGCATGTTCATAGGTTCTCCTGTTGTATGTTCATAGGTTCTCCTGTTGTATGTTCATAGGTTCTCATGTTGTATGTTCATAGGTTCTCCTTTTGTATGTTCGTAGGTTCCACTGTTGTATGTTCATAGGTTCTCCTGTTGCATGTTCATAGGTTCTCATGTTGTATGTTCATAGGTTCTCCTGTTGCATGTTCATAGGTTCTCCTGTTGTATGTTCATAGGTTCTCCTGTTGTATGTTCATAGGTTCTCATGTTGTATGTTCATAGGTTCTCCTTTTGTATGTTCGTAGGTTCCACTGTTGTATGTTCATAGGTTCTCCTGTTGTATGTTCATAGGTTCTCCTTTTGTATGTTCGTAGGTTCCACTGTTGTATGTTCATAGGTTCTCCTGTTGTATGTTCATAGGTTCTCCTGTTGTATGTTCATAGGTTCTCATGTTGTATGTTCATAGGTTCTCCTTTTGTATGTTCGTAGGTTCCACTGTTGTATGTTCATAGGTACTCCTGTTGTATGTTCATAGATTCTCCTGTTGTGTCTTCATAGGCTGTCTAAAGTGAATGGCTGCTATGTAATGAATGTTTTGCCAAGCAATGAGTGGTGCTTTGTTCAAATGAAAAATATTGTTGTATTTCTATTAGAGATGAACAGTATTCATTGTTAGATTGTAAAGATTCATTACCCTGTCCCCATGTTTGTCTGAATGGTAAAGTCGGTAATTCTAGGAATTATTAATCTGTTCCTATGCCAGACTGTAAGGAGCACTCTCATATTTCTAGGATGCAGGACTGATGAGCGACAACTTAGACCTGCAGGAGAGATTCAAGTCAAGTCTTCAGGAAGTTGAAACATACCTCAACAGGAAAGCCCTCGGTCTTTTGCCTCCTAGCAAAGAAAGCAGCTTCTTTGATGATGGTACGTGTTGCAGAGATGTGGTTTTTCTGAATGGAATTAACATATAACTAGCCACTACTTATAAAACAATGTTCTTGTCCTATGTTACAGACTATGAAAGTGACACCAATGACAGCATGGCTGAGGAAGATCGCAGTCAGTTACAGTCCAACATACCGGTCAACAGTCCCGAGGAAGGCAGCAAACTAGCAACTCCACCAGCCCAAGTTGTCAAGAAGAGCACAGGGAAACAAGCTCATGGCTTACACGTGCTTAGTGTCATGTAAGATAACCAGTGCCTCCATGATATTATCATGTATGTCTGTGCCCCACCACAAACAACGCTGATTTACTTGTGTTCATATGTGTTAATTGCAGTATTGGACACAAAATATGAAACTTCAATAGTGTTAAGGAACAAAGGATCACGTATGTGAAAGATTTTAAGAGACATTTTCTTTTCTTTTAGGAAGGAAAGAAGAAAGGAAAAGAACAAAGTCCTTTTAGACTTCATAATATCTGAAGAAATGAAGGTAATGGTTGCTTAAGAAGGATCCTTTTTGTTGTTTATGTGTCGTTAGTGCATTTTGCACTGGCATTGAGCAAGTTACAACTCTTAATCACTTATCACCACACATGGATATGGTGATTTTATATTCATTCAGATCACTTTTGTGACATCTGCTTTTGAGAATGGCTTCTGGTTCAATTCAAATCTGTGCCAACAAGAAGTTGTTAAATAATGGCACTTGTTGTTGCCCTGCCTTGTGATCAGTACTAAGGGGATAACACGAGGCATGGTCAGCTTGATCTATGTGTACTGGGATAACTGCAGCATGGTCTATAGCACTATATGCAGCTTTATGTGCTGCAGAAATCTGCATTCCATATGCACAAATGGTTAGAAGGGGAAAACAGTGTGTAGGATGTCCAGAGGGGCGCAAAACAATTTCCATTTGACCATGTTCTTGACAAGGCATGTATGATTGGTGTTATTAAAAAAGAAGTTTGACTAGAGAATGTATAAACAGTCTCCTCTAGGTGCAGGCACTTCTGCATTGACTTCATCACTATATCTTTGTCATGATGACTCTGTGTTTGAAGGTATGTTAGTGTCCGATTTTGTTTCAGGAATACTTATTAGCTATCTACAAAGGGACAAAGAAGAGTGAACGTCATACTCAATACCATTCTTCAGTTCGGGAGCGAGATAAGCTACGTCATTCTGGGTTTGGTCCAATTGCAGATGAAGAGCAGGTGGGCCACCATTTACATTAGAGATGTAATGATTGTCAGTAACACTTGGCAGACGTTAGATACTTTATCACATTCATCTATACTTATGAGAATGTTGTTTAAAGGTAAAATGGCAGCTTGGTGGGTGTCATTTTCAAATCATTGTTCCAAATTGTCTCTAAGGTTTATACTCATTTCAGCATGAAACCATATGCTTTGGTTAACTCAGTAATGCCAAAGACGACAAGTGAAATTCCCACAGAAAACACCATTAAAAAGTCTACTTTCACATCCACTTAAGACAAGTGTCAGTTCAGAAAAGTTGCTTCCCTTGCACTGACAAAAAATTAAAAAGGAAACAGCTTATTATTTTTGAGTTTGCTTATCTTTATATCACATAACTTTTCATCTCTTTGTGATTGGCACTTGATTTTAGGCTGTTTGAAAGCCTCTTAGGTGTGTAAGTCAGTGTCATCGTGATGATTAGATTGATTTGAGAAGTAAATTGCAGACAATTTTACAAACTGATTAAGGCATTTGTTACAGGTGAAAAAAAGAATCCACATATCTTTGTATTTGAAAAAGAAAGTCCAATGTAATGTGTTTCAGCAAGATGAAATTACATACAAATTTGTGGAATGGTACAAAGACTACGCCGGTCCAACAGCTGACATTGACTACATCTTGGATGTGTGGATACCCGAAGTAAGTAGTTGTCAGTCCAGTATCATTTCAAACATTATTGTTCCAGTTAGTAAGTATAACTTTACCCAAACAAGTTGTATTACAAGATATTGCTCAAGGTACTGTAAAACTTTCCTCCCTCACTCAGTTCACTCTTCATTTAACCAATGATTCTTGAATCTTCATCTCAACAACAGAGAACAGATTCTGCTCCCAGACAGCCTGAAGTCTTTTCTGATGTGTTGGACTCCCTGATTGAATGTCTGCGCAGGAACCTATATGTTAGAGCCGGTATTCAACAACCACCTTTACTTAGATGCATCTCTACAAGGATGGGGTGCTCATCTTGAAAATGAGGTAGCAGCAGGAATCTGGAACAAAGAGGAACAGGCTCTTCACATCAACCAGTTGGAAATGAAAGTGGTCATTCATGCCATCAACCACTGGTCGACAGCATTGAGAGACAAGTTATTGATGATCCACACAGACAACAGTAGCGTTTTACATAAACAAACAAGGGTCAACAAAATCATTATCTCTGCTAAGCCTAACATTTCAACTGATCAACCTAGTCGACATTCTGAATCTTCAAGTAAAAGCATGTCACGTACCAGGAGCCTGCAACGTCATGACAGACGCCTTATCTCGTCCCTACATCCATCTCCAACAGAATGGATGCTACATCCGGAAGTGTTTCAACTGATCAAACTTTCGGATCACCACAAATAGACCTATTTGCAACGAGATTCAACGAACAGACAACAACCTTTGTGTCGCCAGTACCAGATCCCTTAGCCTGGGCAACGGACACTCTCAGCATTCCATGGGTAGGAATAAAGGCGTACGCATTTTCCCCTTCCAGTACTGTTACCAAAAGTCATCGAGAAAATCAGACAAACAAAGAGATTACAACTGATTTTGGTCGCGCCTTACTGGCCAACGAGAGATTGGTTTCCAACACTTATAGGAGGGCTAGGACAACCAACACTACAGTTACCAGAGTGGAAGAATCTTCTCATTCATCCCCACACAAGACAAATGCACGGCCAACCATCAGTTTTCCGTCTTCACATATGGACCGTATTAAGACTTGTTTGAAACGCAGAGGATATTCAGAGAGAGCAACAAAAGCAGTCACCTTAGCTTTACAGAAATCCACTAGCACACTTAATGACGACAAGTGGAAACAGTTTGAGACATAAGCCAGAAAAAAGGGATTTTCGGTGAACAAGGCAAATCATCCTCAAATTGCAGATCATTTATGCTATTTACGTCAGTCTAAAGGTCTGAAGGGTTCTACATTATCTACATATTTAGCTGCTCTCAGCTCAGTCATCACCATGGGAACGGGGACCAAACTGACTAAAGTACCAGAGCTCATTGCCTTACTACATTCGTTCAAGTTGGAAGATTAACAACACAGATTTAGGGCTCCAGCTTGGGATTCAAATATTATACTCCAACATCTCACAAGTGATGCATATGAACCACTTGATCAAACTTCAATTGAAATGTCGGCTCAAAAGACGCTATTTTTACTTGCCTTGCCTACAGTGGCAAGAATATCAGAAAATCATGCTCTAGACTTTAATCGAATGAGCTTTGACACAAGTCACCAGGAAACTTTTCATTTAGGTCTAAAATGGGATACATAGTAAAGAATCAACTGCCAGGCCAACCAGATAGACAAATCCGTATACAGGCTTTGTCTTCAATTTTAGGACCACATGATACACAAGATTTATCATTATGTCCAGTGAGAACATTGAAAATATACATTGCACATACCCAGTATAGAAGACAATGGTTCAAGCGCCTATTTATCCTTATATCTACTGAGACACCCACAGAAGTATCCCGCAACACTATCTCAGTCTGGATCAGAGCTGTTATACTTAGAGCATATAAAGCCGTAGGATTAGACCCTCCATGAGCCTCTAACCCACATGAAGTCAGGGCTCTAGCCTCTACACTAGCGCTACATGGTAATTGCTCGCTATCGACTATTATGGAAGGTTGTTTTTGGAAGTAAAAATACAGTATTCGCCAACCATTATCTGCGAGACATAGCCACAGAGGACGTCATTCATCAGTTTGGACCACTTGTCATTTCTCAGCAACTAACTGTTCCCCAACGACTTAACTCACCCGATATATCACGTGACTTATGGAAGCCAGACACTGTGTGGAGTATTTTTGTGGAAAGTCTATGCGCACGTCTTGAACAGACTAGCATAAGTGATTATGACCTTGCATTCATTATGAAGATAATTAAACATAAAGAAAGGTCACCACTAGTTTCGATTGTTATATCGTGATATTTAGTTGCATCAGAAACTAACAAGACACTAGCTATATTAGTGTCATCACGTACCAGTCAACAAACCTTTTTGACTGGATGTGACTCCCCCAAAATCTACAAGGAATATGAGAAGAATAAGACTGAATTATCGCTGTTTACGAGTTCCATTGCGGGGGGGGGGGGGGGGGAATTATTAGACGTAATTTACAAGTGACAGCAGAATCCAGCGTGGCCTGACCTACCGCCGTTTTCATCGGATTCTGTAAGCATTTAAGCATGTGTCAGGATAAGGAAAAATATGTAGTTTTCTGAATAAAATTGATATTTTATACTTATCCTTACTCATGGCGAAAACCCTCCCAGCCACCCCTCACAGACACACTGAATTCTCGCATTCTCATGTCAGGCGATTACAGGAGAGAGTGAAGTAGCATGGCAGTCAGCTGACCATGTGCGCGGGAAAAGGGAGGTAGTACTTGGGTGAGTGTGATTTAACGTCCGCTTCTTTTAGAAGGGAACTTCAAGGGATTTCAGGTGTTCCACTACCTTCGCCAGACAGAGGAGAGTAAGCAATTAAGCATGAGTCAGGATAAGTATAAAATATCAATTTTATTCAGAAAATTACATTTATTCATAAACTCGGTAAGTGCACAGATTGAAAGTTCAGAAAATATTACACCTTTGTCTGTGTTTGACAACTGAGTCAACCCATCTGACAGATTGGAACCTAACCAAAGCAGATTGTGAAAGAATTGTGTCTTCGATAGTCTTATAGCATTCCAGTGTATTACTTTCAACTTTGTCCATTATTTGTGACAATGTATTGTCATCTGTGGTGTCATCCCACTCGTGACTTGACATCGCGACAGTGTGAAACAGAATGACTTCAAATTCAAACTTCCATTGGTGATTTTGAAAACACGCAGTGAGAGGGTATGAGGTTTGTCCAGATAGACGATGAGCAAGCCAGTGTTGATTGACAGCTGAATATGTGTCTCAGGCTGCGCCCTCGACATATTAAGCTGTCAATCAAGACTGGCTGTCTATCTGGACAAACCTCTCGTTTCAGATACCACTACGACTTGTGGTTATGGCATATCATACAGTATGATAAATTGACATAGTTATGGGAGATTTGGGAGTGAATATCAGTAAAAGTGACATAGTTATCATAGATCCAGTGTATGTAGCAATTCTGATGTCTTCTCTATTCTCTATTCTGCCATATACAGCATGATGAACTGATGTATTTTATGGTAGATCCAGTGTGTATCATAACAATGATGTATGCTCTGTATTCCTGTCTGTTCTGTAAAGTATGATAAATCAACATTGTTATAGGAGATCCAGAGCAAAAGGCAGCTATCATGTATGTCCGGTTTTCCAGACCGTCATATACAGTATGATAAAGCCACGTATTTATGGGAAATCCAGAGTGTATAGCACTTTGATGTATGTCCGGTTTTCCAGACCGTCATATACAGTATGATAAAGCCACATATTTATGGGAAATCCAGAGTGTATAGCACCTTGATGTATGTCCGGTTTTCCAGACCGTCATATACAGTATGATAAAGCCACGTATTTATGGGAAATCCAGAGTGTATAGCACTTTGATGTATGTCCGGTTTTCCAGACTGTCATATACAGTATGATAAAGCCACGTATTTATGGGAAATCCAGAGTGTATAGCACCTTGATGTATGTCCGGTTTTCCAGACCATCATATACAGTATGATAAAGCCATGTATTTATGGGAAATCCAGAGTGTATAGCACCTTGATGTATGTCCGGTTTTCCAGACCGTCGTATACAGTATGATAAAGCCACGTATTCATGGGAAATCCAGAGTGTATAGCACCTTGATGTATGTCCGGTTTTCCAGACCGTCGTATACAGTATGATAAAGCCACGTATTTATGGGAAATCCAGAGTGTATAGCACCTTGATGTATGTCCGGTTTTCCAGACCGTCATATACAGTATGATAAAGCCACGTATTTATGGGAAATCCAGAGTGTATAGCACCTTGATGTATGTCCGGTTTTCCAGACCGTCATATACAGTATGATAAAGCCACGTATTTATGGGAAATCCAGAGTGTATAGCACTTTGATGTATGTCCGGTTTTCCAGACTGTCATATACAGTATGATAAAGCCACGTATTTATGGGAAATCCAGAGTGTATAGCAGCTATCATGTATGTCCGTTTTTCCTGACTGTCATATACAGTATGATAAAGCCATGTATTTATGGGAAATCCAGAGTGTATAGCACCTTGATGTATGTCCGGTTTTCCAGACTGTCATATACAGTATGATAAAGCCATGTATTTATGAGAAATCCAGAGTGTATAGCAGCTATGATGTATGCTTTATTTTCCAGGCTGTTGTATACAGTATGATAAAGCGACGAAGTTATGGGAGATCCAGAGCATGGGAGGCATTCAACAAAGGATGTCGACTCTTCAAGATGGAGCAGCGACAGATTCACCAACACCTCATTGAAACTGCCAGCAACATTTCCCCAGCAGATGCTCGCCTGTACAATGAGCGTCTGCAGGAGCGCATGCAGCTGCATATGCCCACATGAACTCCATCAGGCCTGATTAATTGGTCTATAGATTTCCTTTCTCAAAACTTAGGTTCATAGTCAACATATTAGAATGTTAATGATATTATGACTGCTACAATTTATTTGTGAAAAATTTAGCCAGGTCAGTAGATAAGTAGGTAAGAAATATGATACAACTAAGATCATTTTATGGTTTCTACAATAGTACCAAGTGAGGCAAGGACATTTGAAGTTTAAACTGTTTGGGATTTTTTTAATCACTTCTTTTGGTCAATCAGGAAATATTTGGTTATTTAGTTTATCAGCAGTTTTAATACAAACCCTTCTGAACTGGAATTTCCTGTTTTGTATTCAGATTTAAAGGTCTGTGGATCTGTAAGCTAAAATGTGATAGTTTTTTTTTTTCACAATTCTCTTACTATGCACATTCTGACCATGTAACTTGTTCATCTATTTTTCTGTTGAAAGATAAATCATTCAGTATAAATCAGGTCAGTTCAGGTGTTCCAGTCAGAGCTTTTGCATGTCCTTATCATGATCAGAGGACACCTCCACAGAAGCTTGCATCAGTGATGTCAAAATGAAGATATGAATTCTTCATCCAATGAAATGTCAGCATTCTAAAACTATTTAGCTTCACTATTGTACCCCCTCATTCCAGGCAAAGGAAACCATCTATGAACCTATATATTCTGTGCATAGAAAACCCTTTTAGTAACCACAGCTTTCTCAAACAGTGACATATGCTGTATCCACAATAAAAGAAGGCATTCATGTTTATTTTTCATATTCACATTTTGTTAATTCTATTCATTTTTGAGATTTTTCACCAGATATGCTTGACTGAAAAGTCAAGTGAGAATAAGAAGCCTTGCAGTGAGAATGTTGAAGCCTTGACATTGATTGGATCGTTAAGGGTTCACCTGGTGCAACTTCCAATGGAGGTGCCCTGAGATCTTCATGCAGGTTAATCATACCTCTTAGGGTCCCGGAGATCTTCATGCATGTTAATTATACCTGTCAAATGTACCAATCTGAATTTCCAGGACCTTAATTGAATTTTCCTTTCAATATATTTTTATCATTAAACTGTGGTTCAGGGAGTGTACTTTCAACAAACAGAATTTCACTTCTGTACAGATGCATTTCAGTCTTGCAGTGATATTCTTATGTCTAAGATGTGGCCCTTCCTTATCTAAATCATGAATGCTCAAACAGTATTGATTAAAAGTAAGTATTCCAACATAAGCTCTACATCCAATCACACACTAATCAACACCTTAATTTTCGTTGTTTGCATACGCAGTCACTGACCTTGTACATAGTTTTCATAATCAGCCCCAGATTGGGACCATTGTTCTTCCTGTGAGTTCTCTAGCATATGATGATGAGAGTTTGATAGTTTTGTTGAAAATCCGCATGGCTGTGGAAAACAAATGTTTCATCCAAGCCATCAGTCATGATTTTCTCAGATGGCAGAAAGCTGTTATTGTAGTGTTGGGGTTTGTGCAGAAAAATTTTGCTTGTCATGATGAAAGGCCCAGATTTTTTCCCCCATGGGTACAGTTTGTGGAGCAAACATCTGACCACTTTCCACTGTGATATTTCTTGAATATTGTTGAATGAGGCATACAGTCTGTTTGCAGTGAAAATGTACCTATGAATTTCTGTTCAAACAAAAAAGTAAATCGAATAAAGAGAAATTAAGATTTCGAATCCTCATAATATTAACTGAACATTTGAATCTCAGAATTTTATTCAACTTAGGATAAAAGTTGTGTATCAAACGGTCATAGTTTTCAAATCGCTTTATTTGTTTGTATTTCAGGGGTTTATGCACATTAACTGAAACACAGAGGACAAGTAGGGTTGATCTAAATTACTTACTTACAGCTCATCATGTACCGCACATGCATTTGTTTCACTGTTCCAACTACTATGTGTACCCCTTTGTAATACAAACCAATAATAGTGATTTGAATATATGATTGTTAAATATCTTTTATCCTAAACTGAATAAAATTCTGAAACTTAAGTTTTCAGTTGGCAAGGTAAAGTTATTTGCAATCTTAACTTCACTTTGTTTGGTTTACTTCTTGGCTTATAGTGAAATTTGTCGGTGCATTGTCATTGCAAACAGACTCTAGTCACTCTTTTAGAAACCCACCGATGATATAAACTGGCAGCAGCTGAGATGATGTAACACAGGGAAAGATATCACTCCTGTTAAATGTCTTTAATGTTGGTTGACAAATATTATTGAACACCATAAACAGAACCTTCACACAACATGTTCTACATGAACTGTAACGTGATTAGAACAACCACCTACCACAGTAAAGGATGTTAGTACATGATAACTGCGGTTATATCTGCTGGTGTGCAAATCACTGACCACTGAGAAGTTCCAACTGCACTGAAAGAAATGTAATGAGAACTATAGCACTGGTACAGGTGTGACTTGGGCGGTAGGGTATTGGTTTGCCTAGCATTTGCTTGTCATCCTGAAGACCCAGGTTCAATACCCCACATGGATACAGTGTGTGAATCACTTCTGCCTTAATGGCCGTTGGGGAGGCTGGTGGTTAAAGCATCCACACGTCATATATTCCCCAGATGTGTACAATATGTGAAGCCCATTTCTAGGTCCTCCAACCATATTATGACTTGAATATTGCTAAAAGCAGTGTGATGCCATACACACTCACTTCAACCTAACTGACTGAAAAATTGAGGCAGTGCACAATATCTATGACAACCAGCTTTGTGGGTGTAGTGACTGAATTCAGAAATTCTTGTGTTGTGAAATAAGCCATATAATACGACTGAGCTAATACGTTACTCAGAATGTGCTGCCCTTTTTGTATTGTTAAATGGATGAAACTTTGATCATGAAGCAGTTTTCATCTGCTTACTGAACTGAATGTATCTTATAGTTTTCATATGTATTTGTGTGATCAGTTTTCCTGGAAACACACTTGTTCAGATGAAGGGTTATGTTCGAAGTGATCGATGGTTTCTCATACCTCGTCCTATAAATGTACAAAATAACACAGAAATGTCAACCACTCCGATTTTTGATGAGTTTTCTCAGATTTACAAACACAAAATCTACTTTCTGATTTGTCTGTAAGAAACTCTGATTCTTAGAAAATACAAATATGTTTATGAATTTACAATGTTTGAAAGAAATTTAGTAAATAACCATTTGAATATGTTCATTTGAGTTAAGTGTTAACTGGTTAAAAAAAATTGCATATTTCCAGCAAACTAAATCTATTTTTGTATGAGTCCCCCACTCGCCCAACATCCACAGTCAAAAGGGTCCTGGTGCATCTCTCACACTCACCCCCAACTTGCACCATCAGGGCTCATGAATTGCTTTGGGCAAGGCATGACTCCGCTTTCATTTGATTAAGGGTTGGTATCTCTGATAACAAACTACTTTGAGCAAATGGGAGAGTGCCTTGTAATCTACTAAGAATGATTATTGGAATTTTGTAGATGAAATCTATGTAGGAATTGTTGTACAAACATGTGTGAATTATGAAATAAGGAATTGTGTGTGTGTGCGGGTTTGTAGGTGTACGTGCCTGTGTGTGCATGTTTGTGAATCAATGTAATTGCCAGTGGGACCAGATGTTCATGAGACATTTTTTGTTTATATATGTCACAGATGTGCATGATTAACCTTGCATAAGGTGTTTATTGTGGATTGATTGTGTCTTGCCTGAAAAATAAGACCAATTTTGGTTTAGGGAACAAACACCATAACAATGACTGAAACTGGCTGAAAAGGTCATGACCTTTATTTTCATTCCATTCAGAATGAATTTTTTTTTTTCATTGGTGAAGCACAAGTTTAATTTCATAGCTAGCTTCATCAGTTTGTGTGGCTTACTTTTGTAAATCATCAAGCAAGATTGCTATGTTTGGGGATTTCCATGATTCTCCTAATAATCCTGGATTTTGTTAGATAATTGATTTATCATTCTCTGTGCGAAACCAAGTTATATATTCCATCTTCTAAGAATTTGGAACAATTTTTCCTCCCCCCAACAACAGAATGGTCAGTCCCATTGTGCCGATTTGTGTTACATTAAAACAGGTTCCCCTGCTTACCCCATCCCGCAGGAGGATAAACAGGGTAACCATGCTGAACTTACAGCTTTTAGAATTCAAATTGTCAAACATCAGCTCATTGCCAGGTATTATTGAATCTAGTAAGTATTCAGTTCATTGGGTCAGACCAATTTTATTTCTTGTTTTATGGATTTTTGGCCTCAGAAAACCTAAAGCCAGGAGTAGGGGGAGGAAATCCCCAGTCAAGGCAAAAGCCATCATGAGTTTTTCAAAAGGCGTTGTTGTTCATGTTCACACTCACTGACGTGCTCTAAGCAGTGATTTTTTAACACCAGTATTGTTAGATAATTCATTTTAAAGTCTCTTAAAACAGATGCCGGTGTTTTAATGACCTTGCATAGAAGTCTCGCTTCCTTCTATGTTAACATATAGGTTTTATTTTTTGAGAGGGGAAAATGTATTTACTGTCTCTTATTATTCTTGAAAACATACAATCAGCCGTATCTGTAACACAAGCAATAATATTGGTCTGGCGATACTGACATTTTTCTTTAATGTTCTAGACTGAACCCTCCCAACCTCTTGAATGTCTTACAGTGACAATAGCATAATGTGTTTTGTTGATTAGACCTTACACCTGCAAAAAAGACCTTTATTGTTTATTGCTATGAAAATATATTACTCAAAACAGTTTTAGAAGATCTGCCTTTGGAAGACTTTGTGTTTCAGTACAAATCAGTCATGAATGACTGATTATGGTCACATTAGAACTTGGGTGTTTTTAACTTATTTTGAGAAGCATATTAGGTCACTTCATAAGTGTTCTGCTGTGTACTTTGCGTGTGATGATGAATTGCATCTCAATGAAATGGCATAAACATTGAATAAAATGTGATAATAATCACTATTATGCTGTTACTCTAATATTGTGTTTCTTTGTGTGATTAAAGTATTTCATATGATTTCAACATGTTTCTTTTGAGGCAAATGTCAAATCATATGCATTCTACAAGTGATGAATTCTTGCTAGCTAAGGTGTGCAATTAGGCTTTGATGATCAATAATTGTTTCCTCTCAATTTTCAGACAATCATAATATTGTGGAATATTCTTAGCTGAATGTTGGTCAATTCTTCATAGTCGTAATTTTCAAGTGATAGTGTGTTTGTTTAAGTGATTTGTCTAATGGATGCATTTTCTGTATTTTTTAGGAGTTTACTGTGAAAGATTTCTTAACTGAATGAAGTCTGTTTGTGTGATTGTTATGATTTTAGATCTGTGACTGCAGATATTCCAGGTTTAATATCAGGAGGTGTTTTGGCAACTTCAGGACACAGCATTTATGATTCTTGTGTCAAAATTGTAAACATTTCCTGAAATAAGTGCATGTTAGAATTGTCTGAGTTGAGCTGTGACACAGTCAACACAATTATCCTTGCTGACTCTGCCTTGGAGGTATATCGAAGTCCCAGTGGGCAGATATATCGACCACTGACACTTGCACTCCTTTCAGTAAACTGAAAAGTAAAATATTTTTCAAAAGTTTCATTTCGTGTGGATCCGAAATGGACTTTTTTTAAAATCATTGGTGGTATTCATTAACATGCTAATTTGAGACATCAATGACAGGCTATTTGAAAAATTGAGAATATAGTGCTCAATGATAACAGGTGTACTGCTTTAATGATAAACTATTCCATTTCTGCCATGATTCAATGCTACTCTGGAACACATAGTGCACTGCATTTTTAGCACACCAGTCCGTGGATCAGTGCACACATGATTTTCAGTTCTCAACTCCCTGGGAAGTCTGTAAGAGGGCCATTGGGGTAGCCTAGAGGTTAAATCTTTTGCTTGTCCCGCCGAAGACCTGTGTTCAATTCCCACATGGGTACAATGTGTGAAACCAATCCATTGCTATACTAATGCTAAAAGTGGCATAAAACCATACTCACACACTCACTGTCAGGTGTTATCAATCAGAGTTTTGATTTTAATTTTTAATAACAATGCATCCTATGATGTCTTACATGTGGAACAATTCACTAGTAACAGCATAATGAACAATGAAATGTTCTGTAGATGTTTGGCCCTTCAGACATATCTGCTGAAACAGTTGTAAAGTGTAAATGTTTCATGTGATTGTTACAGCAATTGATGGATTTCAATTGATGGATTTCAAGTTAAGATTCAGACAGGAGTCAGATGTCATTTGATTGTCATGTGGATTTTCAAATCAATTAAACCTTCAGGAGAGACTGATGTTGATTGTGTAGTTGTTCAGTTTTGTACATCTTTGCTTTGACACTAAGATTTGCTCTTTATTATCATTTCTCTTCAATTTTGTCCAGTTAGCATGAAATGGCTTGGTTTTGTAAAAATCGTTTTTAGTTTTAGTTTTAGATAATGAGAAATCTACTCTTTAAAATGTTAAGCAAGATATTTGTAGCTTGAAAGTACTAGATTTTAGCTTATGTAATGGTGGTTTTATCCTTTTAGTGCAAAGTAGATAGTGTCCAATACTGAATGCTTGAGGATATACTGTGTACATCTCATTGATATACATGCTTAGTAATTAGTTCAATATGAAACACTCATTCTCAGATGGGTAATGGTTTGATTGGCAATACCCCTCATTACTGTTACCTTTACAAAGGTCATTATTAGTGTGAGGAGTTAGATACCTTGCTTACTAAGATATAGCAGGTCAATGTTGTTTTCTAGAAATCTTGTAAAGCTGAGAAAATTATGTAAAGGACATGCAATTTTTCCCACCCTAAGGAGAAAACAGTCCTTCCATCTTATATATATTGTTTATTGGTTGGGAGACTAGAACTGATGTTCAGTAACCCATGCTTGTCCTAAGAGGAGACAAACGGGATTAGGTGGTCAGAATCGCCAACTTGGTTGATACATGTTGTCATATCTAAATTGCATAGGTCAATGCTCATGTTGTTGACCACTGGATTGTCTTGTCCAGACTGACTTATTTACAGACTGCCTCCATATGGCTGGAATATTGCTGAGTGTGGCGTTAAAGAACAAACAAACAAACAAAACAAACTGAATAGGAGGTATTTCTCTTGTAGCTTTAGTGGCATTAGAGTCTTGAACGTTCACTTTGATTGTCCTGTAGATAAATCAGATTTTTCAATCTGGTCATGCATCAGCAGCTTTAAGTTGACTTAATCACTGGATTGATAGGTGCTTGCAGCAGTGATTTGTGCCTTTGTTACAATTCAGCCCATACACTTTCATATTTGACATGACAGGTGGGCAGTCAATTGTACATAGTGTGTTGTCTCTGTAATTTATCATATTTCACTTTCAGATTCATTAATAAGTTTGTCATACAGTGACGATATTGATGTTTTGAAAATGTTTGTGACGTGTTTCATAATTAAGGTTCGTAGAATGGAATATCTTTTGCTGTTAATCCCTGTAACGTTTTCATTTATGAAATGTGAAATAAACATGTGTTGATTGCAGTGGTGTCATGTTGATCTTTCTGTGAATGTTTTATTATGTGTTGTAACAGTTAGACACAGGGAGTGAAGACAACAGGCCAATGGCCATCACTTGCTGAGGGGGTACAATCATACCACTCAGTCAGTGTATCACAGGAATTAGTATTCAACCTTGTCACTAGAAGTATAGAGTTGCCATCTGTGTGCAGACCACAGTACATGGATAACTTTGGGTACATTAAGAACTCAGATGAGCGACCTGGGTATTTATGGGTAGTACATGGATGGGGGACCTGGATATATTGCGGTAGACCACAAATGGATGTGTATCATCATCATCACCACTATCATCATCATTAACTAAGAACTTATACAGTGCAAGAATACAATCAGTATAAATGCTCTAAATCGCTCTGAGAGGATGCATGTGACATGTATCAGCAATGTCTATTTGGTCTAGGTGTATGTGTCATGAAAAGGTGGGTCTTGAGATTGGTTTCAAATGTGGCCAAGTTATTAACAAGTCTCGGATTTAATGCCAGATCATTCCAGAGTCATGGAGCTGCTTATTGGAAGAATTAATCTCCATAGATGGTGGTTCTTGTGTGTGGAACACACAGCTTGGCTTGTCCCATGGATCTAACAGGCCTCTCGGGCTTGAATTCCTGAAGGAATTCCAGGAGATACAGGGAGGCTAGGCCAGTCCTTACTTTGAAGGTTAGAGGAGCACTTTATGGGTGATTCTATCCGCCACCTTCAACCAGTTTGAATGGGTGATTCGACTCAAAAGTTCCTTTTCTGACATGTCTCATTGTGGCCAAGAGCAGAATAGGAGTAGGTCCAACTGACGTCCTCCTGTCCAGCCTTACACACAATATGTATGTATATTGCTGCGCTTACAGTTCTGTACCTCATCGGGGTCAAACTCACAAAAGAGTGGAATTCCGTGTTTATAAATAGAAAAGTGACTTGGCGCTGATCATGTGCCAGTCCTTGTCATCTTGTCCCACATACGGTGGATTGTTGCGTGCAATAGCAGTGATAACCAAGCAGCCGTGACCCAGACGTGTTCGCTCTGCGGGAATCTTTACTACATATGTCTAAAGTCCAAATATACAGAGGACATTGACTGGGATTTTCGGTCCAAGCTGCTAGGGACAAAGGCACTCAAACCCGCTGTTAACATTCGTATTTTACGCTTAAACCAGCGGGACATTTTTACAATGATATATGTTGATATTTACAATATTTCAAACCATTTCAACAGAAATCAGCGGTCTTTTTAATACCTTGTTTTGAAATTCACACACAAGTTCGCTAAGTATCCTTTTGACAGACCAAATTAGTAAAAGACAAACATTACCTCACCCTCACAGAGACATGTTACATTCAGTTTCACACTATAATTTGAGTCTGGTGTAAATTTGAATGAAGGTTGTGTGACGAACCCATTGTTGTCCTTCATGGGGACAGAAACGAGCTGAGAGTGTTAAACTTAATGTTTATGTCCTAACTAGTCATGAAGTCCAAAGGTTCGGGGGGAAATGCTGCTCAGGGCATTTTTCAGGGGTGAAAAGGACATCGTTGATGACGCCATCTATACAAGTACAAAATGCACGTAACAACAAAAGAACAACATGTTTATTCATTATTCCGACCTTTGCATATGTGCTCATGATGATCTTTTAATCCCGTGTGAGAAATGGAGACCCCATGATACCACAGTGCCTCTCTGTAATACAAAAAGCATTGCTCCATTCACATCCAAGGACGTGAGAAATCACATTGCGTCAGCTAGAAGATGAGGGTCGCAATGTTAGCAGTTCATGTTTTGTTTTCGTTTTCTTTTAAACGATGTCTACGGCTAATATATAGATCAACCTACTTGAAACTCGAAATTACAGTTTATCTGTCCCTCGTGAGTGAATGATGCGAGTGCCTCGCTGGGATTTAACACAATTCCTTTTCTCAGGCAAGGTCAACCGTAGTTCTTCGCTGTCCATTTGTCATTCTCTAAGTCTGTGTAGATTTATTTAGACACTGTAGTTTAAAGTCACACCAGTGTCTCTTGTTTTGTAACACGCACTCACGCACGAACATTTGCGTAGAATATCAAGTATTACCAAGAACAACATCTATGTTAATGTGTTTCAGCAGACAGACCAAACTCGATTATTTTGTTTTTATGTCATCGTTTCGATAGTCGATGATCAACAAGATAAGTACCGGAGAACATTTTGCTTACATGGCGATAAGGACATTCTGAGTAATCTTTGACCTTACACGCGTGATTATATCTACCTTCCATGTTTCACACGTCATGACGCTAATTTCAACGTCAAGACATTACTGACAAACCAGTAACTTCATACAGACGGGGGGTGGGGGGTAGGGTGGGAGTGGGAGGGGGTGTCTATCACTGGGCAATAAACAGACTTTGAAAATCAATTAAGGTTTTCTCCATTATCTCTGTTATGTCTTTGTTTATGAAGACGAGAAGAGACGACTTTTCCCAATTTCTGCACAGTGTCAAAAGATAAAGTGATGTCGGGATGTGTCGTGCTGGCATTATCGCATTATTTAAACTCTGAAACAAACACTAGAATTATGTTGCACAGAGATAATGGAAAACATCTATTGCTTGACAGGTCAGCATCACATTATCTAGATGGTTAGTCTACAGACAAAAGGCCGGTAAAGTTCATCAGTATCTTGTCACGTGTTGACTACCAAACTGAAACTAAAACGTTAACCGGAAACAACCCATTGAAACACTAGGTGCGAAACCAACAAACATTTTAGCTACATAATGTAATTAACAATTTTATTCCAAAAATAAGTAAGTACACTAGTACAAATAACAACACGGGTTTCGCTATGACTGGGGGTTGCATATACAGGGGCGCTACAAAGAAAACATGTTTGGCTTTGGATTTTAATTAAACAAAGACTACGTGAGTACAACACATTTGCTTTTGGTGCAACGCAGTAGGATATATTCATGTTTATTACTTTTGACCTTTCAACATCCTTGTTCGTGGGTTTGTACAAAAGGTTAAATTCTGGGACCGTGGGTACAACCAGGGAGCCTATATAGAGGGGGAGAAGAAACTCCTCGAAAAGCCGCTGAACGTATGTCTCTGGTCATTACGTAACCAGTGAAGCCAAAATGGTCGCAGCGTAGTATTTAAGATTGAGTCCGGTTTGTTTTCAACAGCTGATTAAGTTCGCTGAGTGTTGTAACAACTCAAATCCTCCATGTAGAAGATGGGTTAACTATTTTGTCAACTCAGTTTAAGTCAAATAATTGGTATTAGTGTCCGTATTAGGACAGTAGATTTGAAGTAAAGTTTCTAGTCGGTATGTTATAGTTCACTGGCTTCTAGTCTCGATTCACCGTGAAGATAGACTAAATTGTGCCGATAAAAACTTCTTTCACACATTCGTTTACTTTATCGAAGGGAAACATACATTTAGTTGAAAGTTATTTGCAAGTAATAGTGACAGTTTAATGACTTGAAAAATTGTTAGGGTGTTATTGAGGTGTGTGAAAGATTTGACACATCGCCGATCTGTTCTGATCCGCCATTTAAATGCTACACGTCATTGTTTGAGTGTTTCTAGTTATTTCTTCCAAAACATCTTTCACATACACCTTTAATTAATATGAGGGGAAATGTGTTTGCAAGTAATAGTGATAGTTTCATAATCTAAAACGAAATGTTAGGGTGTATTTGAGGTGTGTGAAAAATCTGATCTGATTCGCCATTGATGCTTGAGGGTTATAGTTCCATAACTTCTTTCTTTCTTGTTGATCTAATTATTTGACAAAACTGTGACAGTTTTACACTTTATATTTGAGGTCAGTATGACAGTGTCAGTTAACATTTTGTTAATGTCCATTCCATTCTCCACATGCAATAAGATATCTGAGTTAATTATTAATGTAAACAAAAATGTCTCAAAGTAGATTTTTTAAAAGGACAGCTGATGTTAACCCGTTTTCTCGCGATACTTTTGCGTTCTTTAACATGTTTTGGGAGGGAAGGCCGCGGTTTATCATTTATTCTTTCATTCATTCACATATGTACTTCTTTCTTTTATTCTTTTTTCTTCCGTTCATTCACATAATTCTTGCTCTTAATTCTTACCACAATTAATTAATTCATTCATTGTAAACTTCCGACTGATACAATAAACTGGCTGAAGTTCTGTTACACACAACTAAGTTGTACAAACATGTATCGCTGGAACATGACTTTCTATATTTAAAAGTTTAACTATAATAAGCGTGTATAAAATATTTACACGAAGTATAAGGAAACGTTGCCTGTAACCATAACCACGAATAATCTACTCTGTATATAGTCTCCCTGACATAACACGCTGCATGACGACCGAACTTGAACTATATCTTGTCACCTGTATCTATGTGGCCGAAGTTTTCGGACAAAATGTCAAACCATTGTGCGACAAAGTGGGAGAGCACAAAGGTTAGGTTACGTTGACCTTGTACACAATCTTTGACCGCCAGACGGCTCTGCGTGTACGAGAGTTATTTCAGGAAACACGTCAAAGCGTGTCACGCGCAGACCAGCAACTGGACTTTGAACTGTACGTTGATGCAATTTGGCAGCGGTATATATAAAGAAAATCTCGAACGCTGAGGAACATTCTCAGCTCGCTAAATGCTGGAACTCTCGCGCATTATACTTAGGTAAGTAGATTCAAACAGTTTATACCTATAATCAGCTATTAGATTGTGGAAAAGTCGACTTCGGGAGCTGTAAAATTTTAGAATCAGAACAAGGCCAGAAATGTCAGTAGTTTAGTGAAATGTGTCTTGATTTCTGTCTGTAGTTAGGTGGTCATTTGTTGCTTCAGTGATTACTGTAGACATCCATGACAATGTGTATATTCAGCCACATTTCTGTGATCTATCGTGAGATTGTCCGCTGTTTGTCTTTATCTAAACAATAACAGTGAACAATATGTATACTTTGATTGGGTGATTTGATCTGAGAAAACATAATTTTGGATTTTAATGGATTATTTTGAATGATCGATGGATTTGTTCCCAGTCGAGTTACATGGGTCATGGCTATACAGCTGCCTTATATGTCCACAGGGTAGTCTCCGACTGGCCCTTTGTCTGTGTATGGTATGATAGTTACACATTATTCATGAACTGGTAGGGGAGCAGGCAGACCAACATTCCTGGGTCAGTGGGTGGCCGTCCGCTTTGACATTGAGTAGCCAGAGCGTAGATCTTCAGTGAATACTTAAGTTACATAGACAATGTTCCTTCTTTTTGTGAACTGTTATTATTTTTTGTGTGCAGAGGTTAGGAGTTATATGACAAAATACTCTTTCCAATATTCAAAATGGGGAGACACTAAACAAAGCTAAAGTTTGTAGAACAGGAATTGCATTATGTACCCCTCAGGAGTTGGCCTTCATTTACCTTTCCTTTATAAGTTTATATCCAACATAGACATGAAAAGCTGCCTACTCTGCCCTCCTCCAAACGAACCCACACTTTGACCACTTTCACAAGTATCAAGCGTTACTGTATTGACACAAATATAATTCCTTCTACTTTGGTTGTTATGATTCACCCATGTATTTGCTGACTTGAACCGTTTTCCTGTGGAAATTCATTTCATTCAGTAAAATCAAAGTTTCAGGAATCTCTGTTATAGGTGAGTGTTTGTACCCAACAAGGCAGTCTATTACCCAACACTCTTCATCTACTCAGGAGATGTTCACAAAATGACTCCATGATGATAACAAGAATGAATGTCACGTCTAGTAACTGTAATTGTCAGTAAGATATCTGAAGAACGGTTCCCTGGACTCAATGATGGCAGAACAAAACCCATGCTAATCTTGTCTTCTCAATAATCCCTGTTCAACATTCAGTCAGTCTGTACAACAATTGGTTTATTCAATCAGGCAATGTACACTATGCCTGGAAAGTTCAGACAATGTACAGAATGACTGAATAAATCAGGCAATGTACACACTGAGTAATTATTTCAGTCTTTGAACACATTGCCTGATTGATGACATGGACTGTAACAGATAAATGACCACTGGTCAATGTTACAATAAGATAACACAGTCAACATTGTCAAAACGTGTCTAAGAATTAAATTTGTGATTGTTTCATGGATACCTTGCCGGATCATATGTTGGATGGCAGTGTTTACCATTGTAAAAAATCAGTCCAGTAAGGCAGGCTGTGTCACAGTGGCTTTGTAAAAACTCAGATGTTTACTTAAATAGAAATGACTTTAATAAGTATGTGACATGTTTTGCAATTCTTTGTAATTGTGTGGTTATCCAGATAAAAAGAGTTTAAGCATCTGATAATGATCATAACAGGAAGTGCAGACATGTGATTGTATGCTTTGCTGAATATTTGTATTCCTGACCCAGTATTTTAAATATGTGGTTAATGTTTGTTTCAAATTAAAGAATTTGTTGCAGCCCTGCATTCAACTCTATATCATCATCCTGTTTAGGTCAATGGTGCTGCCTAGTTGTCAAAGCAGTTATTCACCCACTCCCATATGAGTCACATCTATCATGATTGTGATTTTTGCCCCTTCCCAAGCTAGGCTTATGCTTGTCTTTGTAACACCATGTTCAACATGGTCAAGATATGTAGCATGGGTGATAAAACTGGGTGTATCATATTATCTGATTTTGATGCTATCTCTACATTTGGCCTAGGAGTATGTATTTAATATTCTTACTTTTACATCTTATTCCATGTGGGGTGCCTAGATATTGCTGGATATTGCCAAAATCAGCGTAAACCCATACTCACTCACTCTTATTCTGTGTTTTGTATCTAACCAGGAGATTTAAAGTTATGAACTTATAGTGGTCCTGATGACTCATGATTTTTATTTTTGTATTATTTTGTTTTTCTTCCTTACAGCAGCAATTATATGTACCGACAAAGTCTGCAGGCACAACAAGCAAGAATGGAAGAGGAACAGTTTATAAATAAGCTGGGGAACCTACCAATGGTGAACCTGGCATGGACCACAGCCTTCAGTGCCTATGAGAAAACAAAAGAAAAGCATGCCCTGTTGAGAACAGCCCTCAACTTGGCCGAGAGCAGTGTCACCACGGTGGCTCAAACTGCTAAGCCACTTGTGGACAAAGTCCAGCCTCAGAGTAAGTTTATTATTTTCCCAAGTACTGAAGGGATAGCACCAAGCAAGATAACCTGACATTTTCAAACAGATTTGACAATCATAATGTTAATCAAGTTAATGGTCTCCATTATGTTTGGTATCTAACTTCATTACCATGTTTGATCAAGGCAGCCTTTGAATTCTGAAGTTTTATTTTCAAAGACAAATGCAGTCGAATGTGTAAATCTTATTTCACCTGTCTTCAGAATCATACAGAATGATATATGCTTGCTTGAATCTTCTGAAATTCTTCTTGTTCCATATGACTTGCGGAAGTGTCAATATTACTTAGAAAGGGATTGTTGGATGTGTAGATATTTATGAAGATACACATTTCTTGTTTCCAGTTGCTGTGGTGAATCATTATGCCTGTGAGAAGCTGACCAATCTGGAGACGAAGTATCCAGTCATCACCCAGCCTGCAGATGAGGTGTGTCTTGCTCAAGATTATTGTGTAGTCATTGTTAGGGCAATGTTTGTTTCCAAAAGTCTTAGACTAATGCAGTCAAGTGAATTTTTTAACGGACCTGACCGCATGTTGTTTAATTACAGGTGTATGCCAGTAGCAAAAAAGCCTGTGAGGAATACCTTAAACCTGTCACCAGCACTGTTAGTGGCGTCTACAACGTCGGCAAACAGCAGGTCAGTCCAAGCAATACAACATGTCGTATCTGTGATCAGACAACTAGAAAACCTGTAACACTAATCACTGATTTAGCTTGAGTCCTTTATTTGACAGTCCCTGGGACTCATACTCTAATTTTCAGGGGTCTTGGACTGCAAAATGGGTGTCCCAGACACTTAATATTATTATTAGTACTTTGTTATAATATTGTTACAATTCAGTCATTGTTATTGTATTGTGTTTCATGATCATCACTGTAATTAAACTGCAGACCCAGTGATAACTTATTGTTACTTGATCAACATATTGAAAAAAGTGTTTGGACTTTTTCTGCATCCCTGTGGACACGCTAGTTTACTTTGTTGCATCCCGTGTCAAATTTTATGCTTATAGGACACAGGAATTTGCTTCCTGTAAATCCCTGGTTAATACATTGAGCTTTGCTTATGCAAATCCTTGCTGCTTTTATGTTTTAACAATAGTTTAGTTCTTAACCTGCTGAAAGCAAGAAATGGAATGTTCAATTGTCCTATGAACAATGTTGGCAAGTTTGTGAAATTGTGTTGCATGAAATATAAGAGGAGGACATTCTCGCATAATTCATTTGTGAAAACTTACTGTATCTAATCATGAGTGGGACATATTGTCATGTACGTGGTATACAATGACCTTATCATGTTTAGGAATGACTGTATTTTGTCATTTTTATCAACTACATGATTCAGAGTTGCAATCTACTTGTTCAAACATGGTAAGGTGCGGTGAAATATCACTGGTGCTTCTTGGACTGTATTTGTATTGGACAAGTGAGCGTATGTTACTTTCAAATACTGACTTGCAGGTGACTCGTGTGGGTGAGTTGGGTACTGCAACGGTCAATGGTGTGAAGAACTACAGCACCAATCAGATTGCACGTGTCCAAAGTCTTGGCCAAGGTGTGCTGGACGCCTCCCTCGGAACCAAGTATGGCCAGCTGGCTGTGTCTGGACTGGACAGTGTGCTGTCTACATCTGAACATTTGGTGGACAGATACCTGCCTCCTGAGGATGGTGAGTGAAAGCTTTGGACCTTTGCCATGATAGTGACTGTTATGCTTGATGCCATGTTACTTACATTACAAAAGATCTGTTAAGCAGAAGAAATTGTTCAAACATAAACTTTCATATTGTTTCTGATATGTATGGTTGGCCATATGATATGCGATATACTTCACATGATGGGAAGTAAACATGACACTAGTCATCTTACTGTACTTGCAGTGAATTTTTAGATAAAATATTATTTACTCATTAAAAGTACATGTTACCATAGCAACACAATGTATCACTCTGTACTGGATCTGCAGTTTATTATAATACTACATTTAGTAACTCAAGGTATGACATATTTCATTTCTGCGAATCATGGCTCAGGTGAGGTTGACAAGCCAGAGAAGAATCCCCTCTACCGCGCCACGTCTCTCACATCCAAGGTGAGACGCCGCATGTACAAGAGGGCCATGCGGGATCTGCGTGGAGTCCAGGTGAAGGGTCAGGATGCCCTATCCAAACTCAACTTTACGGTCAACCTGGTAGGTACCTAGTCTGTCTGTGGTGTGATCCACCATATTTGTCCCCAACTTGCAGCGACCTATTGTGTACCATATTAACACATCTGGTTGACATTACTGAATATAGGGTGGTAGATTCATCAACGTCTCTGCTGAGTGATGTGGAAACAATATTGTCACTTTTCTTCTGTGGTTGTAGCATGTGAAGATGGTTTTAACTTTGCCATGCTTTTAAAGAGGTATACAACTTTATTTTTTCATGTGAGAATAAAGCATGACCAGAAATAGATCATCCACATGTATACCTCATCATTTCTTTGAAAAACTATTTGGTGGCATAAAACAAGTTTGCATTATTGAAACAGATTTTGTGATGTTTATGAAATCACTGTACATTATTTTTGGTATGTTCCTGTAGAGATTCTAGGTGAGAGTATCTGTCCTAGTAGCTTACACTTGTACATGGTGACTGAATTTGGTGGTCAGGCTCAATAACATTCATGCGATTTATACCCAACCCAAGTAATGTTGCTGGTTTGTCTGGTCCAAACAAGATTATAAATGGACACCATAACTGAACTGGATTATTGCGGAGTGCTGCAACAAACCCTGATCAACTGGCCACACCCGTTACAATCATTGTATAATTTCCATGTTGTTTACCGACTGTTGTATTGTGCTTCCCAGATCGACTATGCCAAGAACAATATGGAACAGGCTCGCACCCTTGTAGGTGATAGTGTGACCGCTGTGCAGGACAAAGTCAGCAACACCTGGACCCGCATCACCACTGAGGATGAGAAGGGGGAAGAGAAGAACCCTGAGGTGAGGAAACATTTCCATGACTGGAAGTACCTTAGGGGCTGACATGTTTGCAATTTAGACAGAAAAAGAATAGTTTCACATCAGAAAAGTTTTTACCCAAAATGGAAATGTCACAGTTTTTTTTACCTAATATTGAGCCAAGGTTTATGAACTGCTTTGGCACTGAATGAAAATTTCACTTCTAATTTGGTTCATACCAGTATTCCAGCACAGTTCTTTTTTTACCTTGTTTTCACTGTTGATAATTAGCAACAGTGGCTTCACACCTACCAGATTTGCATCTGATGTGATGAGATTCTTTCAAATGTCCATTATTTCACCTCTTCCTGACTCCATAAGAGGCAGCTAGGGCGATTAGGGTGGTCAGATCTGCTGACTTGGTTGTCATTGCATCCCAACTGTGTAGATCAATGTTTATGCTGTTGATCACTGGATTGTGTGGTCCAGACTAAACTATTTACAGACCACCTCTATAATGCTTGAATATTGCAGAGTGCTGTGTAAAACTAAGCTCACTGACTGTTCCTGACTCATACATAGTAAATTGCTTATCTCTTATTCTCCTGTGGGTGAAAATTGAGAGAGACAATGAAACTGCACAGGGCACATGGCTCCGGTATGTTGGTGCGAGATGTATGTGTCCTTAATGAACTGCAGCAGAGGAAGTTCCATTACTGTCAGGGTGAGCAAAGGGGTAATCAGTTGGGATAATGATGAAATAATACCATTGTAATAAAACACATTTGCCCCCAGAATCTGGAGGAGAGAACCATTCTGCTTGCCCGTCGCCTTACCCGCCAGATACGTCACAGCACCGCCACAGTGTCCCAGTACGTCACCTCTCAACCTCAGCATCTACGGGAAACTATTGCTCAGGCTACAAAATATATTGAAGACCTCTACACAACTTTTTCCAAGGTTTGTTTTTCACCGTTCAAGATTGTTACTTTTGGCTCTATTCACTCTAGACTCATCTAAACACTGCTTGCAAATAGGCTGAAATCCTACAGTAATACCAAAGCCTAATAGGTAGGAGGCAACTAACAGGATTCCAGTGGTCAGGCCTGCTGACTTGGTTCAAAACATGTTATCGGTTCCTTATTGCATTGATTGATGTTAATGCTGTTGTTTTGTCCAGACTTAAGTATTTACAGACTACCACAATATAGCTGGAATATTGCTGAGTGTGGAGTAAACCTAAACTCACTCACTCTTTGATTGAGGTAAACTATGAATATTGTGAGTTTTTTGTGCAAATGTTATGATGTTGTTTGTTGTGACATACGATGCATGTTTATCGATGTAACACAATCAGGTTGTTTCCCTGTATGACTTTCTCTGGGTATTTATTGAAGTGCTCATGTTTGTTCCAGGCTAAATCATATGAAGACCTCCCATCTCTGTTCCTGAGTCAGGCCAAGGACAAACTGGGCTATGTACAGGAAACGCTGAGCTTCGCCACTGATCTCCTCATCTCAACCCCACTCAACTGGCTGGTAAGTACCTAAATCTGTTGTTATCTGTACCTTACCTCTGTGCATCTGCCCTGGCCTGTGTTCATCTGTACTGGCCTGTGTGTATCTGTACCGGCCTTTGTCCATCTGGACTGATCTTTGTTCATCTTTACTGGCCTCTGAGCATCTGTACTGGCCTTTGTCCATCTGTACTGATATGTGGGCATCTGTACCTGCCTCTGTCCATCTGCACTGGCCTGTGTGTGTCTGTACCAGTCACTGTCCATCTGAACTGATAAGGGAGCATTTGTACCTTACCTCTGTGCATCTGTGCATCAAGTAAACTGAAAAAAATCTACATTTGGAATTACAAATTCCTCATGACCATAGTGTCCAACCTTTACTAGTCATCTGTTTTTTAGTTTGGAAAGGTGGGTTAATTCAACACATTGCATGCTCTCAATATCTGTGAGAACTAATTTAATGGTAAGGTTCACCATAATTAGAGTAAAACAACTTAACATAGAGTTAAGGAATTTGAACATACTTTTAAACAGTAAGTAAATGTTTCATACTGTCTTTACAGTGTTTCATACTGTCTTTACAAAATATTTTGCCCTTGTCAAAGGACAATTAAATTTTATAGAGTTAACTCCTATCACACTGCTGGGCATGATGTGTCTGAACGCTAGCCTGTCCGAACATTTCCCTTTTTACATCTTTCTTGTGCTTTTTCAGCCTCTTCATTACTCATATATCTGACTGTGCTATTGCTGGGAAATTATTAAGACTTCACTTTCTTTTCCTTATATGAATTTCTCATACATGCATAAACACACTTGCATTGGTCATTAACATGTATGCATGTACTTGTCTGTGACTGCTCATACTTGTCTGAACAATGCTGAGCAATCTGCTAGTGCTCACTTACACATTACAGTAGTTCAACATGGATTCCCACTCACAAACAGCATATTGACTGATACTCCAAGCCAACCTGGCAATTATTCCGAGAATAAGGACCCAGACCCTTTTTATCCAAGTCAGGCAGGGTAACAACAAGTACCATCATTTAACATGTTTTGGTATGATGTGACGTCAGATGGAAATATTGGCTTGCACTCTCCAGACTGAAGGTTGTCAGATATGTTGTAGACTTCTAACGAACCGTTGGCGAAACTGCTGGATTTGTCAGAGGGTCGAACACCCTATGAGAACACTGTCATCATGGGATGTATATTTGGAGCATGCATCAGTGATGCTGGACACATCTGCTGCTGCATCGATATGTACATGATATAGGGTTGAACTTGTATTTTAGTCTCATGCATCAAAGGACCCTCTTCTGATATTGAATGCACATATGCTGTGAATAACTCTGACAACTAGACTTGGCTAGTTGTAGCAGGAGATGCTGCAAGTATCTTGCAGGGACTAAGTACATATGTCCCATTCTTAAGCAACTCCTTGTTTGTATACAGTACACCTACCAATCAGCTTAGTTAGTAGATTAATACATGCTCCAGAACATTGGCTGCAGTCCTAGTGAAGGTTATATTATCCAAAGTACAATGTTTGTGAGATTCGCCAGTGTGATCATCATCTGGTTTACAGCGGGCCTTCCTTTATTGGCTCACACAGACTGTTAATGTTTCAACAAACAGGACTCAGAATGCATGCACTGACTAAGACTCAGGGAGGTGAATGAGCATTTAGATTCAGATTAGGTCATGTGCTTCACTGTATTGAGGAATGTCCAGAATGAGAGAGCATGCCAGGTGTTCCTGTCTCGTGGGTTGTTGCATAATTCTGACCAACCCTTGAACTTCCAGGATGATGTTAGTCTTTACTATCACAATGTAGGATATGACTTTTTTGTTTAGGTGGTCATGTGCAATGTGTGATGTGCTTACATTGTCAATCACTGGACTGTCTGGATCAATCATTCACAGACCACTGTCCTGCAGCTCAAATAGTGCTGAGCCAGCATTAAACTTCAAACACACAAACATAATGGTAAAAGAGGCGAGGTCATCTGAGTTGAGATTAATTGTTCGGCTTGCTTTGAAGTGTATTTATGGTGTTGGTGTGTTTACAGTGGTTGATATGAGACCAGTAAATATGGATGGTTTGTTGTGAAGGTATGAATATCCTTGAAATGACTCTTTGTGTTGTTTATTTTGTTGAGAAACTGCATGAACAAAACCGTTTCTAGTCAACTGATCTGGAGCACAATTTAGACTACTGGTAGTTAATGTAAAATAACTAGTGTCCCAAGACGAGGTGTGGGCTGAATTGTATCTTTTTCCACATGCTGGCAGTATACATGTATCTGTGTCCATGCTGAATATAGTTAGTTGTGAATATAACTTATAAGGACAGGAACACTTAAAATTTAACATGAGTCTGTTTATGAAAGCTTCTGAGGATGATGGTTGTCTTTTTAACGTTTAAGTGCTGATCCCTAGAAATGTATAGAGGTGCATATTTCAGGAATAGTTTACAATCACCATCAGTCTAAAACATTATCACTCTCCACTGTTTCTGGCAAGTTTAAAAATGTCTTTCAGAGACATTTAGAAGTTTAGTGATAATGATGTTAGAAAATACACCAAAACATGGTTCTAGTTGTAGAAAAGAAGTTTCATCCATATCAGTCCTAATCAGCTGTTGTGGACATATTCTTATCTAAGATCCCAGTGATTCCAGGTTATTGGTATGGGTTTCCAGCTCCTGACACTCATCAGTCTTCATATTTGTCCGGAACAAGGAATCTGTATGGTGGTTTGTGTCCTGAGTTTTGAGGACGTAGTATGGCATGTGTTTTTTCTTGACAGGTGGCTCGTCCCAAGGCTGCAGTTACAGAAGAGATGGAAATGAATGACTTGAATACAGACAGTAGTCGGAGAGAATAGTTCCGTCATCTTGGCCTTGGAAGCATCATAGTATCCTATGAATACCGAAGTATTGTAGTGTCCTCTGACCTTCAAAGCAACATACTGTCCTAGGCTTTAGTCAGGTTCCCATGTTGTGATAATCATCGATTAATCAAAAAGCACTAAGTTGCACAAACATCTCAGTTATCAAATTTACAGCTTACATTTAAGATAAGGGTTTAAGGATTAAGATAAAAGGTATTTGTCAGTGGTTTCATGGTGACTGCTTATAAATGTCTCCTGTAGCTGTTTATGGACAGGGTGTACACCTATTGGTAACTTCTGAACAATATCAAGAGGAAGACTCAATGTTCCAAGGGTTAATTTGCAGTTGTTTAAGTTTCTTTTTGTCAGAGACATTCCTGATATATGAGAAAATATGTACCATGTACCATATAATGTATAAGGTACGTCTTTTTAAGTCTGTAAGGAAAGGATAATGTTAACTTGTGTATAACATCAACGTGTTTTGTTAAAGATATGTTTGAAACATTCTCTGTATGCTAAGACCAGCTTGGTTATTATCATATTTTGTCAAACTGTTAGCCTTGTTTAACACATGTCAGAATGCCTTGTAAACCAGTTGTCTTGGTTGTAATCCCACACAAACAGCACTTACACTATGTAGATGCTATCGTCATTTCATCCATGTGTACATAGAGAAAGATCATTTAATGACATTTTTCTAATTTTTATCATGGTCTGTAAATGATGTGACATTTACAAAGGTACCTCTTCACAAGGATGTATTTACAGACTTTACTTCATGTACATTTGGACAATTTTATCATGGGTTTTTTAGCCGTTAAGTCATACTCACTTTTTCAGAGCAAATGAATCATTGTTAATTCACCACTGACCATTGTAAAAAAAATGTAACAGGAAGTTTTACAATTAAGCATAATGAAAGGTTTGTAATTATCAGTTTCGGCCTTATGTTTCGGATGCATGGAAGTAAGGTTTTCTGTGATTTTCACATCAGTCTCCATTAATTGGAGTTCAGTTTCTGCAAAACACTGGTACCTGCACCAGCCAAATCCTCCCAGCATCTCTTTCAGTAGATTTTAATGGTCATGGAATGATCATGTAGGTCAAATTCACCTGAAAGAATGTTGTTGCAACTCAGGTTTTAGAGAGATAGGTTAATAATATGGACAACGTTATGTTTGAGGATATGTTGCTGCTAAGAATGACAATTCAAATATCATAGTCTGACATGTATGCTGTTGAAATCTCTACATCTGTTCATGGTTCATTTTGCTATTCAATGGTGATTTTGCACAAAACCAATGGTGTACTTCCTGCACTGTTAGTGCAGAGATAGATGTGTGATTGAAAGATGTGCAGCGCTTGTCAGACACACATGATGTAACTCATATACAATGAATAAAATAATCTTCTTAATGAAAGTGTTGTGTTGCTGCTCATAGAGTAGACAGTTGCTGGTTCAATCCTCAATCTCTTCAAACCATTAGACATTAAGAGATGGTACTTGTTACCCAGCATGGAGCTCAGCATTAAGAGGATAGAAATAGGACTGCTCAACATGGAGTATACTGTGTCTGTTATCCGTGCTACACAAAGGCATTGTCTGTTTGGATACTATCTAAGTACAAAAACGTACATACAACCATACAACCATTTCAGGGCATTGGGATAGCCAGATTCCCACACTGGTACAGTGTGTGAAGTCTGGTGTCCTCTGGTTTGATATGGCTGGAATATTACCAGATGGATACTTTTTATTGATGGTCCCATGTTTGCAGACTGGGAAAACTTTGCCTTGTGTATTATGGACCCAGAATCAAAACTATCTATTTAATCAGACTACAGTAAGAATTTGGTTAGAGAAGAATGAGAAGGATGCACCTGCTGAAAATAGGGGAAATCTCTCTGTCAGGATGGATCTGGTATGTCCTCTAACATTAGTGGGTACTTTGTGGTCAGTGATAACAAGAAAACAACTCCATCCATGAGAAAACAGTGTACATGTTAAATATCTTAATTCACAAATCACAGTCTAAAGATGATACTTCAAAATATGAATAAACCACATCCCTACTGTCTTCAAGCGCGTTGCAGACCCTTTCTTTCGTGTAAGCCACAGGCGCTTGTCTCACTGCAGGGATTAAAGATGTTTTTGAAAAAATATCAAACTTTTGAGATGATCCCCAACTTGAAATGCTTCACAGTACAATTTATCTGTACTGTGAAGCGATTCAAGTCAGAGCTCATCTCAAAATTTTCATATATTATTAAACGAAAAATCTTTAATCTTCGCCATGACACACGCGCATGTTGTGCAAGCCCCACAGGTCACAAAGCTGCATAGTAAGAGCATAGGAGGCTTGTTCGCCCTTTTTAGCAGCAATCATGTATGAGACCGGCTTTTATTACAGAAGCTACCACCCTGAAGCTCTTTTATCCCTAAGATAGGCGTAACTGCCATACAGATAGTAATGACACAAATACATGGAACATGTTGCCAAGACTGCCTTTACTGTAATTACTACCAATGTGGAACATTTGAGACTTAGGTCACACTGTAACGGATATTGAGCTGACGGATAAAGTTGGTTACTTAAATGCTTAAAAGAGGACAAATATATTTAGCATTGGTTCAGTCGCATCTCAATCACATCTGATATTAATGAGATCGGCATAGATTCGATTAGTTTTTCAGCCATATCGTTAAGATAGGAGGGTTTGTGTGGCCCCGACTATTGTCGTTAAGGCGCATGATTTCGAAATATCCCTCTTCCACAGAACATATTGTGTTTTGTTTGCTGTTGTTTAACGATCCATTTTCACAGCTATATGACTGCGGTATGCAAGTAGTCGGGTCTGGACCAGACAGTCTAGTGATTAACAACATGAACATGGCTCTTAACTTAAGTATGCTATTTCGGATACGATGATGTGCATTAGACTACATCGGCCAAGTCAGCGAGACTGACCACCTGATCTCATTAGATTTTACTTACTGTGTTTTATGCTACGATGGCAAATCGAATCAGTGAAACAGCGTCCCTGATCTGTTTTTGGTCATAACGTTAACCAATGATTTCCCTGTTCGTTACTAGTAAACTGGAAACTTGGGTTTCGTCACACAATTGGAGTAAATCGGGAAGTTGTGACAGTCGCTTCCTTATATCAGTATTTACGTGTTGTCGACATGAATTGGGATATTTGATGAATCAGTACTTATTTTGTTTCAAAATGACTCCAAGCAGTTTATTCTGATTTCAGAGCCTTGATCTTGACCTGCATGACCTTCAGCTAGAGGACCCGGAAGTCGTCAACAGCAATGGTTTTCCTCACATGCCATTACTGGGACCAGACAGTGTGCAGCTTGAGTGATTCCTGGTTCCGCAGCAATACACGCCACTAATACTAAGGCGCTGAAGAGACCCTGTTACTGTCGCTAGTATATCGTATAACGTCATGTTTTAGTCATATATGTGCTTACAATGATTTTATCGATCTGTACGTATGACCATGTGCGATTTGGAGCTTAGCAATTTCGATTGGACGTTGTGAAGTGTTCACGTGTCTCTATTTTGTTTTGTTTTTATGAAAGAAAGTTGTTTAAAGAAAACTAGAATCCCGCAAAACCCATGCAATGTCCTTTACGAAAGTTCCCTGTGAGGACGGACACAGTATGCGTGGGTTTCATGCAGATATTTTATGCCTTTTTGAGAAAACAATTATGCCCTCTCCGGAAATCATTTTTGGTATGTATGTGTACAATTCAGGATACCTCACAGTGCTGTTCGTGAAAATGTCCAGAGTTAACAATGCAATGGGAGCGTGCCTCGCACCCTGTATCATTTAGCTTCTGGGCCAAGCATCAGTAAGACAGAAGTCAGTTGACCAATCCTTCAAACAAGGCTTTTCTATTCCCCTCTCACTTATCCTGTTTTGCCGAATGCATTGAGGTCATCTTCTGAGGGGCATGACTTGTTTAATTGTCATTTAAAGAACTTATCCTGTAAACATTGCTACGGAAGGCTTTTCTCATTAATTTTGCAGTACACACTGTACAAACGCATTGTATGTGAATTGTTAAGGGCATTGTAAGTATTCGACATAGTAATGAAAGATGCTTGAATTTTAAAATGTCCGATACCGATGCATGGAGATGTTTGACAGAATGTGTCGTGTCTTCATCATGGTTGTTTTTATATCGTACATGAACACTGTAGGAACTGCATACTTCAAACTACGCAAGATTTCACTCCCATTTTTACGAGCGTATACGCATTTTGTAACGCATGGTATACAGAATATTGTGGAATCTGTCCGAACCCCTTTACTGTTTCCTAACTTAAGTAAATGTTGCATTACGTTAAAGCTGTAGATTCCCTAACTCATTTCTCATTTACCAACAGAGGTTAAGGTAATAGAACTGGTTAAAATTGGAAATCCTAATCATAAATATTTTGTCCTCAAATGTTTTCTTAACTCATGTGTTAACCTTTAATAAACAATATATTCCCACTACTGTTTTGTTAACTGTCTTTTGTTTCAAATATTAAAGTGTGACATCGTATTGTTGGTGAAAAAACATTGTACATGCATATACAGAATAACCATCTGCACTGAACGTTGTGATCATTGTTTTCTTGAACGTTTCCATAGGAACACAAAGAACGTAGTGATATGTAGCCTTCCAGGGCGGATCCAGTGGTCATTAGGCATGACAAAAAGAGGAATGAGGTGCGCCCAAGGAAAGGATCAGGCAGAATCTCAGCAGGCCATATACTGAAATTCGTTTCCGCTTGTCTCAAACTATAACTAAACAATGCCATTTGGAACGTGGTCAGATGTAACGTATGCTATCTTTTGGACTACACTTTCTTAGAGTAATCCAAAATTTAGCATATGTTATTTGTCTCAAACTGTTTTCAATTGATCATTTCAAGCAAAAACCCTTCATCAGTTCTTCCAGACAGAGTACCACTTTTTTTACCATGCCCGTCCTTGATATTACCACCAGTGTTTGCTTTAAACCACTCACTCAGCAATGGCTTGGCTATGCATATGAGCAGTGGTCTGTAAATGATTGAGTCTGGTGACTGGCGGCTAGCCATTCTAGAGACTGACGTAAGGAACTTGGACCGCGATTGAGATTGTGTTTGTTATTTAACGTTTTCTCAGCTATATGGCGAGGATCTTTAAATGATCGAGTCTAGACCGGACAAACTGACAACTTACGGGACTCGGTGGCTTAATTCATGCATGGCATCATATCCCAGTTGCGTACATCGATGCTCATGTTGTTGATCACTGAGCTGTATTTGGTCCATACTGGACTGTTTTCAGACCGTTGCTATATAGTTGGTAGTTCAGCGTTAAACAACAAACAAATACAGCAATGCTCGGTCTGCCATGAACCGACAGCTGTGTATCACTAAGTGACATGCGGTGGTGTCGCTCGCTTCCGATTCCTCAGGAAAATTCATTCACTATGAGGGGTTTTCCATTTCCGTCCTGCTTAGTATGTCTATATTTTGTTGATACGCCCGCTTGAAAGGCCGTCCGATCTGACGGTCATGGGATTTACAAGTTTGAAATTGTCAAACAGTGTTATCAAATGATATCCCATCGAACACAAAAATACCTCATCGATCGGTTCCTCTAAATGTGCATACGAAAATGTTGCTGACAGTATTCTGGCTATAATTATATTGCGTTAGTTCCGCATTCGTATTCATTCGTCATCATGGCAACAGGCGAATGGTACAAAACCTGCTCAATAATTCGGAAGTAAGACAGATCCTCACGCGAGTTGTATTTTGTTTAACACATGCAACACCTTAGTTTGTTCTCACGTTGGCTGGTTTGATGCTTAACGCCGCACTCGGCAATATTCCACATATATGGCGGCGGTCTGTTAGTAATCGAGTATGAACCAGACTCCAGTGATCAACATCATGAGTACCGTTCATCACCAACTGGTACACGATGACATGTGTCAACCAAGTCAGTGAGCCTGATCATCCGATCCCGTTACTCGCCTCTTACGACAAGCATAGGTTGTTAAAGACTACTTCAAGCACGGATCTTCACAGGTCTGTTCTCGGGACGCCGGACACAAAAGTAGAAGATTACAATGAAAGCATAGGCACTTGAGTTGAATACATGCAGTACATTAAGACCGACACAAGTACCGCATAATGTGTTTCACATTAAGGGGACCAATCCATATAGTTTTTCCTTCAGCCCAGCACTGCCTGTATTGCAAACGCTTTGAATGAAGCAAGTCTAGATTTCCTCAGGTTCAGGATCTAAATCTCGCTCCTGAGTGAGCCTCCTTTCCTGTACAAATGGGGCTCGTTGTGTCTCGGAAAATTATCACTCTCAGCAATATAATGAATCGATAAAAACAATATCAATGCAAACCACGTCATTGGACCTGGCAAACTTACAAACATGTCAGAAAGATAAAACAGTACAGTGGGCTCTGTATTATCCGACACTCACCGGGACCGGGGTCGAAGAGAATGTCGGATAATTCGATGTCTCCTTGCTTGAATACTTTTCAAACTGTTTCATACATTGGAACTGGCATATACCATGAAATTAATGCTTAATAGCTGTTTCCTGGGTAAATAATGTGAAAAATCAAATTCTGTATTTACACGTACAGTATAACATTGGATTAGTCACCTTCAGTACAAAATACATACATGTACTACTATCATTATCACCTTCACACTTTCTTGAGTCCTCAAGTGTAACTGGTGTTTTTCGACTCCAGGTCAAATTAATTGATCCCTTTTCTGACCGCCCATTCATCCTACATGTTATCCTATCCTATTCTTGACAAAACATACCAAGTTTGGTTAGGTCCCGTAAGTTCGACCTTTGGATGAGTGTAAAAACACACTAGTTGCTTTGGAGGGATATAGCGTTTAGGTCGACTAGCTCTAGACAATAGACAGTCAATGTTTTCACAACGACATAATGCTAAAGTGTTCACCGGAACATAACTGAACGAGGATCACGTTGCAACATGTCGTTTTTGTTTGTGCATTCATTGGTGCAGTAATTGCTATACATATAAATAAAGTCGTATTAATATAATAAAATATATAATATAATTTTACATAGGTTACATATATACAAAGCTGACAGTTGTCTTTAAATAAAATAACATGCAATAATATTTTTACATGTTTCACATAAAAGTTCATAGCACTAGAATATATAACTGAACCAAAGGTGGAACATACGGACTACCCCACCTAGGTCAGTGCTGTTACCAGTGCCTGCTTCGCCGAGTAAAGTAGATAGAAAGAGTTGGTCCACTTGACCATGTCCTGACAACGTGTTAATACTATCCATTATGTAGTTCCTGTCTCGTTCATTTATACAGGGATTCGTCATAAACACGAGTGAGTTCCGAAATTTGGTAATTACATTTCAGGGTAACATGTTTATGGAGCTCCACGTCAGTCAAATGGCAAATGCTTGGGTTTTTTTTTCTCAAATCATCCAATAAATATGTCAGACATGATATCTTCTCAACACAGAAGCAATCAAGTGTTGCTAACTCGTTACCTCTCGACTATACTAATGCAAGATTTTGGAATTCATTCTGCCTTTTTTCAACATAGTCCCTTTCCAACTTCACACACTTCTCCCATCTGGTTTGCCAATTGCTGATTCCTGATCTGAAGAACTCCACATCTTGGTCCCCTAAAAAACCCTCCACAGCAGCGATAAGCTCATCATCATCCTGAAATTTCTGGCCCCGGATGTGTTTTTTCAGTCGAGGAAAGGGGTGGAAGTCGCTAGGGACTAGGTCTGGTGAATAGGGAGGGTGAAGTTTCTGACGAACAATTATACGGAACAATGTCTTTGTGTTCTTGATCACCACGTAAAATCGATTGCTCGAAATGATACAAATGTCACTAATGTCACCAATTGAACATTTCCTCAAATCCTCCAAAAATATTCAAATAATACCATATACATGCATCTCACTTTCCACGAATCTCACTAACTGAGCATTATGTTGAAACAAACTATGGCTCATGTGCCCTTGCTAAGTGTTATCTAAACACTCATACCAAAACATAAGTCTCGTTAACCTATTCAGACACTGACCTACTTTTCAGCCGATCCGAATTTTCTCGTGTGAAAGTGTAAATCGACACTTCACACAATTCTAGTTAAACTGAATTTCAATTCATTGTTTCATAAGAAAATGATATTTATAAATGAATTGTAATTACAACTTTAAAGGTCACATATACTCTAATAGGGTACAAACGCAAAATCACTTGCTGACATCGTTGTAAATGAAACCCCGTCATTAAAATGCTCTTGTCGATCTTTAACTACCTTAAATCAACCTTTTTGTCAACAGTGCAAAATTCTCAGACGCAAACGAAATTTCAACCAATCTGAGCGGCGCGTCTCCGTGACGTAATAGTGGGTATAGAAATGAGGGTCTGTGCAGTATTCATCTACATTTCAGGGGTTGAACTATTTCGTTTACAAGTTTGTACAAACCTGAAATCGCGAAAGCTGTTGAGAAAAATGAAAGCTATATGTTCTCACAATCTACTATCATTTAGTTTTGTCTCCTGCTTTGCCTAGTTTTCGAGTTACAACCCTTGTTTTCATAGACGATTCTGTCAAAATCACTTGGTGTCGCTAGGTTGTAATCCGTGTTAGGTGGTATAAACCTACACGTTATTTGTCATCATTCACTTGATGCTCAGTTAATGAATTTATAACAGGTATAATTAGTGGTAAAGCCACTTAGATTACCCGACAAAGGCCCCCATTTGGCATTTCTTTTGTCTGGATCGATCAAAGGATTAACCAATAGCACGCTGATTAATTGGTTTTATGGGGATTTAAATGGGGATTTGTCAAAAGGTAGTGTTTATGTATGTACATTTACTAATCTATACTTAATACACCCTGTCGTGTCTGTGTCTATGTAAAACAATGCCCTTCTATCAAAGGATTAACCGCCAATACATTGATTGATTGCTCATTATTCGCTGACTAAATAACTAAAAAGATTGACACACATTGTGCAGTTAGTTGCCAGGTGTGCTATCTTGGGTAACCAAAATGAAACTATACGGCAATGTGAAAAACCTGAAACGATACTTCACGTTTTCGTATATTAGACTGTTAAAAGACATATCACTTGGGAAATCTGCAGATGAATTATATATCACTTGTTTTTGTGGATATTGATGGATACATTCCTCGAAGAAGGTAATAGCCTGACATTGCTCCTATAACTTTAATTTTAATATTTGCATTTTTGTTTTTAATACGTTGTCGTAGCCTTCAACAGAAGCATTGTTTTCGTCCATAAGTTTAATGATGCAGACGACATACACGAGGGCCTGCGTGCGAATTATGATTCATATAGGAAAACTATTAAATGTCTACATATTACATTCCTGTTATACATTCGCAGATCGCTTCTTTTTATTAAGTTTCAAAATGCATACAAGTATGATTATAAAGTAATTAGGATTATGAGACCAAGTATAAAGACGTTTATTGACAAGCATCTACATACTGGTGAGTGAAAGTTACAAACGAAGTAAATTTAGCGAGTGGAGAAATTTATCACGCAGTATTTTCACTTCGACCCCGACCTCGCTTAGGTTATGTTACAGGTTGTGTCATGCAAACCCCTTTTGGTAATGATTCAAATACATATTTATGTAGTTTTGATTTTCTTACTTGATGAGAACAAACCATACATAATCTCATTAATTCAAATGGATTTGACTTCACGATTTTCAAAAATGATGGCGCCCGGTCTTGGGATGAATGCTATTTAAGTTTGTTTTCACTGACTTACAAAAGGAAAATTACTTTCTACTGGTAGTAAAATATGTATTTTATTGATGGACATTTTACATGACATTGCTTATAACATAACAATTTCACTCTTGGAAGTGAGGTGGAGGTCAATATAACATTGCTTGCAGTATAAATGTCACTTCGACCCCAACCTTGCTTCCTTGGAAGACGTCCTTATGTTAAAAGTTGTGTCATGCAAAATCCTTTTGGCCATGATTCAAATGCATATTTAACTACTAGTAAAATGTAGTTTTGATTTTCTAACTTGATGAGAACAAATCATAATCTCAATAATTCTAACGGTCTTTAGCCCGTGACTTCACGATTTTCAAAAATGGCGGCGCCCTGTCTGAGGATGAATGCTATTTAAATTTGTTTTCACCGACTTACAAAATAAAAATTACTTTCTACTGGTAGTAAAATATGTATTTTCTTGATGGACATTAGGATTTTACATGACGTTGCTTATAACATAACAATTTCATTCTTGGAATCGGTCAATATAAGGGGTCAATATAATATTACTTACGATAATATTGTCACTTCGACCACAACCTCGTTTCCGAGGAAGAAAGCCTTATATCCATGCAAAATCCTTTTGGTCATCAATGTGTAGTAAGCAGTCTTGATTTTATAAACTCGATGAAACTTGAACTCCATTTTCTATCCTGGAAGCGTGGTAGGGGACGAACCATCCGATTTAGTATATACCACAGGCTTCCACAAAGCTCACTTCATGACAAGAATTTTTATGGATGATCAACTTCTTTATTGCAGGGTAGCGACGTTTCGGTATAGATTCTTATACCGTTTTCAAGCGTGTGGGGAATGGCAGGGGGAGTACAATATATATACAGCAGAGATGAGCATGTGATGACAATACAACAATAACAGGATTAACAATAACTATTTGAGGTAACAATACATTAGAGAAGTGTTGAGGTAAGCTGATTAAGGACTGAAGCCAGCGGGTGAGTTGACAGAAGCCAGAGTGAGATGAGTGGATTAATTGGTGGAAGCCAGGGTGAGTTGAGTGGATAAATTGAGACTGGGGGCCAGAGTGGGTTGATTAATTAGTGTTAATGATGCAGTTGAATGCCGGAGAGACAAAGACGCCTTGATCCCTGTTGATTGTTGGGTTGTGTCTGCGGATTTGTACTGCTTCAGCAAGTTTGCGTTGTTTGAAGTCATGTTTGTTGCTAGCAAGTGTTGTGACAGTGTCCCAGTTGATGTTGTGGTCAGGAAATTTGGTGATGTGTTCCGAAATGGCTGATTTTGTGTCACCTTTGTTTGTGGAGGTTTTGTGTTCTTTGATGCGTATGTTGAGTGGTCTGGATGTTTCCCCAATGTAGTTGCTGCCGCAGCTGCAGCTGATGTTGTAGATGACGCCTTTAGGGTGTTGTTGTTGTGTACTGTGTTTCCTACCGTTGGCCTTAATGATTGTTTTGAGGGGTGTTCCTGTTGTAAAGTAGGTGTCAATGCCTGCTTGTTGCTTGAGTAGGCGACTGATGTGGTGTGATGTTTTGCCGGTGTATGGTAGTGAGATGCGTATGGGAGCGGGATCAGGCTTGGTAGTAGTGGGTTTGGGAGGTGGGTTGACAGTGGAGTTAATGACACGGTTAACAAGTTGGGGAGGGTAGTTGTTTAGTTGAGTGAAGACATGCTTGAGATGGTTTAGCAGGCAACAAGCAGGCATTGACACCTACTTTACAACAGGAACACCCCTCAAAACAATCATTAAGGCCAACGGTAGGAAACACAGTACACAACAACAACACCCTAAAGGCGTCATCTACAACATCAGCTGCAGCTGCGGCAGCAACTACATTGGGGAAACATCCAGACCACTCAACATACGCATCAAAGAACACAAAACCTCCACAAACAAAGGTGACACAAAATCAGCCATTTCGGAACACATCACCAAATTTCCTGACCACAACATCAACTGGGACACTGTCACAACACTTGCTAGCAACAAACATGACTTCAAACAACGCAAACTTGCTGAAGCAGTACAAATCCGCAGACACAACCCAACAATCAACAGGGATCAAGGCGTCTTTGTCTCTCCGGCATTCAACTGCATCATTAACACTAATTAATCAACCCACTCTGGCCCCCAGTCTCAATTTATCCACTCAACTCACCCTGGCTTCCACCAATTAATCCACTCATCTCACTCTGGCTTCTGTCAACTCACCCGCTGGCTTCAGTCCTTAATCAGCTTACCTCAACACTTCTCTAATGTATTGTTACCTCAAATAGTTATTGTTAATCCTGTTATTGTTGTATTGTCATCACATGCTCATCTCTGCTGTATATATATTGTACTCCCCCTGCCATTCCCCACACGCTTGAAAACGGTATAAGAATCTATACCGAAACGTCGCTACCCTGCAATAAAGAAGTTGATCATCCATAAAAATTCTTGTCATCTTTATCTCAGCAACTTCTAGAATGCCTCTCAAACAGTTTAAAGCTCACTTCGCACACACTTACAACCAATCTAAGCACAAACTACGGAGTCTGGTGGAAATGTGTGCATAGTGACACCTTCATCCGACCCCATGGAACAACTGACGGCAACACAACAATTCGGCGTGTCTTTGGTGACGTCGAGAAATCAGCAAAACGACGAGCTTCCTACACATTTTCTATACCGGAAACCGTTCCTTCTATGACGTCACTGTAGGGCTCTGGTGAGTTACGTAACCTGTCTGCGGTTTCGTTTGCGGGCGAGAGAGAAGCAGACGGCTTTTTAGCAACTTTTGAGCGCTTGGTATTAATTAACCACGCGGGTTTTTTTTAAAAAATGGTGTTTCGTTTATGACTTACCAAAAGTCTTTCATGTGCAGTGATAAAAAGAGTACCAAAAAATGAGTTTAGTGGTCCTTCAACAACACCGTCTTTCTATACTTTATGTCGAGGTTCGGGCAACATGGAATTGCAGACTGCCCCTGTTTGATGAGGTCCTAAATTAAGTCACAATGCATCTGGCTCACTGGTTAAACCTGTTATGTATTTGTTAGCGCTTATTCACCGTAGTCCTGTGACGCACAACGAGGCTGATGTAATATCAGTTCCGTCAGAGACCGCCAAACTTTTCTAGCGGCAGAGCCTCGTTTTGAGATTTCCTCGATTTCTAGGTTTCCCTTTGTCAGAGCTCGCTTTACGACAGAGCACGCCGTACGACGTGTTTCTTAGGATTAGAACGAGCTTAGTGTCGCAATATTCACTTGCATAGACTTATCAGATCATAATGCTTAATATTTATGCATCCAGTTAACTGACATAGTTTTAAAATTCTGGACTGATTATCGCACTAAGTTGCGCAACAGGACGGAACCATGTAAACAGGAAACGAGACTGTTCTCTAGTTAATGTTTTGACATGACCCCAGTCAACCAGATCCCACTCTGGCTAAGTGAGGGACCAGTTTTGACAGAATCTGGCTGAGTGAGAGGACACCGTTTGACTTCAGGACACCTTTTAGCAGCAGTAACAACTCATGTGGGTTGGCTGGGTTAATATTTGTTTTGGTATGGGAATGCAGATGGAGGCTGTGTCATGAAGAACAGCTGATTGTTTTAAAGGGAATATGAGTCGTGGTGTACTTAGTAACCACATACATCATTTCACTAGGAAATAATTTGAAGCGTGTTAATGCTCCTGCTATTTCACACATTTTCCTCGTTGTACCATCGTTGCATGGCAAAACGATAGGCAAAACATGTACTCGGCACTAGAACTCGTCGCGTAAACACGGCCTTACTAGGGAGCCGTTCGTGATAATAAATACAATCGATGCAGTGTTTGCTAGATTTACGTGGAGAAAGCTCATTTGAGCAAATCAGATTACAATATGTCATAATAAATAAGTATTTTATGTGATATATCAACTATCCCTTTAAAGTATGTGCAAAATGTTTTGTAAAATAATGTAAACAAAATACAAAATAATTTCTCCATTGCAGACGAATACTTCCGCTGCCAACATGGCGTTCACATTGTATAGTTTGATTGAGGCTGTGATTTTATGTTTAAATGCAGTGTGTGTTTTACACGAGGAACGATTTCTTGCCAAAGGTATATATTCTACGTTATCCTTGTGTTGTCAAATACTTTGCAAGTGTCATAAAAGCTATACAAGTTACGCCAATGGCCTGAATGTGTATGTTTATAGAGTGACAAACACTAAAGTCTGTAAACAGCAACTGGCGACTGGATAGCCGAGAGCCGCGATGGACGTCTGTTTAGTTTCCACATACAGGCTTATACCAGTTATATTCTGTCACTTTACGTAATTTCCAAAGACTTACACGTTATTCTACACGGTGTAGCATTTTGAAACCTTACAAAAATGCCTAAAGGCCACTTTGTTGAGGTGGAAGGGGTGCGTAAGAGGGTTGCTGTACCCAGTTTTGTTCAGTTATATTAATTGTGCTGTTTTGGCTTTCATCAGGCGTACACATAGCCACCACTAAGTGTGTCAAGAGGGTCCAGGTTTCATGGTATTTAGATTTTGCCAGGATGTTTTGCTTCTGGTGATGATGGAAAGGTAGAGTATATCTGCCAGAACTCATCACACATTTTTAAGACACGCTGAAAGATTACGATTGTATTTCTTTCATGGAAAGCCAATGTCATCTTAAATGTTCTTAGATCGTTTATGAGAGGAGAGGCAAGTAGATAGTTTTGTATACATTCACTTCATAAGGTCAATGTGTATGAATCTTGAGTGTTCATGAATTAATCACAAGTGTTCCAAACATTTTATGTTCCAGTTGGATGGGGTGCTGACCAGCGAGGATTTGGAGAGGAACCTGGGATGAAGACACAAATGCTCAACCTTATTAGATCAATTAGAACTGTTATGAGGAGTAAGTTCATGATGAATGATGCCAGTTGATGAAAGATGAACTGATCAGGGCCTAATGGGATTCTGTGTTAATACTGATTGCCAACAACATATGCTCACTTTCAGAAGTTAACTATGAGCGTACTAAATAGCAAAATTACAAGATATTTTCGGTTGGTTGTAATATATCATTACTCACGTAGTGTTTCTAATTATCTAAGGCATCCATATAGTTCAACACCAACCAACTATATTGTTTTACAGGAATCCAATTAACTTTTCATTAAGCCTCTGAAATTGCCTAAAGTTGTAAACACTGCTGTAAGCATGTCTTAGTCTCCCACACCTATGCAGAGCTAAGTCTTGAACAGATTGAATGTCAGTTTTTGCTATTTCAGTGTACTGAAATATTTTTCTTTGTTTTTTTTTCAGTACCTTTAATAGGAATCAACATAGCTGTAATATTACTGAAGCTTGTGTTTGGATAACAGAAGAACATTACTGTGGTGACATTTGACTATTGGTTTGCACCCATCCAGCAAGTACTGGATGAGAATATTCATCAGTGTGCCTTTGAGAAAATCATTAAATCATGTCATATTTCTTATGATTGTGACGGCTAACATCTTTAACCTTTTTGAAATTTTGGGTGAACCTATTACAATGGAAAGATAGTACTGTCTTGATTATGCTGATAATTTGATTTTTGTTTTCTTTAAAAAAAAACTCCAGAAGACCCATAAATGCTGAAGAAACATTACAAGAATGAAATATAGAAATGTATTAGAATGCAAATACACTTGCAAGAAGAACTGATCAACACTTGAGAGAAATAATCGAGACATTGATATCTTGATTTTTCTTAGTAATACAGCTTACCAATATTGATTTTTTATGCCACTTTCATTAACATTATTATCTCAACATGTCAAAGTTGTATTGTTGTCACTAAAAGGTAACCACTGACATCATTCTAAAATTCTGGAAGTGATGTGTTTTGTGTCAAGTGAGAGGGGTCAGTATCTACGTTGCTGAGATTTGAAAACATGTATGTCTTGCAAAGTAATTGCAAGTTCCATTTCATGTCAAATTGGATCTTGAATTGAGAACATCCAAGAAAATCCAAGCATATTCTGAAACTGTTTCACAGAAAAATGTACTAATTGTTCAGAATATACAAAATACAAGAAATGGTTAAAGATGCATTGGAAGAAATACCGGGGAAGATACAGTGATTCTTCGATGCTTGTAATATTGACATGGGAGGAACATATAAGTAATAGGTGGATTGTGAAGCATGTCAGAACATTGATTAATGTGCTGTAAATACAAAGATGTGTAACTGTAAATGTTTTGACGACAAGAGTTTTTCAATACTGTGGTGACTGTATGAATGTACATTTCACATCTGATTTCCTGCCTGTTTCCATCATGTTTCCTCACTTTGTATTTTTTCTTGTTATTCTCTAGAAAGAATGTTGATCTGCTGCAGAATTAGATGAGAACCTTGATAAGAGTTACGTTTGGTAAGATTTAACTGATTCATTGCAAATTTTGAAGAAAAGCAGGTGCTGTTCCATTCAGTCAGGAAACGTCACTACATCAGATATGTCTGGTTATTAGAAGTAAACCATGTAAAGACAGTTATATTTAAACATTTCTTCGGATTTGTCATGAGGTATTATGATATATTCATTTCATTGAATTTGGTTATTTTGTTAATGTACAATGACATTTTGTCGTTGTAATATGCATTCTTCCTTGTCAACTGTAACATGTATTGTGTGCTTTATGTGTACCATATTGAATGCAGAATGTAAACTGAACATACCTGAACTTGCAACATGTTCCAGCAAAATTGTTATTATGCTTCAGGGTGATTTCGTTTCCAAGGGTGGAGCATCAAGCCATTTCAATAGTAGTCAGCTTCAGAATGACAGGTGTACTTCTGATGTTTTCCATTACGGATTTGGCGCCAAGATGCATCCCTTGGGATGCACTGTGGATTCCGTCATTCAGGGACTGATATGCATGTAGTCTCTTTACTTTATGGGTGGTTAGGTGGCCCATCAGGTAAAGTGTTTGCTCATCATGCCATAGATCTGGGTTTGACTCCACCCATGGAAACAAAATGAGAACCCATTTTCTTCAGTTCTGTTTCATGAGGATGCTGAAATACATGTATGTCTAATAACAGTAAGAAACCATACTCACTATTTACCATGTTTACCCTCTATTTGTAACACCAGGGAGCCCAGGCCTATGAACTCCCTGGTAATAGGCATGTGGAAATAAACAATGTATAAATTACAGATTAGTCTGTCCTGTCTTCTTTTTTTTTGAGAGAGGGGTTGGGGTGGGAGAGGTGTTGTTTACGGATAAAATGTAGTTTGTCTTGATTTGTGGCAGGTTGTCTGGGAACAAACACACAGACAAATGGTTTCAAACGAAAGCACTGATTTTATGATTTAGGATCCGAAGGTCCCTGTAAATGTCTGATATATTTGGACTAATGGAGCTGAAAACAAAATTTCAGTCAGCAACTTTCAATTTAAGCAACAGTTGTTAAATTTCTTTATGTATTTCTTGAATTTGATAACATGATGCGTGTTATATGTTGTGTTTGAAGAACAGCAGTGGACTGATTGTATAAAGATATCCTGCAGCAACACTGATAACTGTAAAATATCATTAAATATGCAATGGTTCTATAAGTGTGCAAAAATATAGCAATAAGGGAAATATCTGAAGTTTTGTTGATAGAAAAATGAGTACAAATGATGAATTTCTCATGTCTACATGCATATGATTCTAACATCCCACCTGGGGAAGATGGTTTTCCAGACGAAGTTTTTACAGAATATATTTCTTTACTGCTTCCTTAGTCTGTTTAATCGAGTTCTAGATAGAGGTGTTTTCTCAGATTCCTGGGGTATAGGATTGATAGTACCTCTGCATAAGTCGGGCGAAAGGGGTGATCCAAACAATTATAGAGGCACTGCATTACTGAATACACGAAATAAAGTATTTACCACTGTATAAGATTATCGCATTAAGCCTTGGGTGTCCACACGCGAACATCTGTCAGAGTGCCAAGCAGGATTTCGAGAAGAATATTCAACAACAGACCATATATAGTCTGGTTCATAATTATTGAGAATTTTTCTTCTTACTTTGAGCTATCCTGACACCTCAACTGATTCACTGATACTTAAAACTAAGTAATGGTATAAGGGAGGAACTCATCTTGGCCTACTGAGTATAGTACAATTAGAGTTACCTCCCCTGAATTTGTAGCAGACGTCATTTTCCTCAGCACTGTCAACAATGTCTGCTGAAGATAAAAGAAGGTTGATTTTTGAGTTGTGTAATCAAGGAATTGATGATGTAAATACATTGGCAGAGAGAACAGGAACTCCTCTTTCTACTGTGTATAGCATTAGGAAGAATTTTAAAGAGGGAAAGGATTTTGGGCACCAGAAAGGAGCAGGGAGACCCAGAAAATTGGACTTCTCAGATCGCGTCCGGATGGGAATTTTAGCGTCTAAAAAGCAAAGGGCAAGCATCTCCAACATCAGGTATGAAATGATAGAAAGGGGATCAACAGTTGTATCAAAATCTACAGTTAGAAGAAATTTGATTGATCTTGGATGGGAGAAAAAAGACTGGAATTCCTTCTCCTCTCATGAAACAAGAACATAAAGACAGGCGTGTTGAGTGGTGTTTGGCACATGAAAACTTTGACTGGGAAAATGTGATTTTTACTGATGAAAGCTCAATATGGGTATATCCCAATAATGTGAAAATATGGACAAAGTCTGCGTCAGCACCGTTGTATCGACGACCTAAATACAGCCCAAAGTTTCATGTATAGGGAGGGATATCCTTATTAGGAACGACTCCGCTGTGTGTGTTTGAGGGAAATCTGACAAGTCAACGCTACACTAACATATTAGATAATTTTCTCCTTCCAAGTGCACATGTGTTTTATGGAAATGACTGGATTTTGCAGCAAGATAATGATCCTAAACACACCGCAAAACATGCCAAGCAGTGGTTTCAGGAGAAAAATGTGACTGCATTACCATTTCCTGCATATAGTCCTGACTTAAATCCCATTGAGAACATTTGGGGGATGATGAAGGAATGTGTGAATCAAAAGGGGTTGACAAAAATTGAAGACATGAAGAGAGAAGTGGTCGGATACTGGGACAGCATAACTCACGAAACACTAACCTCTCTGATAGGAAGTATGCTTACCCATCTTAGACTGTGCCGTGAAGCTCAAGGAGACTTGATAAAATATTAAATTGTTACCTACACAACATGAAAAGGTCAGTTCACTTTCACAATACATTCAATTTTATCTGATTTGTTCTCGTTTAATAATATGAAATGCTTTAGCTATTCTCAATAATTTTGAACCATACTGTGTATTTACTCTCAATAGTATTATCCATATGAGCAAACCTAAAGTAATGTTTTTTAAGAATGGAGGTGAAATTTCCAAAAGTGAAAACTTGTTCCTCCAAATATTGGAGGTAGTATCATATTATATATATTTTCTAGTAGAAATATATTTTCAAGAGCCTGTGAAACATTATCTATGCAAACTGAACGAACCCCACATGCCATAAAGAAATTCATATGTAAATACAGAGAACTACCGATCCACAAAAGTTTTAAACTGTTTGATGGAAACATTCAACCAATTTTGCTGTACGGTTCTGGAATATGGGGCATTAGGATAAAAATGTTACGTGTTGGTTACAGAACCGCGAACAAGGTTATTTTAGCTATATGTGCACGTTTTCCACCATTTTTTAACGCCCGCTGTCGGTTATATCATATTGGCTAAGATTGATGAGACAACCGATTTCACGATATTCACGATTTCGTTATGAAATGCTTAAACATTATATGATACAGGAGATACTAAATGGGTTTCCTTCGTCAAAACTATTATTTTTAGTCATGGCTTTGGAAATGTATGGCTCGCTCAAAATGTAAGCAATACAGAATATTTCATCGAAGTATTCAAAAAGATATGCAAAGACATTTATCAACAAGACTAGTACATTGAAATAACATCCAACTGTTACACAGATTATAAATATTGTGTTAATACAGAAATTTACTTTTCAGAGATTAAATCATCACAACTTAAGCGTGCGCTCACTAAATTTAGATGTAATGCCCACACCTTTAAAGTCCAGGCGGTACGATTTGCCAAAACTGTAAATGCAATAGATATCCAGTGTCCATTCTGTAGTCTATCGCAAGTAGTACCATGTACTAGCAAGTAGTACCGCAATACTCAGAAATTAGAGAAAAATATCTGCCTAATTTCTTTTTTAACCAAACGTCGAGACGAAAATTCTATATGCTGCTCCGCACAGAAGATAGGGACCAATTGTTTGAGGTAGCGTAGGTTAACTTAGGTTATGAGAAAGTAATGTGAATTACAAATGAGTGTCTAGATTTATCATGTAACTACAACATACGTACTTACAGGTAGCGCATATATGCATTGTTAGGAGTCTTACAGATGGCCTTAAGACCACATATACAAATAAACAATCTGTCTGTCTGTCTGTCTGTCACCCCACAATCGATGACCTGAAACAAGAAATCAGTACCGATGTATTGGCATGCGAATACTTGAAATGTTCATTTCAGCAACACTAAACCGTATCAGCAGCAACCCAACAACACGAATAGTATTGCCATAATACCAGATATACCTGCAAGCAAGGAATTGCCACTAACTACGGTGAATATCTGGTGCATCCACCCCTCGTGTGGATAACATGGAGTCACCTCATACCGGTAATCACACCTCTCATCTTCAATCATTTACACCCTCTGTCATTCCACATGTCCTCCCTTGGCCAGTTCATTCGGGTTTTGCGTTTGAAGGTATCGGACTCGCCTTCAGCTACCAATATCATCATACAGAAATTTTATTCAGTTTGGGTTCAGGTCAGAGTTATTATATTTCGGAATGGGATTATGAATCAAACTGTGTTTAATTAACCATATGTATACAATAGATGTATGAAATATGAAAGTATTCTTTTCCGGGATGTGGAGATGGCAGCTGATAAATATGATAAATATCCTCGGGAACAAGCCGACTAGTGCAGATAATTTAAAATCATTGTCATTGGGCGAGTGTGTGTAAACATAACTGCGCAATGTCCAATATTGTTGACTTGTGACAGTGTTATCATGTTATGACGGAAGAGGGAAGTATTCCACAAATTAATGACAGAAAAAAACAGTTGCAGTCGGTCAGTATTTACTTTTCATGTCACGCAGTTGAAACATATGCAGATGTTGTTTGTCATAATATATCTACGACAGCAACGACAGAATGAATATTCTGCTAGTGAGCACGTTTGTAATTAGTTCATCTACCAACAAAACGAACCCTACGTTGCAGTGTTTAACCCCACTTTAACACGGGTATGCCGTGCCGGAATCGGAAGATCCGGGTTACAGTTGGTCCTCCACAACATATGCTTGTCGTAAGAGGCGAATAACGGGATTGGGTGGGCAGGCTCGTGGACTTGGTTGACACATGTCATTACATCAATACTGCGTAGAGTGATGCTCATGCTGTTGATCACTATTTTGTGCGGACCAGGCTCGTGTATATATGGTTGGAACATTACTGAGAGCGGTGCTGAACAACAAACAAGCCACCATCCAAAACACAAGAAACTTGTCCCTTTAAACAAACTGGCGCAGCCTCTAAGGGGTTTGACGTCTTAAACACGTCAACGTGATGTTCGCTATCATAATCTACAGCAGGCACAGATCTGTCTGTTTTCAAAAGCCTGATTCTGTTCTCGTCGGTGAGTAAAGAGTAAAGCCCTTTGCCAGCTTCAGTTCTGTCAGTGTCACAGTGTCAGACATCACTGATGTCGTTGACGTCGGTGTTCCGGCGTCAGCGTTTCACCCCATTGTAGATTCTAAGCACTTCATATTGTGCTAACGAAATCATCATGCCCCTAACCATGCAGCGACTGACAATACTGGACTGATGATTCAACAGGGGTTGATGACAGACCTTTACCATTACGATACAAATACACAGATACATCGGCCAGCAAGAAATCTTCGCTCTGGGAGCCAATATCTTCTAAAAAGTCCCTCCCACAAGACTGAAAGGATATGGACTAAGGGCATCCAGGACTGCTGCAGCGATGCTCTGGGAAAGACCTTAGAAATATGAGGAATCAAGTCCTTTGACAATTTTAAAATTCACCTCATCATCGTCTACTATGCCTGAATCCCAATCTGTACACAGACTCACTAGTGTTGGCATTTTCTAATATCCGGTCTTTTATAATGTATATGCGCTTTGAGCTTATGTTCTTATGGAATCTAGCGCTATAACAAATATATACTATCATTACAAGCCATGTATCTCGTTTGCCCAGTTTGCCTGTAACGTGACATATGCCAGTCATTCTCCTTTGTCATGGGCATTCGTTGATTCTTGATGTATCACACCAGCGGCTTCAATTAGAATTTTGTCTCCGCTTTTGTCACTGACCAACGGTTTGGGTGAGAATTAACAATTAACGAGTATATTGTTCGTTTTATACCACAGCTAACATGTCGTATGCTTATATGCATCAACATTTTCGCTTCAAACATAGTTTCCACTCACATGGGTACAGTTCACGCGCACGTGTCAGTAGTTTAAGTCGAGTTCTCACGATTACTAATTATCAAACATTTCGTAATCCTATCGAGGCTTAACCCAGCGATTTCAACAGTCCCTTCCCTCAGAGGTTTCCTTTGGTTGTCATTTCATGATATTTCAATCGCTGATTGGTAAACTCGTAAAAGTATCAACTTGTTTAATACACCCATATCACTGAAGTAAGTTTAAATGTCAAGTTCAAACAATAACTTAGACAATGCACAATCACGTCAAACTTTGAAAATGTGTAAAATATCACCAATGAGTGATTATCACTAATGAATCAAGATAAGACTATCGAGATAGAATGTAGTAGACGACCCACTGGCTGCTTGGTTTGGTCAAAATGCCCTCTCTTCACCCAGCAGAAAAACGGGTACCCGGTGGGATAAGTCATGTGACCTTGTAGCGCACAGGCAGCTGGGAATATCCAGGGTAATAACTGTTAGCGTTGACATCCATATGCATATCCTGTATATGTATCCTTCGTTATAAGTATGTGGATATCAGTGTAGGCTTGCTGGACCCAGGACGTATTGTTTTCAGCAATGCAAGTCCCTGTGTTGTTTGTGTAGGCGTTTCATTGTTTTATGGGGTGAATAGCAAAGCATCACCTGACCCATCTAGATATTTAGACAGACACTTTTCAGTGGTTCCTGAAAATAATAGTGACATTTCTTTGAACAATAAAATTCTGAACAATGTCTGTATAATAGCAGCCTACAGAACACAATCAGCTTGCAAACACGTAGCCATTGAGTGCGACGACCAAGAAGATGCTGTCAGAGCGAGACGTTATTTCCGGAAAGATGAGTTCCGGGGTCTCGAGGAAACATTTCAAGCATCAGTACGTTATTTCCTCTGTTCTGGGATATATGCTTGTGGACGTGTTTGTGTGTCCGAGACTCACGCAGTACCAAGTTTCCGATGTCCGATATTCAACGGCACTATTACTCAGGTACGACATATTACGCTCCATCACTGTGACAGGCACTACACAGATGAACACCTAGTGTCCACGTGCAGTTGCAAAGATGTATACTGATGTCATTACTGTATTAAGGAAGTCGTTCATCTCTTTTGATGGTCCAATATTTAATGAATTTATTTATAAATCCAAATATATTCATGATTGTTAACCTTCGTGACAAACTGCAGTTTCACTTTCCAGAAAACTTCCATAACTGCAGGCTAAGAGACTATGTTTTGTCAACAACATATGAGTAAATTGGCAAATATGAATACAGTTGTATTATGAGGTTTATGAGTGATTTCAAACCTTTTCTAACCATCTGTGTATTATTATCATGGCTAGGTTACCCACGGACATGCACCTTGCACTGTTGGATTTGATCAACTTCCAGTAGCTTTGAATCTAATGCAAATGCAAACAGCAGAAAGCAGTACAGCCTGCTCGTTAATAATGGAAGTAAGTGTATCGTGGTGATCTATACGTCCCGCGGTAATACATGTTATCCGAAGATGACATAGCTGAAAGTGCCCACGAAACGACTGAAAACCTTCACCCGACCTGCAGATCAGTAATGCTTTAAGGAAGTTCAGTTGGTTGATTCAATGTTTCGATAAGCTGTTTAAAGGTTCCTTGGTGTACATACATGGTCAAACACGGAAATGACAACAAAGACATCCTTATCTGTTAAATTCATACCCTGCAGCGCCACAAACAACGTTACCACTGATTCTCTTTTCGCAGCCTTAAAAAATCACGCTTGTCCTAGAACCTGCTTAACGGTGCCTTGTATACATCCAATTATATTCGTTCTTGTGGACAAGATGCGTTTGAGGGCTGATATTAAGGGCATGTCAATGCTTCGGTTGTCCAAGAGCCCGTTTACCTGTGCCTAGTATATATTCAATTATATTCGTTCTTGTGGACAAGATGCGTTTGAGGGCTGATAATAAGGACATGTCAATGCTTCAGTTGTGAAAGCATTTTGACAGTTGACATCTTGGCCATGCAGGTATTGCTCACAACCCTCTCGCGTGGAAGGAAGTAGTGTTATATGAAAAACAGATATATACATTGTAAAATATCCTTTCACATTTCATTTCGAAATGTTGTTCCATTTTGTACGTGCATGTAAAATCATGTCAAGTCTACGGTTTCTAACCGTGTTTCACACAGATCTCTGAATTTGGGACTGTTGTGGTTGGAAGATTTCTTTATTAGGGCCAAATGGTACAGATTTGATCCGAGGTAGTTATCCCAATATATACTCTTCAAATAAAGCAGGGGAACTTCGGCTTTTTTTTATTTACGATTAAAAATATTTAGGAGATTTATCGGAGTCAATCAATGTTGATAAAATAATATTGAATGTTTTGAGAGTGCATCGCCATTTGCACTTCCTTACAACCATAGCTATTTGGAATGCAGTCGCTATTGAAAGACGATTGGTGTATGGCATGTACTTTGCATGTATACGATTTTCATTTTAAAACAAACTACTAGAAACAAACACTAACAAGTGTGTGGTGCAAGATGGGTGTCAAAATTAAAGTTCTAGGTGAATTCTCGACCTTCTTGAAAAATCGTCAAAATCAAGAATGGGACCCCATGCACGTAAATGGGGCTACTGCGTTGTGCAAGTGCACATTACACCTTGTGTTTAGGGGTGGTAATAGAGAGAATTGGTGGTGCCTTCATAAGATGTCTGCACGTGAAACCTTTGTCAACGACTACACTTACTATCCAAATTGAAAGTTCAAATTCCCCTACTTTTTTTGCAGAGTTTATAATACCCTTGATCATCAAGGATATTTGGCTTACTGTGTGTTGTTTTATCCGGACAGCTCATACCTACAGTCATCCACACCTGTTCAGCACTGACAGTTGCAGTTCTCATGCTCCGGCTGCCAACACGCGTTTCAGTTAACACGCCATACAGGCTGACTGACTGAACGGGTGTGCCTCCTCAGATTATATCAGTAGTTTTGATCTCGATCTAACAACTTCCTTTTGTGTACCTTGCAACCGAACCATTACTTGAACTATACAAAAAGTTTAGGATCATGGAAATCAGTGTCACTTTTGCACTGAGCACGCTGTGCCATGATCGTGAATATTCACGTCCTAAACTTTTTTGTTCGAACGTTTTTTGTTCGAATTATAAATATTGATTGAATTAAAAAACACAGTGTGTTTGCTTTGGACATGTACAATGGATAAGGTGATGCCCATGTTCTTGCTTATGTGAATATTAACCCGGCGATTCTCTTTCGTTTTAGTTTGAGATGACTGTAAAAGCCACATGTATGCATGGTTTCATATGTCGTCAAATACATGCATTATAAATAAAGATATGATATATGCGATTTTGCTGAAGAAAGTAACTGCATTTCATATAAAGTTTTAAAAAATACATGCTTTCGAAAAATAATTCATAATCTTTCAACGATTCCCTGTCAAGTGTGTAAAGCATGGCGCAATTCAACCCCGTACTTTACCCGACCACTGTCAAACTCAACGCCCTTCTGTTCCTGTCGATAGTCAAATCTACTGTCGTTCTGTACCATTTTGCTATCAAATCCAGCCCTTTACTCGTCTACTGTCAAATCCGAATCTCGTACTGCACCCGCCCACAGTCAAATTCAGCCCTTACTGTACCAGTCTATTGTCAAATCCAACGCCGTCCTGGACAACAAACAATTACTTTTTATGGAAAATAATGTATTATAACACCACACTAGCCGTCCCAAATCGCTCAGACTGTGAGTATAGTCCACGCAGAGTGTGCAGTCAACAAAATCATTGATTGGGCAGAATGTTACCCATTCACTCCCGTCACACGGGGAAGACGAAACTAAAAGTTTCTTTCAAATGTATTGCAAAATCCCAGAAAAACAAGTTGACAAGTAAGTGTTTTCCTTGCAGGGTTGAAGTGGACTTGTTCTCTCATCGGAGTCGTCCACTTGCACAGCAACGACATGGAAGACACAGAGAAGGACGGTGAGTTGCGTGCCTCGTGCCTCCGCACCATAATACTAAAACAAGATATTTTACTAATGCTCTGTATGGACTGACTCCAGTCTTTATTACACCAAGTTCTCATCAATTGGGTCATGCGTTTTAACGGGATATTAAGGTGGAGTACTCCCTGGTTACGTCACGTGTCACCACTAGAGAGGGGATAAACATTGTATGACCTGAATGGTTGTGTCGTCACGCATTTACACATATCGATAGAGACTCGATTACGTATACATTGTCCTGACGTAGCAGCACTATTGCTAGCCGCGGCGGAAAACAACATTCAATGAAGATGTTATATGGATAGATATATCCTGGGCGCAACAAACATTACACATCAGTGTGTATGTGTATCTAATTCTAACTTAAAATTAAAAACATATCATAAACTCGCTAAGATGCGTTTCTATTGCTCCTCTGTGCATAACTGACAGTAACAGTTACGTCAGCGCCTCCTACACATGCCACATTCTGCACTTCATCTCGTCTACATCACCAGAGTAACCTGGCATACAGACCCTGGAACAAACCTATCTAAGAAAGTCCATGCAAGTCTTGAATATGTGGCAAGTCTACTTTCCACAGTTAAGTCACAAGGCTCCTTTTCATTATATTAATATATTTTTAAAAAATGAACTGTTTTTTCGTAAAACATGTTCATTTAAGAAACTAGTTGTTAGACTGTCCCCGAGATGAAGGTCCAATAGAGCGTATTTTCAATATCCCCTATACTAAACCGCTATACAACTGGAATATTGCTGAGTGCGGCGTTAAACAACAAACTAAAGCTATGCTAAACAAAACGTGACCACACCCGAGACCACACCGTTACTACATACGTATGTATCATAGTGAGGCGCGACTAGTCTATAACCAGGTGACAAGCATTCTAGTCTCATTGGTTTATCGATTGTATTTGCGTTAAGTATTTCTTGCTAAACTTCCTGCTTGGTATTCTATGCCAGTTATAACATACACAGGATGTAGTCTCAGCGCTCCGACTGTGCAGCCCTGCTCTATATATGCATGGATGCAGCTGTGTATACAAGTGACAGCCGTGTGGAGGGATACTTACACGTTCAGGTACGTCAGATGTAAACTGTCTTGGTTCTATGTTGAAATCAGTCTTCAGTTAGAACCAAAATGCGAGTTCGGCCGCGTTCATTCATTCATGGAAATGACACGTTAGTCTGAATTACCGCCTGAATTGTTAAAATGAGGCTTGTAGACACTTGTAACTAGACATATTCGTGTATGCACTTCAGTGGATTTGAGTAACACATATGACACATGACAAACATACAGCTGATGTCATGTTAACCCTTTGCACCAAAAGAATAACATTTTATTATGGTCATGGGGTAGGGTCATCGTGTTTGTTTGATGGTTTACGCTGTAGCGATATCCAGACGGTGTCCGAACAGTCCGAACCAGTCCAACTAATTCTATCATGGGGCGGCGATGGGGTGGTCTAGTGGATATAAAGCGTTCGCTGAACACATGGGCACAACGTGCGATACTCAGTTTACGTGCCCCTCGCCATGATGTATAGGAGAAAACACGCCTCCGAGGTTTTGGTAGACAATGTAAACCCGGAGGGGGAAGGACATCCCGATGGTTTTACGCAGACTACCAAAACCGAGGAGAAGTGTTTTCTCTATCATATATACTGCAAGTGATAGGTAATTACAATGTAGATGATCATTTAATGACGCGACATAACAATAACTGAAGCGTCCGTAAAATCAATGTAATGCCAGTAACTATAATTAGGTAATTTAATCCCTCCACCTTCGTCGGCCCGATGGCCGTGCGGTAGAGCGTCTGCCTACAGAGGGGAAAACTGTGGTTTCAATACCGCGGCGGAAAATCTTTGTATTGTGACTCTAATCTTGAACGATATTTTTCAACTGATTCAAACACTCATGGACCATTTGAATGTTGATGTCCACATATAAAGTTAGGAAAAGTAAACTCTGGGAAGCGGTCTTACTCCAAAACAAAAGCCTCAAATGCGGTTATTCTGGGAAAACAAGAGATGACCTAATGTATAGTGAGATGCACACTTTAGGTTTATATATTGCTGGAATAGTGCTACAAGTGGCGTACAACTAAACTCACTCACTACTCCGAATACTGTGACAGTTATCAGCGATCCTTACCACTTGACCCATAAGTCTCTCTGTAACAAGCTGCTGAAGATCAGCTCAAACAATGGTGTCTACGGGTTTTGGCATTCGTAGAGGGGCGGTGGGGTAGCCTAGTAAGTGTTATCCTGACGGAGACCCGGGATCGTTTCCCAAATGGGTTGAAAGAGTGAAGCCCATATTCACTGAACTCCGCCATACTCATTCACCTAATTGAACATTACCACGAATCTCATCGCCTGGAGCTGATATGAATGGAAGCAGAGATGTTCTTTTCAAATTCGATTTTCTCCATAAAACAAATGATTCGATCATTTCGCCAGAAAGTTATGCTGCTTTATATATATATATAGATGAGTGCTGAAATATGAAATATGTTCACGGTTGATTTCACAAGTTTAACCTCGCCCGTATAGACACCGCGGCACTTATAGTCTCCCTTTCAGTCTGAAGCATCCGTTCTCTTTATACACTGCGCAGTGTCAAAGGAAAGCCAATATTTTTATAACGTGTATATGACTTGGGATGTGACTCAGCTTGGGAATAGATAGTCAGAAGGAAGTTAAGTCAACTTGTATGAAGTCCTCCATCTCGATTTTTCGCTTTTAACTTATAAGGCCACGCCCACTTCGGTCCCAAGTATAAATTGGTGAGTCCATGTACGGACATGGGCGGAACATGCCGAATTCATTACCTAATAGTTATTTGGAATAGATCTGAGCTACGCAGATTGGATCGTACAGAAGAAGGAAGTTTGTGTTCACCAACGCCTGTATCCGAGAGACACGTTGTCCCACATGTCACAGCGCTCAAGATGTTTGTCGAGCGTATTACGCAAGAATGTTTCAGGTCAGCTTGATCCGTGTTGCAGGTCAGCTGAGGGACATTACGCTTTGTGGAAGTGATTATGGAGCACCTTGTGAAACCTCGGCACCTTGAAAGGTTCCACGGTTATTACTTAACAGTAGTCAGGGCACACGAACTATAGTTTAATGTGGCGTTGGATGCCGAATGAGCTTTTAACTGGCGAAACACAAAAGCAATAATAGTAACATATTTGACATATTTGGTATTACGCTTCTTAGTAAAGTTCAGATTCTTGTATGTTGCTGGGTTAAATTCCATCTGGGATCCAAACTCATACCCGCAGAGTCAGGCACCTAATCGCCAGCACTGTCAGCTGTCGAACAGCTCAACCACCGCTGCTTTAACAATCTGCTTACTGAGAAAGTGTGATCTCAAATACATGTATAACATATGTCACATTTGACGACTTACTGAAATGGCATTGTGTATTAAATAATTGTACATCTACATCTCGGCTTGATGTGGAAAGAACGCCAGAAGTAATGGCAGGTCGTGAACGTTTATACCTCAGGCAAACCCATAAATGTGAGTATCGGGCTGATAGAACTAAAATATGACCCGAACGAACCAGGATTCTAACCCACAGTCCCAGGTTTCTGGCGATACTGCACAGCTGATTGCTGCGCCTTAGACAAATGAGCAACCTCTTCCAATAGTTGTTGTGAAATTATTGCAATAATCATGGCCTGTATTACTTTCCCAAATGGCAGATGTTCCCACTTCGAAATGGATCCGTTAATCAAATCCGAGTTTGATTCCAACTTGGGACAGCGTCTGTCAATCTGGTTACCTGCCATGCACAATGCGATCATCCCTTTTGACTCCCTTGTTGCACATACTCTATATTCATTATGCACTCTTTGTTTTAAACCTTCACTGCCGGAGGAAATAAAGAAATATATATATTTGTACATGTAGTTTGTGATACTTGAATCTGACTGCATGGTCTGACCTGGTGCATTTGAATACTTTCCCGCCTATGTATATTCTCGATCGCAGCGATAGCTACACTGAATTGATGACTCCATGCTTCATTCGTCGTCGACTTTTTAAGTCGTCGGTAAAAGTGTCGTCTGCTTTACCGGCAGTTTACAAAACCTCACATACAAGAAACTGAACAAGCCCTCCACATACTGATATGATGATGCGCCTGACTAGTGGGAATATTCTATCCCACTCATAACCAGGAAGCTGGTCAAGTGTATGGCCAATTACAACATCATCAGGGGGATACCGGAAATTTTGGCAGCATTTTACAAACGTTATTTTAACATGTATACAATACTGTGCGGGAAACTTTCACATCTGTCGAAATCAGTGTTTTTTTCAGTTATCAGCATCATGTGACACACAATTTCCCATTTGGTGGGGAAAACAGTTAAACAGACAAAACAGTTAATCAGAGATTTCACTTGACTGCTGTATAGTGGTCGGGTTTTTCCAAACGTTATTTCGAAGTAATCATACTAGGTGGAGACTAATAAGAACTGGGTAAACCCTAACGGAAAGTTGAAAGTCACAATAACATTCATAATGGAAGCTGTTTCAGAATTCAGTTTCAGAATTGTTCCAACAGTAGCAAGGAACAGAAAATAAGTGGACATCTCGTCACCTTCAAATCCAAGTAATTCTGACCTGGTGCATTTGAATACTTTCCCGCCTATGTATATTCTCGATCGCAGCGATAGCTACACTGAATTGATGACTCCATGCTTCATTCGTCGTCGACTTTTTAAGTCGTCGGTAAAAGTGTCGTCTGCTTTACCGGCAGTTTACAAAACCTCACATACAAGAAACTGAACAAGCCCTCCACATACTGATATGATGATGCGCCTGACTAGTGGGAATATTCTATCCCACTCATAACCAGGAAGCTGGTCAAGTGTATGGCCAATTACAACATCATCAGGGGGATACCGGAAATTTTGGCAGCATTTTACAAACGTTATTTTAACATGTATACAATACTGTGCGGGAAACTTTCACATCTGTCGAAATCAGTGTTTTTTTCAGTTATCAGCATCATGTGACACACAATTTCCCATTTGGTGGGGAAAACAGTTAAACAGACAAAACAGTTAATCAGAGATTTCACTTGACTGCTGTATAGTGGTCGGGTTTTTCCAAACGTTATTTCGAAGTAATCATACTAGGTGGAGACTAATAAGAACTGGGTAAACCCTAACGGAAAGTTGAAAGTCACAATAACATTCATAATGGAAGCTGTTTCAGAATTCAGTTTCAGAATTGTTCCAACAGTAGCAAGGAACAGAAAATAAGTGGACATCTCGTCACCTTCAAATCCAAGTAATTCTGATGACAATATTTTGAAGTCATTTCTTGTCTGAAAACGCTTTTGTCTGTCTGAAACAAGTTAATTTTCAGAAAACGCGTTTACGAATTGGATTTTTGTTTTATCAGAAATGGGTACATTTAAAGTAATACAGAGATGGGTATATTTTAAGAAATGACATTAACAAGTGAATGTTTTTCGTTGCCAGGTGATGTAATGAGTGAAACATCGACCCAGGACAGTATGTCCAGTGTTTCGGATACGATTGGTGCCATTCCAACGCCAGACAATATCAGCCTTTCCTCGTGCAGCAGCAACGGCCAGATGTCCTGCGACAACATCAGCAACATCACCAACTCAGCTACGGACACCGACACTACGTTACTATCCGATACTGAAGGATTTGGTACACTCCGAAACATGTCAAAGACCGATGTGACCCCTACCATTGTGGACGTGAAGAAGTTACTGACGTGCTCAGCCTGTAACGACACATTTGTTGAACCCAAGCTGTTGGTGTGTCTTCATGCCTTTTGTGAAAAGTGTATACAGACTTACAGAGAGGTTGACACTGACTTCGTCATCTGTGGCTACTGTCGCACTTGTCAGCCCAAACCTTGGAACGGGTCGAAAGGTCTGACGCCAAGCTATACACATGAAGACCTGCTTGAGATAATGAACAGATCGGACAGCCAACCGTCTCTCTGCCAAGCGTGCGAGAAAAACCACGACCCACAGTTCCTCTGTACAACATGCAACGTAGTTATCTGCAAGCCTTGTCAAGTGGCACATGCGAACTTAAAAATCACCAAGAAGCATACCGTGTTGCCAATGAGCCTTGCCAATGAAACACCATTGTCCATCTATGCCGGAAAGAGACAGGTGATCTGCAGAGAGCATGACGAGGCTATAGCGTACCGCTGCGTCCCCTGCGGTCTGTTCCTTTGTCACACAGATTTATCGCAGTATCACGCTGATCACGAGATCGAAACAGTAGCTGAAGTGAGGCACAGAATGAAACGCAACGCAGCTGATCTAGAACGGAAGGTAAAACAGAGTATTTTGTCTTCCAAATCAGCAGAGACCCTAGCCCGCTGTCGAAAAGAAAGACTGAATGAGAAATTCGAAGCTATGGAGTCAAAAATTGATACAGTTGCCAACGAAATCGAACGATGTGCTCGTCAGGCAGCAAACTCGATGAAGGCACAGCTGAGACAACAAAGGGGAGGAGAAGAGGAGAAGATTCAGGAGGTAATGGGTGAGGCTGAGGAGAGACTCCAGTCTTCTCAACATCTTCGTCGAATGTTGCTATCGGTTACCAAGGAATCCAATGATCTTGACGCCCTCACGTTTTTGTCGTACTGTGAACAAAGTTATGAAGACTTCCGACAGAGAGGTTCTGCGCAGAAGACTTTTGACTCGGACATAGTTTTCTTGCCATCACCACGGCTTAGTCAAATACTTACCTCGGGAAACATTGGCGAGGTTCGAGAGATTGGGAACTATCCAGCCTTCAAAACACCACAGATCTGCAGCTCGTTTGATGTTCTTGAAAATGTGTCGGGACTGGCAGTAAATGTTTACGGAGAGGTGGTGTGCACGTCCTATCACGAAGGACGGTGTGTTATGTACGACAAGACTGGAAAACTAATCCGTGATCTCAGCTCACAGGTGGTTAGACCTTGGGATGTTGCGTTCACAGACGACAACACTTTTGTCATCACCGACTGTGGCGACAATATTGGCCACGGTTCAGTCAAGCTATTCAGTCCAGCGGGATCCCTGACAAAGGTCATTGCAGCTAACGTCAAATCGCCAGCAGGCGTCACCATTGACCGTTCTGGTCGCTTGTACATTTGTGATGAACACGAGACGTGTGTCAGGATAATGTCCTTGGAGGGTAACATCATCGGTCAGCTGAAATCCTGGAACGAAACGTACCTCTTCCAAGGTCCCATCTTCGTTGCCACTAATATCAACAACGACGTGATCGTTTGTGATGACCACCGTTCCATCGAGATCCTATCTCCCGTTGGTGAACGGAAGGAAAGGTATGAAGTGGATGGTCGACACGATCTGCAGGCGATATGCACGGACGGCAGTGGTCAAATTCTTGTTGTGGATAATATAAAGAACGGACTTCATGTTTTGACAGCTGGGGGTAGGTTGAGAAGGTTCGTCTCTTTCGCGGATATCATAGGTCTGGAAAACACCCGTTGTGTTTGCGTTGATCCATCGGGCCGTGTCCTTATTGGGGGCAGGTCGAAACTGGTTGTGATGGATTTGTTCGAAACATGTTGATTCAGGACTGGTTGTATAAAATAACAAGAACTGTGTCAGACAGCCATTCATCGGACTCACTTAAGTCTGTGTACCGGAAATCCGAACGAATGCCTTATGGGTCTATGCTGTAACTACAGAGAGATAGACCGTCTGTTTTCAGTCCAAGCTAATGACCTTGAGTCGAAAGAATTGAAAGACTTATTCAATACATTGTGTAAATAATTTAACCAGTTCTATCTTCCACACAAACAACAATCTAGATGTAATTATTATATAGAGAGATATATATCTTGATGAGCGTAGCCCTCGAACTTCTTAAGCCCATTCTTTGCACACTAGCTGCGATCAAAGTTAAGAATTCTTAAGATTACGAATGTTTCGAGACATGGCTGATCACTATCATCGTATCCCAAATGAGTATATATATGGTCATAGTGCCAATCCCTAGAACAGTCAAGTCCGGACGCGATTATTCATCGATCTCTGTCATGTAGGAGTGTCGGGGTTAAACAACAGGCGAGTGAATTATCACAGGTGAAACAACCGGTCGGTGGAGCACAATGACAACGATATTTTATTGTCCAGCATCGTTGGAAGTATGTTGGAGGTTACAATTACACGCTGTATATTAGCTATTTATTTGGCTTCTAAGTTGGCAGCATTCAATTACTGCTACCATTATTGGAGCCGCATTCTGTGTAGTGGCAGCTCCACGCTGACACGTTAATTTCTATTACTACACTGGAATGCACGACTACACAAATCAAATCAGAGATCAGGTACGAATACAGGTTCACCACGATGTTTCAAGATTTGTCACCTCATCCCGTGCTCTTGGTGCTGTACATGTGAAAAGAAGCATCACTTGGGGCTGACATGTCGTGGAGTGACAGGAAAACTGACAAAAGTGACCTTAACCCAACTCACACACTGTTACTAGGCAGACTGGCTGAATTGGTATTGTCATCCTCATCATATATTGGTTAAGTAGATCGATGCTCATGCTGCTGATCACTGGATTGTCTAGTCCAGTGTCGATCCAGTGGAATATTACTGCATGTGGTGTTAAACAAAACTCACTCACTCACCCACTCAATGTTACTGCGAATCCTAAGTTCATTAAATGCTTCTTGCATTCTCAAACTGATGTTACTGAATTCCATTTTGATCTGGGGCGGTGGGGGTCACCTACTGGTTAAAGTGTTCTCGTCACGTAGAAGTCCCTGGTTTGATTCCCCACATGGGTACAATGTGTGAAGCTTATTTCTGCTGTCCCTGCCATAATATTGCTGAAATATTGCTAAAAACTGCATAAAACTAAATTCAGCCTTATGTGAACAAATGTTTCATGCATGTCATCACAATGGTAAACATTTCACCTCATCTCAAGATTTAAAATCCGAGACTTTTAAAAACAAAAGTACAAACAGAAAGAAAGCAGACATGCCCCAAGTGAAATATGTAGTGGGCTCATGTCCAACATACAATTATGCACTTGCTGCTGTAACACCCAGATACACTGACAACACAGCGATACTGCAAGCAAGGCTATGGCAAGCAAGGCTATGTCGCCAGGAAGTAGCACCTATCTATGATTGAGAAGTCAACAAGGAGACACAGTCATCAATATCTCCTGCATTACCTCCGATTTCAGTCTAAGTCACACTTGTTGCCATGGAAACGACCAAAAAAATTTTATTCAGAATTCCAAAACAATCAAAAGGCACCAGCACACCACTAGACCCATCTATGTGTCAAGTTTGGCAGAGAAATATTGAACGGTTTTAGAGTTTTGCTCCGGAAAAGATAAATGTGCACGATGCACTTTAATACCCGCCACAAAACTCGTTGTGGGGGATAATTATATGTTCTTTACATGTAGTATCAGCAGGTACCTTACAAACGTTTTGTCAATGATATGAGGCACTTCCAGGAACTACTTATTCAACATGAAGTCATATCAAGGGCATATACTCATTGTGAGAAATAGTTGCCTGAAACTGGAATTATTAACCCGCACCATAAAACCTGAATTTTATATGTAGAAACTAAGCAAAAGGTTACAAAAATATATGTAAAAAATAAGATATTGTCGACAGGCAGCAGGTTTCAACTAAAATCATGAAATTATCTGGCCGTGATTAGAAAGTGTAGTATAAGTCAGAGTCATTTACGAAATGACCCCATGAAATGCACTGGACCAGTGGATATTTAATGGATGGGCTGGATTTTCACTAGCTACGGGCTAGTGGGCCAGTGGTCATTTCGCACTCTGGATATATTTACCAGAGTCGCCTGTCAGTATAGATGTGTGTCACATACTGAACCACATAAACTGAACTTCAGGAGAATGGGGATCGTGTTTCTTGTCTAGTTCATGTGATTGGCAATCTTCAAGGGGCCTACACAAACATAACTGAAACATCCAGTTGTTTCCTGCTGATAACAAAACTAAATACTGATTTTTTAAAAGTCCTGTTTCAAAAGGAATATCTCGATTTATTTCCTAGTTTTTGATATAACAGACTGCAAAAATCATATGTGCTCTTGTGCAAATATCACTTCATGTGGATCAGTGTAGAGAGACAGCATTGTTGAACAATTCAAACCTTATTGGGACATATTGTTGTTTACACTCCTCATATTTGTGTTTTGCAGATAGTGCCTGTGATCACTGCATTTTCTACATGGTTTGATGTCTCTTTTAGCAATATACAGTGGGGGCGGCCCGTGAGGGTCCCAAGAGTAGAATAGGCTTTCAGCAACTCATGTTTGCCATAAAAGGCAACTATGCTTGTCGTAAGAGGCGACTAAACTGATCGGGTGGTCAGGCTCGCTGACTTGGTTGACACATGTCATCGGTTCCCAACTGCGCAGATCGATGCTCATGTTGTTGGTCATTGGACTGTCTGGTCCAGACTCAGTTATTTATAGACCGCCGTCATATAGCTGGAATATTGCTGAGAGCGGTGTAAAACTAAACTCACTTACTCACTGAGGAGCCATCAGAAATGGGCTTCACACATTTGTACCCATGTGGGGAAACGAACCGAGTCTCCCATGGGACAAGCTAACACTTTAAACACTAGGCTACCTGACATCCCTTCTAAATGGCAGCTGAAATGGTTTAAAACTAATGGGACATAATGAACATATCAAAGCAGTGCGTCATACTGATTTTAATAACCTTTTTCATCGTACAAACTTGGAAAATATACACATTCTAATACCTGATGAAATGTATAATCAGCATGAGAAACGTGTTCATATAATAATCTCTGTTTGTTATTTACAACAAAAACTATTAGATTGATTTGACACAAGTGTACTTCCTTCTTGTAGATATATTATAAAAATACTGACCAGTTATTTCTACGATGATATAAAAATACACCTTCCTCATTGAGACTTGGAAATCACTTTACATCCTTGAGAGCATCTTGTATCTCCATATCAGTGGGATAGATGACAATGTCTATGTTGTGGTCTGCCTCAGTGGTTGGGATGTTGCCACAGATCTGTTCTTGGAAGGCCAGGGCAACTGTGACAGGTTTGTGGCCTCTCTGCTCACACTGATGCAGGTAGTTGTCATAGTAACCCTTGCCATGACCGCATCGAACACCTTGAGGGGTGAAGGCAACACCTGGAGTCAAAATTACATCCAATCCACCTGCAAATGACAATAGTGTATATGTCATTAGTGGTGGGGTGGTGGGTTTGGCTGGCTGGCTGGCTGGTTGGTTGGTTGGATAGATGTGTATGACTGAAGACAGGGGCATTTAGTGAGTGGGTGAGTTGAGAGGTGAGAGTGGGTGAGTGAGTGAGCTGTGAGGTTGGTGGTTGGTTGGTTGGTTGAGTGAGAGTTGACTGGTGTGAATGGGTGTATAGGTGAGTGAGCTGACAGGTTGGTGGTTGGTTGAGTGAGCTGACGGGAGTGAGTGAGTGATTGAGTTGACAGGTTGGTTGGTTGTTTGAGCAGGAGATGACAGGTGTGAATGGGTGTATGGGTAAATGAGTTGACAGGTTGGTGTGTTCACAGGTGGGTCTGGGTGAGTGAGTTCACAGGTGGGTGGTTGGTTGGTTGTTTGAGTGAGAGAGTTGACAGACGTGCATGGGTGTATGGGTGACTGAGTTGACAGGTTGGTGGTTAGCTGGTTGAGTGAGTTGACAGGTGTGCATGGGGTGTGGGTGGATGAGCTGACAGGTTGGTTGATTGAGTTGACAAGTGTGAGTGAATGAGTCTAGGTGTATATATACTTTGTGAATATGCAAGTGTGTGCATGTGGTACTGAGTAAGTAAAGTTGTGATAGAGTGAGCTGAGTGGTTGGTTGACACTGAACTAGGTGCTAATATTTTGGGGAATGTGGGAGTGTGTGTGCCGTGTGTAATGTGGGTGAGTAACTGGGCAAAAATGTCCTTAGGATACTAAACATAACAGGATTCAAGTAACCACACTTTTTGCAAGAACTGGTCTTCCCTGGTGTTGGGCAGTTACAATTTGTGATGTACACAATGATTGTGCATTCTCACCTGGCAAGTCATTGTAAGAACTATGAACCACAGGTCTGGCTCATGAGAAGCAACCTCTTGATACTGGCATAGATCAAACTGTATTACCACACACGACAGAATGCTAGAACTGTAAGTCACTGCATCTACCTTGTAAGGTGCCATCTATTCCATATTGGCTAGATACAGGAGCAGTATTGTCAAATGACATTGATCATCATCCTCTCACTCACTCCATTTCTAATACAGACCTACACCCTACCTGTGTCCAGAGCATCTTCTCGCTGTTCATCAACTGGAGGCTGTTTAATCTTCCATTTTGTCTCAGGAAGGTCTTGGTAGTCCCTCCATGAAGCCAGTCGCACCATGGACATGCCAACGCCATCATAACGTGGGATGAAGCATGTTTTGTTGGTGTTGAGGAGGTGCTGCACCAGTGCTTCTGTACTGACCTCACTCTTCATGCTCAGGTACACAGATACTCGCTTGCTGGCCTGGAAGACTGGCAATGCAAGCACCTGCCAAACAGGTGAGGTGCAAAGAGGTTGAAGCCCTACTTACATAGTAACGTAGTGTCGGTGTCCGTAGCTGAGTTGGTGATGTTGCTGATGTTGTCGCAGGACATCTGGCCGTTGCTGCTGCACGAGGAAAGGCTGATATTGTCTGGCGTTGGAATGGCACCAATCGTATCCGAAACACTGGACATACTGTCCTGGGTCGATGTTTCACTCATTACATCACCTGGCAACGAAAAACATTCACTTGTTAATGTCATTTCTTAAAATATACCCATCTCTGTATTACTTTAAATGTACCCATTTCTGATAAAACAAAAATCCAATTCGTAAACGCGTTTTCTGAAAATTAACTTGTTTCAGACAGACAAAAGCGTTTTCAGACAAGAAATGACTTCAAAATATTGTCATCAGAATTACTTGGATTTGAAGGTGACGAGATGTCCACTTATTTTCTGTTCCTTGCTACTGTTGGAACAATTCTGAAACTGAATTCTGAAACAGCTTCCATTATGAATGTTATTGTGACTTTCAACTTTCCGTTAGGGTTTACCCAGTTCTTATTAGTCTCCACCTAGTATGATTACTTCGAAATAACGTTTGGAAAAACCCGACCACTATACAGCAGTCAAGTGAAATCTCTGATTAACTGTTTTGTCTGTTTAACTGTTTTCCCCACCAAATGGGAAATTGTGTGTCACATGATGCTGATAACTGAAAAAAACACTGATTTCGACAGATGTGAAAGTTTCCCGCACAGTATTGTATACATGTTAAAATAACGTTTGTAAAATGCTGCCAAAATTTCCGGTATCCCCCTGATGATGTTGTAATTGGCCATACACTTGACCAGCTTCCTGGTTATGAGTGGGATAGAATATTCCCACTAGTCAGGCGCATCATCATATCAGTATGTGGAGGGCTTGTTCAGTTTCTTGTATGTGAGGTTTTGTAAACTGCCGGTAAAGCAGACGACACTTTTACCGACGACTTAAAAAGTCGACGACGAATGAAGCATGGAGTCATCAATTCAGTGTAGCTATCGCTGCGATCGAGAATATACATAGGCGGGAAAGTATTCAAATGCACCAGGTCAGAATTACTTGGATTTGAAGGTGACGAGATGTCCACTTATTTTCTGTTCCTTGCTACTGTTGGAACAATTCTGAAACTGAATTCTGAAACAGCTTCCATTATGAATGTTATTGTGACTTTCAACTTTCCGTTAGGGTTTACCCAGTTCTTATTAGTCTCCACCTAGTATGATTACTTCGAAATAACGTTTGGAAAAACCCGACCACTATACAGCAGTCAAGTGAAATCTCTGATTAACTGTTTTGTCTGTTTAACTGTTTTCCCCACCAAATGGGAAATTGTGTGTCACATGATGCTGATAACTGAAAAAAACACTGATTTCGACAGATGTGAAAGTTTCCCGCACAGTATTGTATACATGTTAAAATAACGTTTGTAAAATGCTGCCAAAATTTCCGGTATCCCCCTGATGATGTTGTAATTGGCCATACACTTGACCAGCTTCCTGGTTATGAGTGGGATAGAATATTCCCACTAGTCAGGCGCATCATCATATCAGTATGTGGAGGGCTTGTTCAGTTTCTTGTATGTGAGGTTTTGTAAACTGCCGGTAAAGCAGACGACACTTTTACCGACGACTTAAAAAGTCGACGACGAATGAAGCATGGAGTCATCAATTCAGTGTAGCTATCGCTGCGATCGAGAATATACATAGGCGGGAAAGTATTCAAATGCACCAGGTCAGACCATGCAGTCAGATTCAAGTATCACAAACTACATGTACAAATATATATATTTCTTTATTTCCTCCGGCAGTGAAGGTTTAAAACAAAGAGTGCATAATGAATATAGAGTATGTGCAACAAGGGAGTCAAAAGGGATGATCGCATTGTGCATGGCAGGTAACCAGATTGACAGACGCTGTCCCAAGTTGGAATCAAACTCGGATTTGATTAACGGATCCATTTCGAAGTGGGAACATCTGCCATTTGGGAAAGTAATACAGGCCATGATTATTGCAATAATTTCACAACAACTATTGGAAGAGGTTGCTCATTTGTCTAAGGCGCAGCAATCAGCTGTGCAGTATCGCCAGAAACCTGGGACTGTGGGTTAGAATCCTGGTTCGTTCGGGTCATATTTTAGTTCTATCAGCCCGATACTCACATTTATGGGTTTGCCTGAGGTATAAACGTTCACGACCTGCCATTACTTCTGGCGTTCTTTCCACATCAAGCCGAGATGTAGATGTACAATTATTTAATACACAATGCCATTTCAGTAAGTCGTCAAATGTGACATATGTTATACATGTATTTGAGATCACACTTTCTCAGTAAGCAGATTGTTAAAGCAGCGGTGGTTGAGCTGTTCGACAGCTGACAGTGCTGGCGATTAGGTGCCTGACTCTGCGGGTATGAGTTTGGATCCCAGATGGAATTTAACCCAGCAACATACAAGAATCTGAACTTTACTAAGAAGCGTAATACCAAATATGTCAAATATGTTACTATTATTGCTTTTGTGTTTCGCCAGTTAAAAGCTCATTCGGCATCCAACGCCACATTAAACTATAGTTCGTGTGCCCTGACTACTGTTAAGTAATAACCGTGGAACCTTTCAAGGTGCCGAGGTTTCACAAGGTGCTCCATAATCACTTCCACAAAGCGTAATGTCCCTCAGCTGACCTGCAACACGGATCAAGCTGACCTGAAACATTCTTGCGTAATACGCTCGACAAACATCTTGAGCGCTGTGACATGTGGGACAACGTGTCTCTCGGATACAGGCGTTGGTGAACACAAACTTCCTTCTTCTGTACGATCCAATCTGCGTAGCTCAGATCTATTCCAAATAACTATTAGGTAATGAATTCGGCATGTTCCGCCCATGTCCGTACATGGACTCACCAATTTATACTTGGGACCGAAGTGGGCGTGGCCTTATAAGTTAAAAGCGAAAAATCGAGATGGAGGACTTCATACAAGTTGACTTAACTTCCTTCTGACTATCTATTCCCAAGCTGAGTCACATCCCAAGTCATATACACGTTATAAAAATATTGGCTTTCCTTTGACACTGCGCAGTGTATAAAGAGAACGGATGCTTCAGACTGAAAGGGAGACTATAAGTGCCGCGGTGTCTATACGGGCGAGGTTAAACTTGTGAAATCAACCGTGAACATATTTCATATTTCAGCACTCATCTATATATATATATAAAGCAGCATAACTTTCTGGCGAAATGATCGAATCATTTGTTTTATGGAGAAAATCGAATTTGAAAAGAACATCTCTGCTTCCATTCATATCAGCTCCAGGCGATGAGATTCAGTCCAGCGGGATCCCTGACATGATCGATGCTCATGTTGTTGGTCATTGGACTGTCTGGTCCAGACTCAGTTATTTATAGACCGCCGTCATATAGCTGGAATATTGCTGAGAGCGGTGTAAAACTAAACTCACTTACTCACTGAGGAGCCATCAGAAATGGGCTTCACACATTTGTACCCATGTGGGGAAACGAACCGAGTCTCCCATGGGACAAGCTAACACTTTAAACACTAGGCTACCTGACATCCCTTCTAAATGGCAGCTGAAATGGTTTAAAACTAATGGGACATAATGAACATATCAAAGCAGTGCGTCATACTGATTTTAATAACCTTTTTCATCGTACAAACTTGGAAAATATACACATTCTAATACCTGATGAAATGTATAATCAGCATGAGAAACGTGTTCATATAATAATCTCTGTTTGTTATTTACAACAAAAACTATTAGATTGATTTGACACAAGTGTACTTCCTTCTTGTAGATATATTATAAAAATACTGACCAGTTATTTCTACGATGATATAAAAATACACCTTCCTCATTGAGACTTGGAAATCACTTTACATCCTTGAGAGCATCTTGTATCTCCATATCAGTGGGATAGATGACAATGTCTATGTTGTGGTCTGCCTCAGTGGTTGGGATGTTGCCACAGATCTGTTCTTGGAAGGCCAGGGCAACTGTGACAGGTTTGTGGCCTCTCTGCTCACACTGATGCAGGTAGTTGTCATAGTAACCCTTGCCATGACCGCATCGAACACCTTGAGGGGTGAAGGCAACACCTGGAGTCAAAATTACATCCAATCCACCTGCAAATGACAATAGTGTATATGTCATTAGTGGTGGGGTGGTGGGTTTGGCTGGCTGGCTGGCTGGTTGGTTGGTTGGATAGATGTGTATGACTGAAGACAGGGGCATTTAGTGAGTGGGTGAGTTGAGAGGTGAGAGTGGGTGAGTGAGTGAGCTGTGAGGTTGGTGGTTGGTTGGTTGGTTGAGTGAGAGTTGACTGGTGTGAATGGGTGTATAGGTGAGTGAGCTGACAGGTTGGTGGTTGGTTGAGTGAGCTGACGGGAGTGAGTGATTGAGTTGACAGGTTGGTTGGTTGTTTGAGCAGGAGATGACAGGTGTGAATGGGTGTATGGGTAAATGAGTTGACAGGTTGGTGTGTTCACAGGTGGGTCTGGGTGAGTGAGTTCACAGGTGGGTGGTTGGTTGGTTGTTTGAGTGAGAGAGTTGACAGACGTGCATGGGTGTATGGGTGACTGAGTTGACAGGTTGGTGGTTAGCTGGTTGAGTGAGTTGACAGGTGTGCATGGGGTGTGGGTGGATGAGCTGACAGGTAGGTTGGTTGATTGAGTTGACAAGTGTGAGTGAGTGAGTCTAGGTGTATATATACTTTGTGAATATGCAAGTGTGTGCATGTGGTACTGAGTAAGTAAAGTTGTGATAGAGTGAGCTGAGTGGTTGGTTGACACTGAACTAGGTGCTAATATTTTGGGGAATGTGGGAGTGTGTGTGCCGTGTGTAATGTGGGTGAGTAACTGGGCAAAAATGTCCTTAGGATACTAAACATAACAGGATTCAAGTAACCACACTTTTTGCAAGAACTGGTCTTCCCTGGTGTTGGGCAGTTACAATTTGTGATGTACACAATGATTGTGCATTCTCACCTTGGCAAGTCATTGTAAGAACTATGAACCACAGGTCTGGCTCATGAGAAGCAACCTCTTGATACTGGCATAGATCAAACTGTATTACCACACACGACAGAATGCTAGAACTGTAAGTCACTGCATCTACCTTGTAAGGTGCCATCTATTCCATATTGGCTAGATACAGGAGCAGTATTGTCAAATGACATTGATCATCATCCTCTCACTCACTCCATTTCTAATACAGACCTACACCCTACCTGTGTCCAGAGCATCTTCTCGCTGTTCATCAACTGGAGGCTGTTTAATCTTCCATTTTGTCTCAGGAAGGTCTTGGTAGTCCCTCCATGAAGCCAGTCGCACCATGGACATGCCAACGCCATCATAACGTGGGATGAAGCATGCTTTGTTGGTGTTGAGGAGGTGCTGCACCAGTGCTTCTGTACTGACCTCACTCTCATGCTCAGGTACACAGATACTCGCTTGCTGGCCTGGAAGACTGGCAATGCAAGCACCTGCCAAACAGGTGAGGTGCAAAGAGGTTGAAGCCCTACTTACATAGTAAGTTGTATGCACACTTCTTGTTAGAGGTGTGTGTGTGTGTGTGTGTGAGAGAGAGAGAGAGAGAGAGAGAGAGAGAGAGAGAGAGAGAGAGAGAGAGAGAGAGAGAGAGAGAGAGAGAGAGAGAGAGAGAGAGAGAGAGAGAGAGAGAGAGAGAGAGAGAGAGAGAGAGAGAGAGAGAGAGAGAGAGAGAGAGAGAGAGCTTACAGTTGCAGTCAAATGAGATAAAATATTGACTCACAGCCCAGTTAACATCACGTAACTGGGCCAGTACTGGCCCCATAAAGTCAGAAAATCAGGCCCATTTAACGCATTCCGGAACTAGGCCTGTACTATTTTGCACCAGTACACCGCTGCTATGGTTGCCAAATTGGCCCTTTACAGTTTGACTTGCAGTGTAAGTAAGTTTAATACTGTTTCTACAGTTTAAAACAAGCTGATACCAAACAAACATAAACTGAAGGAGAAATACAAAACAAAACAAAACACAAGGATTTAACTTATGGCTTTGAATTAGATATGCAAACAGGTTTTGTATGATATAAAAACATGGCGATGAATATATGATGAATGACCGAATGTTTAATATTTTCAAAATGCTCTTGTCTCAGCAATATTTAAACTGCATGTTATTATTCAGAAGTTAGCTCAACATTTGAGTAGCAAAAGTAGTCTCTACAAGTGATTCAAAACAAAGACTGTTACAATTAAAGTCACATTACATCATCAGTTTGCACTCAGAAATATGGAAAGTGTCAACCTCTACCTTTCGGCCATTTCTCTTGAGCAGACGACAAGGTCCTGAGATAATCTCCCACAATTCCCCATACAGGAAGTGCACTTCCAGTACTGGGCCCCTGCAGAGCAATGTCTGATACTCCCAATTACAAGGAAGTGCACTTCCAGTACTGGGCCAGAACTGGGCCAGTACAGCATTGTAGTGTTGTGTTTACAGTAACCATCCACATGTGCCCAGAGCCTAAAGGAAAATAAGCAATGTCCTTTCTTGCTCTACATCAATTTATGACTTACTACGGTACAGCCAGAATGCCAGCACTGGCCCAGTAATGTGATGTTAGCTGGAGATGATCAGTACATTTTTCCCTTACTCAAGTGCCAGGCAGTTACATTAAGTAACATTTGGCATATATTCTTATATTGATTTAACGCCAAGTACTTCTTCAGTTTTATTGTCACTTGGAATGGAAACATCATGCCAAGTTGATGGCTTGTATACAAACAAGTCTATTCTGTATACAATCATTTATTGTCAAGAATACATTTTGTTTGAATATTAGATAACAAGTTCAAACTACAATTTCCCAACTGAGGGCGGGGATAGCCTTGAGATTAAAGCGTTCGTTTCTCACGTTCGAACCCAGCTAACAAACATAGCGTTCACTAACATGTTATTGAACGCTATGTATCTTTGTTATGAACTGAGAGACCCCAGTTCGATTCCCCACATTGATTTGTGTGAAGCCCATTTCGGTGTGTCCCCGTCGAGATGTTGCTGGAAAATTGCTAAACATTGAGTAAAACCATACAACTAAAAAAAATAACCAACTCACACGAACCTGAATACAGTGGCCACAGGGGAGTTAATTCGTGTATTCCCCATATAACACAATGACTCAAAGGAGGGTTGTCGTGTTACTCAACACGTGAACAGAAACAAGAATGCCTGACGTGATTTACCTTCCTTGTTACAATCTCCGATTGGATAGCCTTGATGTGATCTGGTATTGCTGACAATTTTGTCTTCATGTCTTTCCTAAGTAACACCTTGGCTTGTCGTATGGACACCGCCATCGTGTCCCCCAAGGCGAGGGGAGGTAACTCTGTAATTAATGACTACTTCCCAGACCTCTTGTTTTGAAATACACAGCCACAGCTTTAAAAAATAATATTATGTAATGAGTGTGAAACTGATACATTGTTTATTCAAGAAAATAGGAATCATAGGCAGGGGCATAGTTGACAGAAAACCATAGCATTATTAATGAAATGAGATACCATTAAATATCTAAGTTCGTGTAGATTTGTTTCATATGAATGTATATGCAGAGCTCCAAATAAATTTTCAAGCAATTCTCTGATGTCTGATACCATAAGCAAGCCAGTTTAGTTAATTGAGTAAAGTACGCAAGGTATTATAGACCTCTTAGGTTTTATATGATTCTTGTGCATTTTTGTACTTCAGGATTTGTAATTGACTGAGTAAATGTGATTTTATTGAGTAAAATACGCAAATATGCACCTTATGTGGAGTTCTGTTTGTCATCTGAAATTTCTTTAGAAGACAGACAATGATTAACGTCCTGTTTGAAAAAAAAATCAGTTTCAAACTTTGGGGGTAAGAGTTTAAGCAGGAAAAGGTCGATAAGCCTACCCCTTTTGGTCCAAGGTTGCTTTATCAATATTACAAAATTAAAGGTGAAGTTTCTAAGTTAGTTACGATTGGCATATGGAGGACATTCCATTATTGACTAAATGATATCAGATGAATTTCCCTTTTTTCAGGTGAACATGTGACTCGTCTTTGCGCGTGTTTTTGATGGGTCGCCCTGGGATACGCTTACTTCTAATCGAGCACCTGGCACATTTACTGTTTGAATGAAAAAGAATATGATCACTCAGAGGGAGATATGGGAGCTATAGGGTAGCCTAGTGGTTAAAGCGCTCTCTCGTCACGCCGAAGACCATCGAACGATTCGATTCCCCTCATGGGCAAAATGAGAGAGAGAGAGAGAGAGAGAGAGAGAGAGAGAGAGAGAGAGAGAGAGAGAGAGAGAGAGAGAGAGAGAGAGAGAGAGAGAGAGAGAGAGAGAGAGAGAGAGAGAGAGAGAGAGAGAGAGAGAGACAGAGAGAGAGAGACTGTTCAAAGCGTTTTTTAGCCTTGTTCAGTCACTCACTCACTCACCAGAGGATGTCGTTTCACATCGTATCGTTTCCAGAAGAAGGAACCAGAAAACGTTTACGTAATGTATTCCGAACATTAATCCTTTAAACATGGAAACCTTCGTCGCAAGACAACGGACCCAAAAGACAACGAAAGACAGTGAGATCAATAAAACACCATCAGTTACGGCGAGGGAAACAAGCATGGTTTTTGAGAATGTGACTATATAATTATTGTTTTGCAAGGGAATTCTAGTACAGTTCGTAATATCACATTTTTATGCAATCAAATACCAACAATAAATATGGCAAATGTATCAAATCACGTGTAGTATGATCAAGCACACGTATTAGCGTTTTAGTACTAAAATCGTTGTGGTGCTGAAGTATGTTAAAATTACTAAATTCTTCCTATTTCAGTCGTAAATGAAAACAAACGATGTTTTGACGTTTGTCAGCTCAGTGCTGTTTGTAGATATTATTCTGATCATAATTATATTTTAAGAAACTTGATCATATGAATGTATTATTACTGGTAAGTAGTCATTAAGCATTCCGAGCAGATCTCGAAGTTCACCCATTATTGTACAACCTTTGGTTTAAAGGAAAAATGTTCAGTTTCATCTTCTGACCTCATTTCTCGGAAAGTTTCAGCTGAAACAAATGTCAGACATATTCGCCATAAAAAGTCATTTATTAACAAACAAGCCAAGCAGCGAGACGGACGTGTTTCTCTAACACTTAATATGCACGTCATGTCGCCCAACGGTCGTAAATACCGACAGAATACATTTGTACAACAGACCACACAACACTTTCATAACAAAATACTCTTTAAGAAACACTTGTTGTTTGCCTAAAAAAGCTGAAAAAAGATGCCGATGTTACTGATCATTTTTATACAGTGTTGTGTTCTATGAGTGTTCTGTATTCTCTTCCTTTTAAAAAGTATTCACGTCTTTCAAATTTCGCATGATCGTGTTTTTAATTCGCATTTATGTCAGAACAGTGATACTGGGGAATTTACATCACGTCAACTTACTACATGAGTGTGTAGAAGCAAACAATCGTGTGACTAATTTCAGCTTCGTAAGTGTACGTGCTGAAATATTACAAACACATTCTGATGGAAAAATGTCGTAATGCGATCTAATGGAAATGTGAAAACAGATCAACAAGTGTTGCAAGCGTCATAGATTACATCACACAGTGCAGAAATGCCAGGCCAGTGTAAACAAAGCAGGGTTTAAGTTATGTGCCTTTGCAGTACTTTCTGGAGCGCACACGTTCATGGTATACCGACAAGATGTTATCAATGAGATTTTAGACAGTGACAGTATTGGTTCCCAGCAACCCATGCTTGATGTCCGCAAAGAGACTGAAAGGATCGGGTGCCTCAACTGTCTAAGACGTTACCAGAAACCTATTATCCTGGGTTTAAATCCCGTATTCGCAAAATATTGGCGGCCGAGTTGTCTAAGACAATTGAAGAAACCTATTATCCTGGGTGTAGATCTCATATTCGCTGAATACACGAAGTCTTGGTCTATCAAACCTGTTTAACAGTAACGAAGAAGTTATGTGCCTAATGGTTGTGTCAGGATCCCTGGTTCGAATCCATCCTACCTTCGTCCCGATCATGATCATTAGTCCATTAGTCCTTTAGTTCCCATCGTCAGTGGCATCTCGTGTAAAGTCACGAGTTTACAACCTGCATTCCCGTGTGTTTCCTTATACAATACCAAATGGGGATATAACCAAAATACTGCCCTACCTAATCTTTGTTAAACCCAAATCACTCACACCAGCGATGAAATAACACAACTAGATGGCGGGATGCGTGTATACATCTTAACCTCATTCACTATGACTGGTCATGTAGATATAGTTATATTTAGGATTTACATTGAGGTCAGGAAGGCTCAGTATGTCAAATATACAGTTATATTACAAAAACAAAAAGGTGCGAGGTCAACGACCTGTTTTCGCGGTTACGCCTCTGTTTTTGAGTCGATAAACCGCATGTGCGCAGAGCCGAATGCCTTACGAAAAGATGATACTTGTTACTAAACGCAGTGCAATGGGAATAAGACGCTAAGAATAATAGTTCTGCTCTAGCTAATAGTGTTGCTTTGAAGGTTCCTTACAGAACACAAAGGGAGGGATCGAGTACGCGTACTTTTGCGTCGACTGCTATTGTGATATACAGGTGTTTTGTAGGTTGTTATATGTAAGGCAAAATAATCATTAAAAGAGACCTTCATCTTCGATAATGTTAAATGGAGAGAATTGGTTTTCAGTTGACAATACCTTCATCGGTTAATTACTAAATCGTTAAGGCCTTGTCTAAAACGTATGAAGATGTTAATTACTAAATCGTTAAGACCTTGTCTAAAACGTATGAAGATGTTAATTACTAAATCGTTAAGGCCTTGTCTAAAACGTATGAAGATGTTAATTACTAAATCGTTAAGGCCTTGTCTAAAACGTATGAAGATGTTAATTACTAAATCGTTAAGGCCTTGTCTAAAACGTATGAAGATGTTAATTACTAAATCGTTAAGGCCTTGTCTAAAACGTATGAAGATGTTAATTACTAAATCGTTAAGGCCTTGTCTAAAACGTATGAAGATGTTATTACTAAATCGTTAAGGCCTTGTCTAAAACGTATGAAGACGTCACCACCATTCCAGTAGAAAAGGCAGCAAGAATAAGGATGAAGCAACCACTGAAACTGACGGGGAGGTGTGGTAGCCTTGTGGATAAAGCATTCGTTCATCAAGCCGAAGGCCCGGGTTTGATTCCCACATGGTAACAATGTGTTAAGCGTGATGTCAGGTAAGAAGTACTTACGTATTTCAGATGTAACGCAATCAACGTTTGCAGATTTAGTCACCTTCAGGTGAGTGATATTTCACATTCCGCAATGAACGCCTAATATCAACATCATTGGGCTCTTTACTTGCACAACCAATATCGCAGTCGACACCATTGTCAGCATCATTAGCAACACCATAAATGAATTCTCAAAATTACATAACAATTTTTGTTTGTGACAGAGTTCGAATGGCACTGGAGCGTGTTTGTAGAGAACATAGTTTTAAATGTGTGGATGTGTATGCAACTGCCTGTATCTGTCCATTAATGCTGTTACGCATCACCGCCATGATGTATACGGCCAGTATATTCGTCAGAATATCACCACCTCAAAAGGTGCAGAATAAACTGTTATATTCATCACATAACATGCACTGTCCTCATGTTGCTGGATCAGTTGGATTTCTCAGTTCCCAGCAGCCAATTTGCGTAGATTGATGCTTATACTGTTGATCACTGGATTGTCTGGTCCAGACTCAAATATTTGCAGACCGCCGCCTCATAACTGTAGTGTGGCGTTAAACAACAAACCAGTCAACCAATCAGCCCAGCGGCCAGTGGTCAAAGTGTTACAAGTTTTTGGGGAATACATATATCGTTTCATTTCTCATATGTTCGGGTGTGACACGGAAGCCTGTACTGATTTTCTGGAGACATTTTTTGCAACACGCATGAAAGGCATGCATGCATCTTTCACGTCCGCGTGCGTAGGCTCCTGTTTATCCAGAATGTGACTGAAGAAGGGTCCTCTTAACACTAGGTCACCATGACCTTATTAGCTTGCACAATAATGTAGGAACTAAGGGTAGGGTGAACTAACGTCACGAGAGACACCTGATGGAACGGAAAAAGAAGATATACAAAATAAATTACCAGTGCGAAGACGCGGCCCCTTGTGCGTCTGACGTCCGTCGTCACATGCGCATTGTCGTCCGTCCTGTCTTTTTGCTGATTTCTTCTTGCCCTGCAGCTGTTGAGTGGAAAGTCTTTTTTTTCACAACAAGATGATGATAAATCCGAGTCCGAGTCCATGACGCGAATTACACACAGAAGATGTCTCCCGATAGCACAGGGTTAATCCTTAATGTGACATGCACTACAATGGCGGTGATGAGGATGAGTATGGCACCTCTGATGAGTATTATGATGATGACGATGAGACCAGTGAGTTAGTGAGTTTAGTTTTACGCCACTTGTAGCGATATTCCAGCAATATCACAGCAGGGGACATCAGAAAAGGGTTTCACACATTGTACCCCGTGGGGAATCGAACCTTCGCCTTCGGCATTTCGAGCGAACGCTTAATCACTAGGCTACCCCGCCGCGCTGAATGTTAGAATGTGATAACGACAATAAAACCCCTAATGGGTCCACTTACATTTTTGTCGTCCGTATTTTTGGCATTCTTGGCGTTTGAGCAGTTCGAAATTCTGACAAATATAAGAGGCTCATCATTTTATTAACATCTGAGTGTTTGAACATTGTTTGTTTGTTTATATATGGGCATTCACACACGTTTTTTTTGTAATCGACATTTAGCAGTCTGACGTTTTGCCTGTAATGACATTTGAGTAGTTCAACAGCATGTCCGCACTACATTTCAGTGGTTCGACATTTTTGTAATGTTTTTTACATTTGAGTTATCCAAAATTCTTTTTAAAAATATTTAATTAGTCAGGCATTCTTGCTTTTTCACATTTGAGTAGTCAGACATTCTTATTTTTTACATTTGAGCAGTAAGGCATTCTTGCTTTTTTACATTTGAGTAGTCAGACATCCTTATTTTTTACATTTGAGTTACTGTAGTCAGATATTTTTACCTCTTTACATTTGAGCAGTCAGACATTCTTGTTTTACTGACATTTTAGTTATCTGTCTCGGTTTAGTGTTAAATAGTTTGCTCCGTGTTTGCTGAACCCTACTGCCTAAACCTGCACTCTCGCCAGAGCTGTTCCAATGATCAGAGCCTACTCTTGTCAGATTTGACCAGCGGGCTGGAGCTTGCACATAGCTGTACTACTAACCGGGTTCATTTAGGAGTTTGGAAGACACGAGTGAATATGTGAATGAAATACAAACTGACCTTGTACAGTAACAGTTGTGTAGAATATAGTTTTAGCTCAGGAAACGTTCATTTCCAAATTGAATGTCCTTGTTTTTCCCAACAAAACATTCTGATTATTTATTCGACTTAGAGAAAACATGGATTTCAAATGAAATAAGTATCAAATAATTTAAATAGCAGTTTCAACTTTCAAATTGTATTCGTGGGTGACAAAGTGAGCAAAATGAGAAATATGATGATTAGAACACCAGTACACATCCACCGTAAACAGACGTAGATAAACCCGGGGCCGTATCTACAGGTGTAGTCGGAATACCAGACTGTCTGATTGTAACAGTTTACATGTTAACACAATTTTAGGAGTGAACTTCAAAGGACAGACGGGAAGATAAAGAAGTGATTATCAACACTGCCCAAGGGATACGTGATTAGGGCTATAAATGACACAGTGTTACTAATAGATTGCTGTGTTTGACAATGACACTGTCATCTGCTGATGAACACAGATAACAGCTTTGGAAAGTCTACGTTAATCTGAGTTCATATAGTGAACTTATTTGAGTAATTTGCGTTCATATAGTTCGTATATATAAAGGAAAGTGAGAAGAGTGACACCCCGTGGCATAAAAAAGCGACACCCCGTGGTTTAAAAAAATGCGTGCATGTAATGAAACTGGCTTGCTTACAGAAGACAAACGTTAGTGTGCAAACACGCCATAATCTAAGGAAATATCTGACTGTGTATTTTGTTGTTTAAGCGGCATTAAGCAATAGATAGTGAGCTTGATCACCCGATCCCGTTAATCACCTCTTACGACAACGCAAGGTAAAGAAAGCTCACATTTCATGTAATTGTTTTAATTCGATACAACAGCGTTCAGTACGAACATACATATGCAATGTCGAGGGTAGTCGGTCTCCCTGGGAAAAGAATAAGAACCAAAACCCATCTCAAGTCTAGAATTATTTGCCAAGTCCGAAAAGAATAAGTGTTCTGGTCTTTTATATAAGCATGATAGCTCAAATTATTTCGGGGACAAAATGTTTATCTACAATTAGTTGAACGCTTGTGAGTCACAGAGTATGCCGCACATGTGATATATGTGTCGGACAGATGCCTTTGTAAACACGAGTCTCCTATATACGGCACAATATATGAAGCTACACGGGGCGTATAAAACGCACTGTGCAATGTAACATAAGACGTATTGCCGCCCACAGAAGAATGACCATCCTCCATATCTCCAGAGGCCGTATAGAACAATTCGGTACACGTGCACTATCCCCTGGATCCATTCTCGTGGTTCTTACCAACTCAAACTACCCGCTCTTTGGTTTCAATGACATAATATTACACCGAACGTCTAGATAAACATAATGGAGACACAGAGAATCATGCATAAACATAAAGGGTCTTTTAACGGCATTTAGAAGAGATACACATAAGGGTGAGAGGTTTTTCATGGATGTCATGTTCCTCATAATAAGTTAACACATCCATTAAATAAATATAATAAAAAAAATCTACGAGGCATTGTTTTGATCACTACGTCATCACATGTTCGCAGTATCAATGGTGCTTCGATCAAAATATAAAGTGAATTGTAAACATGTTCATCTAGAACGTCCACTGAGGGACGAGTTGTTTCAGGTGCAGAAGCTGAGTTAGTATGCAAGAAATCTTTTATCATGGATTCTGGGTCAGGGTTAGCGATCATCATACCCATATTCCGTGATTCCGTCAAAGTGGTATACTTCTAAGGTCTGCATTACTCCGGGTTTTCATCCCACACATAGCTGATAATGTTTTCTTCCATGTTGAATATAATAAAGTTACATAATACCGTTAGTATAGGTTGTATAGGTGTCAAGTGGCTTATTGTGGAAATAATTAGTTTACCCCACGGGCGGGTACTCATCTAAATGGTCATTTAGACCCCGAGGCGCGTTGTCGTATCACGTTTTGAGCGCGAACCTAGTCCGGTTTCAGAAATTAATCATTGTGATTATTGGAGTTCCTATCTTAATGTTGGTTAGTACAACTAGATCCTAGGGCGATAGACACCGAGGTCAGTATCGTAGAACCTGATGGGAACATGATTGAAGTCAGAATCTAATACATGAGTGAGTGAGTGAGTGAGTTTAGTTTTACGTCGCACTTAGCAATATTCCAGCTATATGGCGACGGTCTGTAAATAATCGAGTCTGGACCAGACAATCCAGTGATCAACAACATGAGCATCAATCTGCGCAATGGGGAACCGATGACATGTGTCAACCAAGTCAGCGAGCCTGACCACCCGATCCCGTTAGTCGCCTCTTACGACAAGCATAGTCACCTTTTATGGCAAGCATGGGTTGCTGAAGGCCTATTCTACCCCGGGACCTTCACGGGTCAATCTAATACATGAAATCATCAGGTTCACACATGACTGGTTATACAACATACTGGCGTCGTTTATGTGTATGCTTGAACAATGTCGTTGCATTTAAACGGACGCAATCCCTGTGAAATTTCACATCATTCATAAAACATGTGATGCGCATGGGAACATGAAAGCGCAACACTGAGCACACGTTTGAAAATATCACCGAGACGGTATGTCAGCAAACTGCGGTACGATGTCCCTAGCTGTGCACCTCTGTTTGGACAGTCCAAACTGTATTTTTCTAGACTGTGGTACCGTTTAAAAGTGTATATTTCTCAGCTATGGGTTTTAATACCACTGGAGTTTGTGCTTTGATGTGGGAGTGACGGGCTTAAACACGAAATATCGTACCATTGTCTGCACTAAGCAAAACCTTGTTGTCTTGTTTTCTGTAGCGATTTGAACTGTGCAATGACAGGAAAGCGAATTTTCACATCTATTGTTAAAAATCCGTTCTGCGAAACACATCCGAAAGAAAAGGGCCCCGAGAACACTGTGACCCTAACGGTTTAGCATCGTCAGGAAAGACTCGGATGGGCGAGCTACCATCAGGGATGGGCTGTGCACCAGTGGCGTGTATGCAGACGAATAAAGTATTTATTTGTTCGCTATGTCCCTATGTAAGGGATGTAAGGCAATGGATCTATGTTGTTGTTGTTTAACGCCACACTAAGCAATATTTCAGCTTCATAGTGACGGTCTGTAATTAATCGAATCTGGACCAGATAATCCAGTGACCAACAACAAGAGCGTCCACCTCCGTATCTGGGATATGATATCATGTGTCAAACAAGGCGGCGAGCCAGACCACCCGAAGTCTTTTGTCGCCATTAAAGTCAAGCATGGTTTGCTATAGACCAATTCTAACCATTCCACGCACCCGGCCCCAAAACCCCCTCACTTCAAAATACCTGCAATCGTCCATGGCACATACAAGACTAAATTAGGTTATATATTGTGAATGGAAATCGCAGGAAATATCACGCCGGAAATGTTGGAACTGCAAGATGAAAACGCCAGACCACATCGCCTCCAGATCATAGTCCATTGTTTCTGACGAAAAAGCATACATGGAAGTTGGTCTGCCCCTAAGTCCCCCAGCTGAGCTTCTGCCTGATAGAGAGTGTATGCAAGACTCCATCACCCACCAACGTACGTGGCCCAGCTCGGGGTTACTCTTCAGGCGAAATGGTGAACAATACCCAGGGCAACCATTTCCATATTTACCAACAGTATTCAGTGTCGTCTAAATGTAAGACCCAAAAATGGTTGACAAACCCGATATTGATCTACACGTGTAATGGATTTTACAGACATTTATAGTTATTACCCCTTCATTTATCAATTCATCAGTTGCCTTGTTTCCTTGTCCGTAGTATATATTCAAGTAACCGGGACAAACCGTGAGAACCCCGGGAGTGTTGTCTTCACTTAAAGCAGGTGGACTTCCTTGAGCCTCCGCGTTCTTCTTGGTCTTGGTGTTCCGACTATGAAATGCACGCTCGGTGCAAGTACACAATCCAGACAGGACCTGATTTAGTATAATAAATTAATAATTTCATACTACTTGAGCACCTATATTTATCAAACATAGTTCTTATGAATAAGTGTATCTTTCTTCTATCTAACGGTACTAATCTGATAATGAAAGTCTACCACAGTACACGCACGCAAAACGAATACAGTATTATCAAGGTAGTGAATAATATCAATATCGTTGCTGATTTCGTCCATGACGCTGAGGTGGAAGACTAGATTTAGAAGCTTATGGTACAGACAGGTTCGAATCCCAGAAGCAACACACCTTTTCCATGAGGTATCACTGATCCCCTAAAATGGGCATTTATAAAAAGCAAAAGAGACCCGACAAAAACTGCTTTGTGAATGGTGAAATAAAGACGCTAAAGGTAGGTTTCACCGGTACTTCACAAACGTGCTTAAAACTTCAATTACAAATACACAAACCGAGGCACAACTAAAATGTCCATATCAAGTACAACACCATAGGATCACTAATTCCTGTTTGTTTCAACTCATGCAACCATCATACATGGGTGTGAACTTTCTTTTGTTGTTATCTCCCGTCCACGTGTTGAATAACATCACACATGTATGCATAGATCCCTGTAAGTGATTCATACAGGACCACCGGCTTCTCTAGTGTTCTAGATCTGTCAGGGCGAAAAAAGCTAACGTGACACATAAGAAATTAATGATGCCCATACTGAAGGGATGAATTAGCACCGCCTCCTGAACCCCTGCCATACAAATAAGACTCATATCTATATGCGCAAGGAGCATTGCTTACGTTAGAAATGTCCTCTGTTTTGCATATGAAGATAATTATTCACCGAGTCTTAATGGCGATTTTTATCACCTCCTGGAGATAAGGATTCCAATGCATGTAGCCGTGACGTCAAGAGGGCTATATAAGAGAGCCTGGCTGTCACACGAGATGCTAGGGGCATATTTACAAGAATACGAGACAAGAGTAAGGTCGGACATTTTGTGGATGTGCAAGGTATTCGTCCTGGCTTTGTCCCATTGAAATATTCTTTCATATTTGGGAAACAACCTCTTGACATGGACCTGGAAAAGGGCGGACTGTGTAGGACGGTTCTGAACTTAAACCATGATGCAAGTCAAGAAAAGGAATGCGAGATAGACAAGGCCAACCCTGTGACAGATATGGCAGCACCTTCTTCACCTTCAAGTCCAACACGGAGGAAGGGGCAAGTGGAGATGGATGCAAAAGTCCTCATATCTTTGAAGAATGACGAGAATGAGAATACTGAAGACCATGATTATGTTAATGTCCCTAAACCAGCCGTTAAAGCAGGACCGGGAGAAAACTCAGTTACCATCAACATCATAGGACCGGATTCGGAAGCCGGGGAAGTAATTGACGATGAGGGCGAGGAGAGTGATGTCGTCAAGGACAACGCCACCTCGGAAGAAAAAAATACAACCCATGAACGTAACCCGGCTCATCAAATCTATGAGAAAAACCTACGAACAGGGCGAACACATCCCAGAAAGATTTCGGTGTATTCACAAGGATCGGACCATAGCGGACATGCACCTTCTATCGTTCCTAGTCGGAAAGGTTCCACGGTTCTTATCGACGAACAGCCGGAGATTATCAGTATGCCTTCAAACTACCTGTCTGCCCCCGATGACAGAGCCTTCCCTCACGGTCCCGACAACAACTACTTGATGTCCCCGAGAATGTCCGTGTTTTCCATGTACAGCCAGGCTAGCAGGGGTAGTTTCCAATCCGACAGGACCTTCCGGGATCCGTACGAAGTTCTTCCCCATGCGGACCATTACAAGAACGTCACGAGCGCCTTCGACAACTTCCGACAACGACCGACACTCCAACAACTTCGCGAAGAACAGGTATGTTTTGAGATTACAAACAAAAATTAAGAAATGACGGATAGCTTGGAGGTTAAAGTGTTCTCCTGAATGGGTTTCGGGTTCTTTTCCTTCCACGTTTTTATGCAAGAGGCACCTAACTGGTGTACCGCCGTGACATTGTTTGAATATTTGCCAAAGCACCGTAAAACATACTCGTTTACCTTATGAAGGACGTTGCCGCTTTTGGTTTTTTTTTAGTAACCGATCCCTTTTAATAATTTGGCAAATTTAACGAATTTTCTGTACCAATTATAATGTCGGTATAAGTGTTGCTATGATGCGGCACGAGTCACAGTTATGATTTTTGTCATTCATATGAGGAAGATAGAACTGGAATTCAGCAACCCATCCATATCGTAAGAGGCGACTAACGGGATCGGCTTGTCGGGTTCGCTGACTTGATTGACACGTCATCGTATCTCATTTGCGTTGATCGATGTCCTTGCTGTTGAACACTGCTTGTTCCAGACTTGATTGTTTACAGACCGTCGCGATATAGCTGGAATTTTACTGAGAGCGGCGTTAAACAAACCCAAACTAACTGCTACTATTTCTCCAACAGATAGGTCATTAGGTATACATTAATTTGGTCGGCGAGTCACATATACATGTAGATGAATATTCAACCTCTGTACAGGTACACACCTGCCGAGGTGTGTGATGACAGTGCTTGACATGTGCGTGTAACCAGAATACCTGGAATTTTCAGGGAGTGAAATAATTAAGTCATGAAAGCGACAAACCGGTTCTCCTGTTAAGCCCAGGCTCGCCATCATAACCTCTTCCTTACGCATGGGGCGCGTCTATGGGATCATTCAAGTTCAAAGAAGCGCTCTTCTCATCCCAAACAAAAAGACAAAGAGATAGATGAACAAGATGTGAAACCAGTGATAATGTTGTAGTGTAGATCTTTGGGTTAAATATGTCAGTTTAATTGAACTGCATAACTCTCTAGTATTTTGGGATCGTGTGGGCCAGTAAATTTCTTGTCAGTAACTTGGTGGGCATGTTCACTCCTGGGACGTTACAGTGAATTCCAGAAAAAAACAAACCTTTTATCACTTCTAAACACCAGTTAGAGAAACTCATAAAAAGTTATTTCATGGTGCAAGCTTATGCGATCATATTTTATCTCCAAGTGCCATATATCGCAATTAGTTGTATGTAGCAGCGAATGTCCCTATTATATAAGGTAATATAGTCACTGTTTTTGGATGAGAGATGTTATAAATTATAGATTTCCGGGAACAGTAACTTGTATGTCACAAAGGAAAAGTTCTTATGGTATGTTTCCTTGACCCCTAACACGTGCTTTGGGAAAACAAATGGTTGACTTAACAACTTCCGTGATGCTTGATGTTTGGAGCTATTGTCTGTTCCTGCTAACCGACAGCTATTTCTGAATACCGAAAGTACATCTGCACCAAACTGAACCCACTTAGACCGGTTACTCATTCCACAAAGCAGGCCCAGTGCCAGAGTATATTTACAAGTATACTGTTATGACAGGCGAATACTATAGCCGAATGTTTACCATAAAGGGTCTAGAATTTCGAAGCTCTCTTAGCGCTAAGATAGTTGTAAGTTCCATACATTAACTATCGTTGCGTAAAGAGAGTTTTGAAAATCTAGGCCCTGGTCCGAGCCTCAGTCCGATCCTCATATACAAAGTAGCATATGCATTGCAATAACCTGCAAAGATAACAAGACTATGCTAATATAACTGATGAATTATTAAACATAACAGTCACTGTACAATTTACTGACACACTATGCGTTATGACCTAAACTTATCTTTTAAGAGTAAAAATAAAAATATGGATACTGCTCCTGGAATAACCTACCTAACAGAGACTGTATAAAGGCTAACAGCTTGCTATAGTCTTCTCACCAGACGATTGCGTCATTTGAAACGAGATGTCGTTTGTCAAGATTTACTACTTTGCTAGGTTGCTTGCTCGTGAAGTCCTCAATGGTAGGTGTGCTTTGAGTGTGTCATCGAACTGGCTTAAAATGAGCTAGGGGACCGGGTTGGCTCAAATAGCAAATATACGAGTTTATTAATAGGACCCTGTTTCATATATACGCCGTCGAAAAATAGAATGTTGGATTTAACTTATACGCAACAAACATTGTGAAAATGTCGGTTCCGAATGCATTCCCGTGCTTTAATTACTCAACAAAATGATGTTTATCTGCTAATTAAACATTTCCTTAACACTGCAAACGATGCCAAAAACATACAATGACAGGAGTATAAATGTCTCACATTAAAAAAAAACTAGCCATCACCAATCTGGCTATTTTCTGTTGACCAGCAGTTACATACGCCCCTAATGATACACACCCAGCCGATTGCTGCCGACGACGTGGAATTTTGTTTATGCAATCAACCGCTGGTTTGTATGTGATTCCATATCTTCAGTACAACCACTGTATTCCTAAAACCCACATAAAGTGAGTTTTAGATATTCAAATGTATTCTACTTTCAGTCACCCATCCCCTTAGGCGAGGACCTCCCTGACAGTGATGAGGACGACTCGGGGGGTATTAAGACGAAGGCGGAAGTCAAGCCACGCCCAGCCGCCAAATTAGGATGGATCCAGGGAGTCTTGGTATGTTGATGGTGGTAGGCACCGAATGATGTGATCAGTGTCAAACAATATTTGAACCGGTCAATGTAGTTTTTAAAAAGCATTTAGAGGTTGGACGAACATGAATACTTCTTATGTCATTTTTGCATAAAATCTAACGTGACATTACAAACACAGAAATTGTAAAAGAGGATCATCGCGTTGTACAATTAACTATATGTGTACAGTCGACTTCAAACGATCATTACGGTCATCAATACACAAATTCATTTTGAAACTTTCGGGGTAAATGTCTTCTCCAACTGATCTGGATCTACAGCTCACATCGTGGTAAAACTCACTGTAACAAACTTATATCCACTGATCACATACGGGGCCTTTAGGGGTGGCCTTGAGGTTAAAGCATCCGCTCATTACAACGAAGACCCGGTTTCGTTTCCCAACATGGGTACAGTGTGTGAAGAACACTGGAATATTGCTAACAGCGGTGTAAAACTAAACGCACTCGTTTACCATTACGTTTACAAAAGATGCGACACAATTCATTCCATTTTCACTAGACACCTCTTGTGAAAGAGGAACCTATCGCACGATTCCGACTAGGCCATAAGTATGTGTGTATGAATCACTATCAATTTCATAATAATAATCACTATCAATAATACCATAATTGTTAGCGAAACCATTCACTGATTCAGAGACAAAGGCATTTCGAATACGTAGTCCCGTGTTGTTGTAGGTCAGGTGCCTGTTAAACATCTTTGGGGTGATGTTGTTCCTTCGCCTCACTTGGATCACGGGGAGGTCAGGGATCGGGTTCGCATCCGTCATCATCCTGCTGTCAGCTTTCGTCACCTCCATCACAACTATGTCCATGGCCGCCATCTGCACCAATGGAGAGGTCAGGGGAGGTAACTCACAAATATGCCAATGTTAACACCCGTTAGTTGCCCTTGCCATGTGCAACATGATCCCTGGCACACCGATTAGAAGACTTGTCACAGTTGTTATGATCATACATGCGCAATGGACAAATGTTCACCAACTGTTTCCAACTGTTTGTCGCAAATAATATCTTAGATTATCTCAGACGTTCTTGAAGGTAATAACTAACCTTGTGTCAGACGTAGCCATAGGTAACATCTGTGTGTGTGAGAGACATTTTAAAGATGATGCCGTGTTTGACTTTTAGGTATTCAATTTAACTGTTTGCATTACTCAGTCACCTTATATAATACAGTAAACCTACGTCATAACGAACTCGACACTAGACTAATGTTTAGTCTCTAATATATAATTTTGATAGTAACACACTTACCTATAGAAGTTGAAAATGCGCCTCAGAGAGACCAGAGAATCTGAGACTTGCTTAATCCGAGGCTTCAGTATTGGTTGGCAGTAGGGAAAATAATGTGGTTCAGGGACTGTGAGACAGTCTAACTCAACACATACGCTAGTCTTAGACCGTTTTAACCCTTTTACGCCATATGCATTTCGATTATAGCGAGCAACTAGTTATCTGTCTCGTCTTCGTTATAAGCGTGTTCTTTATAAACGGAGTTTAGAATATGTTGAACGTCCTTTCTGTAAGGCAGACAGAATTTGAAAAACTGTCAGTTTAAGCAAACGTATCTTTCTAGGACTTGTTTATGTTTCATATCCTGTTGTTTTTCATATACAGCATCTTTCAGATCTATCAGAGATGGCTATATCTTTGTTTTGCTTGCCATGTCCCAGGGGGCGCCTACTACATGATATCCCGCAGTCTGGGGCCTGAGTTCGGGGGAGCTATAGGGATAGTCTTCTCTCTGGCAAACGCCGTGGCAGCTGCCATGTACGTGGTGGGGTTCGCTGAAACTGTCCGTGATCTGATGTGGGTGAGTTTGGCCACTCTGATAGTGTATTTGCAGTGATCATCGTGGGGACTGAGTTTAACGTCACTTTCCTAACGTCAGGAAATTGCAGGAAGCAAAGCAAACGTGTTGAAGATCTACGTCTTTGCCACGTTGGTGGGACGTACGATCATTGATTCGATTCTGACAAATAATGGTAGCAATTCTGGAAATCGAACCAACTGTCACTGTGTCCCTAAATGCATTGCGAAACTGACTGCTTCTGTTACTCCTGTCCTGAGTATATGTGAAGGACCTGTTCGTAGGTATACATGCATGTATTTAATGTGTGGAAGCATACTTCACCCGATGACTTCTTGCAGGAATACGGAACGTTCATAACAGGTGACTCAATCAACGAGGTTCGCATCATTGGCGTGGCCACGTCATTCCTTATTCTGGGTATCGTGCTGATTGGGCTGGACTTCGAATCAAAGGTAAATTTGTAATTGACAATCCGCATCACTGTAACGATCACGGGGTAGGAGGGAGCATATTTTGTGAAACACAAAAAACCCTATTCATATTTGCTCTCGGTATGATAGAACGGAATATACCGAGTGGATCTGAATGACTTCTTTCCCTTCAGGCTCAGTTGGTGCTCCTGGTGGTGCTGATGGCAGCCATTGTCAACTTCTTCGTGGGCACCTTCCTCCCCGCCACACCAGAGAGACAGGCCACGGGATTCGTCGGCTACTCGGGTAACTTGACCCCAATCGGAACATCATACTGATACTACAGTCACCTCAACTCCACGTTAAATATATCTGATGTCAATAGAACGTGTTTATATGTTAAGATCACTAATATCATAGTAACATACTTACAATATTACATGCCAACCTATTCAATTGTGAGTCCTTTCTACATAACACCCATTCGTCACTTTTTTATACTTGGACATTTTGAACATTTATAGGCAAGTTATTGATGGAGAACTTTGGGCCTGACTTCCGGGAAACAAGTTTCTTTCAAGTATTTGCCATCTTCTTCCCAGCCGCTACTGGGATACTGGCGGGCGCCAACATATCTGGCGACCTGAAGGTTGGTGAAATATTGCTTTTAAACACAGGCCTGCTCTCTTTTGTATTCAACAGGGTTTTCTGAATTGGAGTCCAGTATTAGGTTCTATACACACACGTTTTAGAGAACGTGAATAACCTTTTAACAGCAGTTATCTTAAATTGACACAATTCACTATTTGTTACGAGGGAGGAGTACAGAGAAAGGGTCAGCCAGGTGTGCGAGAAATGATAAAGACAGTACAGTACAGGTTAATGAAAAATAACTTTCTCAGCACTTATGCGCGTGTTTCTCGAATACCTGGCTGCCCTTTCTCTGCACTCCTCCCTCGTAACAAACAGTGAACTGTGTGAATATTTTAATGATAGATTGTGAAACAACTTAATTTTTTAGGACAAAAATTCTGCAAAATCCTGCAGAGTTGCATTGGGGATGTTCAATTCATCTGTCCGCTTTTGAGCCAAACGGACTATAATAGAGCACATTGATCACCCATACAGAATCCCTCCACTGCTATTCCCCGAGGAACCTTTCTGGCTATATTCCTGACAACTGTGATATACCTCGGCATCGTGTGGGCGTGTGGTAGCTGTCTCCTCAGGGACGCGGTTGGCTTCTCCGTGCTGGAGGCGGCATCCGGCAACATCAGCGATGTGACTCTCACCATCGCCAACGTCACTCAATGTGGAAACACCACGTGCAAATATGGACTCCAAAACGACAACGGGGTATGGCAAAGAACACTATTTTTTAGAAACCAGTTTAAAGAACATAGATTGAGACATGGACTGTGAGACCAAGTTCACGGTGTTATGATTCCACTGTTGTGATAACAAAACCTTATCAACAGCTTGCTGAACCCGTATTTGTTCTTTACCGCCATATGCAGTATTGCAGCTATATGGCTACATAAACAGTCTAGGATGGACCAGACGATCCAGTGATTGACATCAGGGTCGTCGATCCACGCATTTTGGGATGTGATGACATTACATGTCATCGAGGCGACCCACGATCCCGTTGGTCTCCTCCACTGACAAGCAAGGGTTACTGAAGAAACTGGATATTTTCATGAATCGCATGTCACTAATTAAACGCTCAGTAGGCATTACCCCACGGGGGAATTCATTCACGATATCGGGTACCCATTCACTGCTCTCTGAAGACAACATCTCTCTGCCGAGGGTTACATCTATGCTAGGTGTTACCATCTAACATATTTTTCTTTCCCCAACCAGGCAGTTGGCATCGCGTCTGCCTTCAAACCCCTAATCCTGGCCGGGATCTTCTCTGCAACCTTGTCCTCGGCGCTAGCAAGTATTGTCAGTGCCCCTAAAGTTTTCCAGGTGAGTATCTTCCACGTCAATGCGTAATGTAATCTAGACATTCGCTGTTTCTTCTTTGCGAACACGGATCCTTCTTAACTGTAGTTTTTCAATTCATTTACCAATAGGGCTTAGTTGTTCGAAGCTCGAACGCTAAGATAGTCGTATGTTAAATTTGATGAATGGAACTTATGGCTATTTTAGCGCTGAGAGACCTTTGAAAATCCAGGCCCAGGATCTTATCCCTGTTGCCGCTGCTACGAATGTCATGGACGATCTTCATAGCGTTACGATCTCTTTGTGGTTCGTAACCCTGTCCGCCATTAATTTCCGGTTTGTCATATGTCTCTAATCTCTTTGTGCCGACCTTGCAGGCACTCGGCAAAGACGGTCTGTTTCCGTTCATTGGTTATTTTGCCAAAGGTTTCGGCAAATCTGGAGAACCAAAGCGAGGCTACTTCTTGACCTTTGGCATCTGTATAGCAATGACATGCGTGGGTAAGTAACAACTGACAATGAATGTTGTAAACGGATTCTAGGAGTAACACCAATGAATTGTTTGACAGATAGTATCATGATTTATAAGAATTTGTACATTTTGTGATCTTAATTGTGTAAAAGATGAATATCATTTCCTCTTAATTCTTCCCCATTCTATCGGGAGTTATGAAAAACAAATGTCCCAACATATTATTATGAATATCCTGATTGCTAATGAGTACTGATGACAATGTCCTTATCCGTAAGTTGTCAACCTTTATCTACCAGGCATTGTCTCTACGAAATAAACATAGTAACCTACAGAAAGTATTTATTTATATTGTAATTTGATGTGATATGGTTTGATGTGGTGCGATATGACATGGTATGGTATGGTATGGTATGGTATGGTATGGTATGATGTGGTATATGATATGATATAATATATGATATTATATGGTCTGATATTACGCATACTATCGTATGGTATGATGTGATATATAGCATGATATGGTATAGTATGATATGATATATGGTGTGATATGATACGATATGGTGTGGTGTGATATGATACATGATGTGATATGATGTAATATGGGGTCTTATGATATGCTGTGATACAACACAGTATGCGTATGTGACGTGACTATATTTCTCCTTTCTATGATATGAATGAAGATTGATTGATTGATGATTCAAACTTGATTAAAACTACCCTGTGGTTTTGAACATTATTTAGACTGCAGACAGGGTAACGATACGTTTTGTTGCGATACCATATATTGAAACTCGACTCTGGAGAGAACTTAGTGTCAGGGATAAGACGAGAGATATTTTCAATATTTTTAATCTGAAGTGTTTTCGTTAATTTGATGTAATCAGCAGGCTCATTGATTGTAGTACGACAGTCATCTATTATTTGACATCAGTGTAGAAACGAAACCACTGAGGATGCCGTGATACACTGACGCTGGTTGTTCCGTCCTTGACTGGAATGCTGCGTGAATGTTTCAGGCGCCCTGGACATCATTGCTCCAATCATTTCGAACTTCTTCCTCATGGCGTATGCTCTCATCAACTTCTCCTGTTTTGATGCCTCCTTTGCCAACTCCCCAGGTAAGTAATAGCTACTTCTCGTTTCGAAACCTTATTCGTCTACTTACCTGTTACGTTCTAGCAACGTCTCTTGTTTTCTCGTATTTTCGTTTACTCCCCTGATAATCTATGTAGACTTCAGCCAGACAGACGATACGACCACGTTTTGTTCGGTTTATGGTTTATTTCTATGTACAAAGCTAATGTGGTGTTACTTGGGATAGATTCATAAGCTGTTAAAGAGAAGAGCCTAGTTACATCGTTAGTTCCCCATTTGCCAGTGTCGTGTTCATGCCTGTTGATGCTCCTGTGTGCAGGGTTCCGGCCCGCCTACAAGCTGTACAACAAGTGGGTGAGCCTTCTAGGAGCTCTTCTCTGTCTGGCTGTCATGTTTCTTATCAACTGGTGGGCAGCCCTCGTTACATTCGTCGTCATAACAGCGTTGTACCTGTTTCTCAAGCACAGAAAACCAGGTGACGTATTGTTACCCTAATAAGTGAGTAAGTGAATGCTTATTGTTGCTGTAATCAACAAAAATCACCGTTAGTTAGATCTCTAAATATCACACCTTTCAAACCAATGGTTGATACAAGAGTGGTAGTCCAGTATTCCAGATCTTTAAAGGACTGTATTTTTTATGTTGGTGAGAAAGTCTTAATTCACAACTTGGTAAAATTGGTATTAATGTAGCTGACACTGCCATAAACATAATCTGGGCGAATGGGAAGTCTAACTACTACAACAGGTTTCTGTTGGTCAAACTGCTCCAGTCTAGACGAAGGGCCCACCCAATTCGTGATGATTGCAGATAGGTCTAGTTTCATACCACTCATGGTGTACTTTCTTTTTACAGATGTGAACTGGGGCTCTTCAACACAAGCGCACGCGTACAAGGACGCTTTACAGGGCACACTGAAACTAGCTGATACGGACGAACATGTTAAAAACTATCGGTAATCACACTCACAATGTCTACTGTATATACTGGACAAACAATAGATGCAATTATTCATTTACATACTGATAAAATATCAGTCCAAAAATGCCATTATCCCTAACTTATTTTGTCCAGTATATATGCCAATGTGGCAAGATGACATTAACACATTAGACGCAGGATGAGGTTATCTTGAAGTTACCGTGCTATTGAAATTAGATACAACAATAAATAGTCGACAGCTCACTGTATATGTGTGTACCATAATAGATGATTACATGTTTCCTGAAAATGATCACATTATCTCTCAGTCATATGGACGATAGAACCAAGACAGGGACGGGTATATAATACCCAGATGTGTATAACTTGGCCAGCCAAAATATTTTGAACGGACGATCGATACTGGCTGAGTGGTACGAAATTGGATCTATGTCCCGTAATAGGCCACTAGCTATCTCTCGCTACAAATAAATTTAGCTGCCATATTGCTTGTGCGGCTTAAAGCAACATTCATTCTGCTAACTTGGCAGTGTCTTTTAAGCATTATGCAATCATATCACACACCTGCTTGAAAATAGATACATTTTGAACTTTGTATGTTTTGGAATGAGATAAAAGGTCACATGGCACGTTCCATATTACACCCCAGTATAATATAACCTCTATGTATTTTATGGCATATATGGCTAGTGAACGCCTGTACTTCAGTCCTCAGATCCTGGTGCTCAGCGGTTACCCCAGGAACAGACCAGCCCTGGTCGACTTTGTGTCCACCATTACACAAAAACAGTCCCTCCTGATCTGTGCGCACGTGCTACTGGTCAGTGCTGACCTATGACAACGATTACATGTACCCATATAGACATCGCCTATAGATGTGGAGGAAGTAGAGTAGTGAAATCTTTGTTTTGTAAGACTGGCATCTATTTTACCCCACCCCTCCATAACAGAAAATACACCCAGTCCGTCAGTGTTAATCTTTCTAAACAGATTTGATCTCATCCTTCACACCACATATAAAGATATTTTTGTTTTCGGTTTGTATTGAATAGTATTCAAGTAATATGTATTAGGTGTAATACGGTACCGGTTTTGAGATGAATTTGAAAAATGTCGTGTTTGATATAATTCTATTATAAAATATTTGCAGTTTGTGAGTTCTTGCAAAGCTAAAAGAACATATTTATGAGACTGAAGATATTAAATTCATTTTTTACGCTAACAGGGTGATCTGAGTGATCACGTTACACACATCCGATCCACGGCTGCCTACAAGTGGTTCAGTAACAGAAACCTTCGCGCCTTCTACACAAACATCGCAGCCCCCAATCTGAGGATCGGCATCCAGGCAATATTACAGGTATGTTTTCCTTCAGTGACAGTCACAGGATGTACCTGAAAATGCAGTCTCCTCGCTTTCACCTCTGCATATTTTATACATGGTGGAGTTTACTTAATCAGCCTGGCTAAACGATCATTTATACAGGGCGTAAGAACTGGGCCAGGTTCACTAACGACTATGATTTTACCTCTCTCTCTCTCTCAATGTATGATAGAATATCCCCTACTTTTAAAATGGTATACGTAGGCGTTACTGTTGACGAAGTCGAATAACAAGATCGGGTAATATGGCCCAATTTGGTTAATCCATGCATCGAATCACAATTCCGCAGATTTAAGTCATAATGTCAATCACCGGATCGTTAGTGTATAATCGACTGTATATACCCGCAGCCATACAGCTTAGAAGTTGTGGCATGCGACTATAACCAACGAAGACCATACAGTGTATTAAATGATTTCAAATACTGCATTTCCAGACTTCGGGTGTAGGCAAGTTGCGACCGAACACCATCGTCCTCGGGTACAAGGGGGACTGGCAGGTGGACGACCCCAGGGTGGTCTTCAACTACTTCTGTGTTCTGCAGTAGGTTGACATGCCGATCTGTATGTCTGTCATTTCCAGCTTCGCAACTGATTGTTTTGAGCCTGACATATTCCCACTGTCACCATATATTAGTACTAGCATGCATTTTGTTGAGTCATCTATCCCATTTTGGCATTCCCTTGACTAGCTGTTAACTGACTTCAACACGGCTGCTAGGCAACAGACAAACCTGAGTTTTAGCTGTTATCAAGTCTATCCAGAGGATTAATCCCAAAAGAATGGTGCGTGCTATTTGGGCGGTGGCTGCCCCAACAGTGAAGAGCACCTGCTGTGAACGACCCTTTACCAGTACAAAACAAGGACAACACTGATGCCGTTCATAGTATGATACTAAACAACATATTACAAGCAAGGAACTGACCACAGACTTTTCGTATGCGTCAGCAGAAAAACGCTTTCGTGAACAATAACAACTAGATTGGTGAAATGAATAGACGACGCCCTAGTGACCAGGTACAAACAGCAAACCAGAATATGCTCAGTTTATGTTGCTGACAGGTCATTAGTCCCGAAATGATCCAAAAGGTCAAGAGACCAAAGAAGAATGGCTTGAGTGGCACACTCACTGAGGCCAACACCTGAAATCTAATAGATGTGCAAAACCTTTATCGTCGCTAGCCTTTCACACAACAAAAGAATAAAAATATAATAAAACACTGTCAAGAACAACATCGAACGGTGAACTCACAGAAAAGCCTTTATATTTCTGAAATATTGCTAAAGGCAGTTGCATCTCACAATAAAGGCATCATATCCGAGTACCTATATGTATCAATTTTATACCAACGTTGATGCGTTACGTAACAACAATCCTTATATCCGAACTGCATTAAATGGACGGTGAAGTTACACCTTTTAACATTATTTCAGTTCTGTTAACTTAGTGTGGGAGGAAAGACCGATGTGATTCAGGGCCCCGTTTCACAAAACTCTCGTAAGCTTGAGATCTCGTAACTTTCCTCGTAGCATTTGCTCCTCCTATGTTACAGTATGCCAGGTACAAATGCTACGAGAAAAGTTACGAGATCTTAGGCTTACGAGAGTTTTGTGAAACGGGCCAAAGGTCAAGAAAGTGGCACAGCTAAGAGAAGCAACTCATTACCACAATAAGGTCGTCCTGAACCACAAAGTCACCCATGTTCCCATGTGAGTCAGGATGAATTTTGTGACTTCTTTCCTCCAGATATTGTGTGAACATACCTGTGTTATATCCACAGCGACGCCTGTGATCTGCGATACGGGGTGGGGATACTACGGTCAGTGGAAGGGTTTGACATCCACAAAGTACCCGACGAACTTCTCTCCGCCACGGACGAGGATATCAGCGAATGGACGACTGCTGACTTCTCTGATGACGGTGGGTTGGATGAAGCTCATTACTTCATATTTGCCGTTCAGACATGCCGTTAACGTGTTGTGAGTTATCGTGGTGTCTTCGTTAACGTGTTTTCATTTAAATTTAATCTGGTAAGTAAAATGTGACATTTCTAGGTTATAACGAAGAAAGAAACACATAACCATATCTTGTTGGTGCCACGAGTAATAATTGATTCATATATAACATTGGTTACGACCCCGGTTGTGATAACATACTTTTAGGTTAATATTTTTAGGTTGAATAAGTTTAGGTTAACATAGATGAATTAATGTTACGTTCATGGCATTCGATAGCTGATGTAAACGTTGGAAACGGACTTTCTAATTGCAGAAATTCATGTGGATAAATCTGATGATGAAGAAAGTGATCAGGATGAGAAACATACAACAAGGCCCAACGTCACACCAGTACCAACCGTCGTCGTCGACGAAGTCTCCAATGGCATCCCACTTGAAAAACTCGCAAAGAAATTAGACGGAGAAATAAACGTAGGATTTAAACACGAAGACGACGGGTCCATTTCCGATGGAAGGGTAGATCAGAGCGTGTACGACCGGAAACGGGCCATGCTCACTAAAGGCATATCTGTCGACGACGAACGTCTTGGGAACAGATTCCGTCGGCGACAGGTCGGGACCATTGATGTCTGGTGGCTCTTTGATGACGGAGGTAATTTGAGTGATTGCAGGTCTTGTAATATTTAGGAGACATTATGCTTGTATATACAGTTCCTTCTTGATCTAAAACATTTTTCTTTCGAAATCATGAAGCATGCAAAGTAGCATCCTCGATGCCATGCGCGAATGTATGTATCGTATAGTTTATATAGACAAATTGCATGAATAAAAGCTTCTTTGTTTCGTGAATGTGACGTTTCTATACGGATTCATGTATCGTTGTCAAGCAGGAGTGTCTGTCTGTTGTGTGCTTTCCAAATTCTAAAATGGCACTCAAAGAACTTATCGTATAATTCTCAGGAAAAATCACTCTCACAATAGTTACTAAACACGGAGAATACCAGTCTGGTTTAAATGTCGAAACAGCTTCCTATATGTGTAAAATAGCGCTTAAAATAGAACTTTAAAGAAGGTGTAATGCACATACTCATGTTTGCCTGTGTTTCCAGGTCTCACCCTGCTCCTGCCCCAGATCCTGTCTACCCGGAAACAGTGGAGGGGTTGCAAACTCCGGGTGTTCTGTGCCGGAACGAAGCGAGACAACATGGAAGAAGACCATCGCAGGTAGGCGAACCAGGTTTCCAGAAAGACATGGAAATCAGTAGACTATTTCTTCCCATTTTACCAGTAGACTGGACTGGTAAAGAAATTAGAAAGCAAATCATGAGCGTTCTCAACCGTTACTATACTGTCTTAACACAGCAAAGACCAATTTAACCGTGATACACGGCGATCAGCTACACCAACATCAATACTTTCTTGTTCCTTTCATTTGTTCGCCACTATCAAACATGGAACTATACTTTCTTACTTCTGCTGTCAAAAGAAAGCATTTAATGCCTTCATTAATACATCAAACTTTAGTCATTCAGGTTTAGTTAAGTTAACATATAGCTCAGAGAAATGATATGAAAAACAGTTTTAGAAACACAACCCCACTCACACACACTGATTCTCGGGAGTCGAACTGATGTGAACACGACATGTTTGAAATGAGCAAGAGAATGAAGGAATATGTTGGTGTCTTTTATGAGGGGAAATATGAATATTTTGGAAAAAATCCAGTACGAAAAGACCCAGACGTGTGGTAGGTTTACTAAAGATGATTTAGAAAAGCAGTGATCGGATTTAGACATTGACCCATTGGATGAGTATGAGCTTCGCATCGTTGAGATGACGTTTCCGTCAGCATTAACCTCATACTTGTGGGTGTCGACAGTGATACACGTCAACATCCAACAACACTGACACCGTGTCTTAAAACCGATGCGGGTAGATAACCGAACTTATTTACAACATGGTTATTTAACCCATATTTTCCTGCATGCAGGATGGCGTCTCTACTCAGTAAATTCCGCATTGACTACTCCCAGATCACTGTGATACCAGACATAAAGAAAAAGCCAAAGAGGGCGAGGTAAGCACAGATGGCACCTTCATTGTTGCATGGAGAACATGAACTCCACTTTGCTGTAAGATTTGACTAAAGACATCAGGGTCCTAACTTTAAAATTGAAAGCAGGAACATCTTGGGTTTGTCAGTTCAACGCTGCACTGGAGAATAATCTCGGTAAGAAGAATTTGCGTAAACAAAAAAATTTCGACCGCATTTGATTACGTATTTACTAGTTGACGTCATTTTAGCTTGAATATTGGTTACTATGCCCTGACACATCGTAAACCTCACTTCCGGTGAACCAATGCTTTCAGCTACAAAAACCTGAACATATCTCAGTATTATTTGAAGAAGTTAGTGAACGAAAAGGATGCATATGCTTTGTTCCAGCTACAAAGAATTCGAGTCCATGATCTACAGGTGGCGGTTGCGCCCTGGAGAATCTCAAACAGACCTGCCCTGGAAAATAACTGACTCAGATCTCAGAGCGCAAAAACATAAGGTAACATAATTGAGTAATCACCTGCCATCATCCCAGGTCATAAATATACGCCTGCTTCTTGAAAACTCTTGATACATCGAGGAGATGTGTTTGAAACAAGTTTGATAAAACGTTTGATGTGACAAGAATAACGCCCTTCGTATGTCATGGAACTTCCAGATATACTTCTCTATCATAGTCATATAGGAAATGACGGTACAATACAACATTACATCGGCAATCTCCACCCATTTACAAATACGTAAAGTGTCTTTTCTGTTCAAGGGACTGACCATATTTACAATGCATATTATGAGCATCACCTGCACAGAGTAGGTATATATGTTTTATTCGCAGTATGATTTTCAGTTTTAATGTTGAAGCCACGGCAGGTAGCGTGTTCCAGTGGTTAAACCGTTCACTCATCACGCGGAAGACCCGGTTCGATTCCCCAATGTGTAACACCCAATGTGTCACCGCTGAGCTGTTGCTAGAATGTTGCTTTTTAAAAGCGGCATAAAACCAAACTCAGTCACTCAAAACTACTATTCGGGTGAATGTTTCAGCGATATGAATACAGATTACGGACAAAATCTGGCCTGTGTTATAAGCAGCTGGTTACATCTATTTCACGAAAACTTTTCTCTTTTTTCCCTTCATATCACCGGACAATGAAACATGTTTAGAAACTGACCACTCTCTATTCCAGACCTACATGAAACTCCGTCTTAGAGAACTGTTGTTGGAGAACTCCACAGAAGCCGCTCTCATCGTCATGTAAGTATTGCTTTCCTTCACAGAGTTAGGTTTCTGCTTTCTCTGTAACACCCAGTCTTTTTTAACCCAGATTTCTTGAGACTCTTTCTCAGATGTCGTTTGATCAAACATTCCCATTCCCAAGCAAAGTTGTCAGAAAATGTTATGGTCGACTTGTGGATTTGACGCAGCACTGACCATAACTAATGTCTGATGCAATTTTCTGTTTTATCTTGCCCCACACATTATCGAATTTCTTTAAAATAACGATTGTCTAACCTTTGCAGGTGTTTATAACGGGTAGCACTGGTGGCGCTCAGACCATGCTCACCCGTTCGCCTCTTATCATCAGCTTATGTTCGAGGTTACCAAGCAAAGCAGATTGAAAAATACAATGTTACCATATTTCACGAATTCCAAGTATGTTAAAGGTGTATGTTTGACTGTTTCCAGGACGCTCCCCGTGTTGCGGAAGACGTCGTGCCCGGCAGGCTTGTACATGGCGTGGCTGGAGATTCTGACCAGCAACCTCCCACCCACATTACTACTTCGCGGAAACCAGGAGAGCGTTCTTACGTATTTCTCTTAGTGACTGCCGTCAATGTAGAACTTGCGATCCTCCACCACTGCCTTGGGTTCTTTTATAAAAACATTCAATGTTTCTCGTGAGCTTTTATTGGAGAGAGAAAGCACCGGGTGGTTTGTGACATTCTCTTGTGAGCATTAGGTGCTCTTTTGGGCAGTTGGCAGTACAAAGCTGTGAGCTTGAATCACAGATAATCCTTCATTATGATTCTTGGTTTGTTGTGGGTCACTTTCTGCTCGGTGAGTCCATATCAGTGAGAGTGTATATTTGCAACATTCCATCACTAGCGTCTCCCACAGCATTCTGGCCACCATTCCCCAGGGTGTTCCCATAAATTTGGACCAGTCCAGATGTATACCCTGGACATTATTGAGGATTCATTCTTGTTGGTATAAAAAACAACCCGATAGTGTCCGAACTGGTGATAAAGATCTTGCCCTGAAACAAGTTTCACACCTGGACATAGCCTTGTACAGTGTTTCTCCTGAAGTTTTGCGGTACAGCATCGCCTACTGATAGTCTGAACTCCTTACAGACATACAGTCACGGTTATCTTGTCTCAAAGACCACAGACAACATGTTAGAAACTGAGTCCAACTCAGCTGTAGTTTGCCTCAAATCAAGGCCTGAATTTTATCTGAAATAAAGCCTTGTTCTGAGCTCCTTAATCACTTTTGTAGATTTTGTAGATTTTTGTTTCGCAAGATTATTTGTAACTATATATTTTCAGAGAATTGTATTTATGGGACGAATAAAACCTGGCCATATTTTTTGCCGACTCACTTCTCTGATTTGTACTTCTTTGGTAGATATAATACCAAATGTGTCCATTCATTTGGCTCAGTAAGGTACACTTCACATGTATTGGGATTTCCCTGGTTTATACATCTTCAAAGGTCGTGTCTCCAGGTACTCAACTTGCAGACAGCTAATTCATGTGCAATGTCATGTTTCTGGAGTAAGATAAGATAAGATATGTCTTTATTGGCCAAAAGGAAATCTTTATTCTGCATTCTCACCTCGACTTCAGTTTCAGATGTGGCATATTAAAAATAGTTCCATATATAGCGTCATCTCCTTTTTCTTCTCCAGACATTAAATCCAGTAACTGACAACTACGTTACACTACATGTGACACAGAAGTACTAGCTAAATTTGCCTTCACTGTGAAACCAAAAGAGATGTCCTTTGCTCTTCCGTTAAAGATTACAAAACCCAAACTACTCACTACAGACAAACACTGCAGGGTCCAGCAAATTTACCACCAAATCCGTCTCAGTCATGAACTTCAACCATACACGTTTCTCCATTGAAGGACTTTCTTTATATTCACACAAAGCAACATGTGAATTATACCATGTGAATTCTCAGCTACACAAATCATATGCTTTTCATTTTTTCAAATCCAGATAAGTTTTACGCCGCACTCAACAATATGCCAGCTATATGGCGGCGATCTGTACAGTCTAGGGATCAAAAGCATGAACATCAATCTACCCAAGTGGGATACGAAGACATGCGTCAACCCAGTCAACGAGTCGGACCACCCGCCTCCTACGACAAGCATAGGTTACTGAAGATCAAGTCTAATCTGGATCTTCACGGGGTGCCCAGAAAAGAACCAAATGTAATTGTGTGGTGGTATCTGATTTTACTTCTATGAACATCACTTCTTTGATCGAAAGGGCATTTGTAACTAAACGCCTGGATCACAAATATCGGAAATATTCTATAAAAATCCTCTGTTAAGAGCAGTACATGGCATACCGACTAGATAACATCTATTTGAAAATTAGGTTTTGATATAGGACATCTGTGTATCATGGTGTCCACATCAATATTGACACTTTTTTTATCATCTTTTATTAATAAGAATCGTAATTTCTGTTCGGAATGGCAATATGTCAACCCACAAATGTTGCCTCAAAATTAAACTGTATCCCAACGATGGTAAAAACCCTCTTCTACCGAGGTACTCCCAGTCTATCAAGAGATGACGTTTCTCAACCAAGTATTGAAACATCACATCATACAAAGTAACATTTATGCCACCACAAAGGTTTGCTGTCAGAGCTAGTGTGTGATTAATTAGTGCCCTTGCCTGGTGGTTCGCTTGTCACGCCGAAGACCCGGGTTCGATTCCAGACATGAGCACAATGAGTAAAGCCCATTTCTGGTATCCCCCGCCGTGATATTGCTGGAATGTTGCCAAAAGCGGCGTAAAACAAAACTAAGCGATGTTCTGGTTATATGACAGCCTGTATGTCGTCAAGTCCAGATAGTTTTTGTGAATGAGAATCGATCTACTCCATATGACATTTTCAATTACCCATTTTAATTGAAATATTAATGTATAGCATAAACATTCTATTAGGTATCTCTTGATCGTACAATAACAGTAGCAGTGATGGAATGCAAACTACTCACTAAACAGGTCGATACAATAATAAGGAGAAAGGGAGACAACCATTACTGAAGACACAATGTTGATGACGCAATGAGGTCAGTAATGATGCACAAGGTTTAAGACTGAGCCAATGATCAGCACCACTTCAATTTCTTTTCTGTTTGAGTGATGGTGGTTTTTGAAACGGAATCCAACCAGAGAATTTGAAGAAGTTTTCAAACATACATTATGACTGTCCGCTTCAAACTCACGCAGAACTGAATCAGAGCTTTGTTCCATCTGGTGAGGATGTAAACTGGGTCAAATAAAACAGAGAGACCAGACATTTTTGTCCTGGGAAAAATATATCTCATGAAAACTTACCGTCCCACAAATTAGAAATGTGTATGTTTCTTGTTTATCAACGTTTGCTTCAGCGATGGTATCTTAAACATGAATGCTCATGCATGCAGTAAAATAAACTTTGAATTAATAAAAACATATTCACTTTTCATTTTATTTATCGTCTGCTAGCGTAGCGGCAGTATCGAACAATCTCTAAAGACAAGGATCATCCACAATGACTATATGGGATGTAGATTATGTGGACAGACGTTCTTCATGATAATCAGAACCAAAGCACTGAGTAGAAAATATTTTCTATATGGAATGTTTGAAGACGATGGCTGCCCTATCGAAAAAACGTTTTATATACATTCAGAAGAAAGATGGTATCAGTAATAATTTTCTGATCAGTGGCTTTCAAAAGAAATAGTTATGAAATGAACAGTTAATCAAAGAAACTCTATTTTCGTGTGTGCGTATGTGCGTGTGTGCGAGTGTGCGTGTGTGCGTATGTGTGTTTGTGCGTGTGTGCGCGTGGTGGGTTGCCAACGTTACTTGTATGGAAGACGATTCTTCCTATTAAAATCAAAGAAACCATTATCTCGTCTTTGACGATTACTGACGTCCACACAGCGTTAGTTTTACTACAATTACTATGAGTGAGTGAGTTTAGTTTTACGCCGCACTCAGCAATATTACAGCTATATGGCGGCGGTCTGTAAATAATCGAGTCTGGACCAGACAATCCAGTGATCAACAACATGAGCATCGATCTGTGCAATTGGGAACCGATGACATGTGTCAACCATGAGCCTGACCACCCGATCCCGTTAGTCGCCTCTTACGACAAGCTGAGTCGCCTTTTATGGCAAGCATGGGTTGCTGAAGGCCTATTCTACCCCGGGACCTTCACGGGTCACAATTACTATGAAGAGCTCTTGACTGTGTGAAACCGATTATGATGACGTAGAAGATCCAGAGAAGAAAACTCATTCATCGGCAAGGTGGCCACTTACAGTTCAAGAATTCCTCCAGGAGGACATCGAGAAGACACTTACTGCCCAGAAAGATTTGTCCATTAGCTCTGGTGTGTTTTCTTTCACTTGAATACACATACTAAATATTACTAGATCCTAGATATAGCTGTGTTCCTTATTAAAACTGAAAATATGATTGTTTGTGATGTGATTGTGTATCATATGATCCTATTTAGCGTGACCTGTTTAGTAAAGCTAATTAAACATTTCCTTTAAACAGTACAGCAGACTAGATTTTTAGGTGGTCATCAACATGTCTGCTGTATGTTACCTCCCTTTGCAATAATTCAAGATGGCGGCGTCCACAGAAGATTGGATGTGTGGGGAGCTCGCTAAACTGGGGATTGATGCTAACGAGGAAAGTGCAAGGTAAAGCCGTGACATTTAACAGAAAAATAGGATCATCCTTATCTGTGTTTCATTTTAGACCCTTGTTGCATAGACAATTTTCAATTTGAATGAATGACAGCTGCATCAATATGTTGAAGTGTTGTGCAATATTTCATTTATCTAGTTTCAGTTTTAATCACTTTAGAAAGTAAATAATGGGAAATTATTACCTGACAAAGTTTGTGCCTGCCATTTGGGTGTAATGAATACCGCACATGTGAATCGATATTGACACAGTCTACAACAAAAACATGTTACAGAATTATGCAATTGCAAATAAAATGAAGATGCTGACTTGGCAAATAACCTCTTGGTAATATAAAGATCCTCTGTTCTTCCATCAACTCACAGTTCATGTATTACACATAAGCTATAAAACCATTCAAAATGGAAGAGAATGTAGTGAAACCCACTGACTGATTACTGATGTGGTCATGCATTTATAATGGCACTATAGTGACCGATGAAAAACATTGATGTTTCATGCAAGTTTATTATTTACCTTGTAGGCATGAAAATGAACTGCTGCTGGTTTCTACCAGAAATGTTATGCATATATCACATACTAAAATTACCATACATGTACAAACAATGTAGTTTCTTACGACCAACAAAACCTGAAAGCATTTTCAGTAAGATCAGGGTTGCCAAACCGGGATTGTCTGTCAAGACAGTTAAAATTAATAGTAATACATCATTACTAGAAATTTCAGAAACCCGACATGACTGTCAAATGAAATGACTTCATTAGTGCATGCATGTCTAAATATCTTATGACTGAGAACATGTTACTTGACACAATAATTTTCAGTGGCACCTAGTGACCCACTTATCTTCCATCACACTTTACAACCAATTGAATTTGTAACAGTTTTTACATGTAGAGTATTTATGTACTAGTTCACTAAGCCTGGAGTTGGTTTCTGCCACAAAAGTCATTTCCTACGCCCTTCACAATGAAGCATCCAGTATTCACCTAACTGATATAGACATAATACATATCAGCTATCTGTTGACTCATTTATGACCATAACTTAGGATATAGTCTTGATTATCTGTGGAATATTTCTGTTGTTTCCTTCATGATGACAACTCACTCAGTGGTGCTGGGAATAATATGTCCCAAATTGATAGGGAATCGAAAAGCTGATTGCAGATAATTTTCTTTTTTTATTCCCATGCCAGATGGAACTTTTAATGACTATGTCTAATGATTTCATGAAACTCTATTTTTCTGTAGGTACATCCTTGCAATTGAAACAGCCAAAGATTTAGAGGACTATATGCTAGATCTGCTGGATGCAAGTGACTCAAAAGTACGCAGATTTGTGAAAGAGCTCCTCAATCGGTGGCGCCCACCATCAAGCCTGCAAGTGCCTGATAATGTTTTGGTAATGTCATGTTCTGTTATATGAATGAAGTATGTCAGACAATGAAATGGTTTCTCCAAAGATAGTTGATTCAAACTGATGTATTGAGAATTACACACAGATGTGTTTGTTTGATTTCTGTAATTTCATTATCATCATAAATGTTGTAGTACTCAGCTTGTAATGATGGTTTGTAATTACTGTGTTTCATTTTGTTGTAGGTATACAGGAAAGGGAAAGACAGTGATGAGTTTACTCAGGGTTCACAAAAAGCAAAGAAAAAGAAACAAAAACAAGATAATAAAAATAATTCCAATTCTTCCCCAGAAAACATAAATGGAGTTATAGATCACAACCAGGTAAGGTTCATTGTGTCTGCTCATAGCACTAAAGAAAAGACTGAAGCGATGCTCCTAGGAATGAGTTTAGTGTTTATTCATACAGCTTCTCCTTATTTAGCACTGCAGCTTTTATGTGCCTGCAGAATAACATAAGGTTTTTACACATTAAAGCATGTTGTTGGGGGGTGTTTTGAGAACTGCCTTGATCAATGTTTGTTATCCCGTGTATATTTCCACATTACCCCATTTTTCTTGTAACTTCTGAATATTGTCTAAAGGAATATAGGATATTTGGTCACTTGGCTGACTGGATGTCATCATGTTCCTAGAGTGTAGATTGTGCTCATGCCTTCAGTCACTGGTTTGCTAGGGATGCCAAACTGCACGAATTTATCGGAATCATTCCCAAAAATGTGTGTTGATTCTGCCATTCTGATAAAGCCAAATTCATTCTGTGTTTTTCCAAATGTAATAAATATCTTCTTTGACTGTAAATACCAGGGATTCAATAAGGCACAGTTCATTGCTGGCACTGAGACACTTTGGCCACAAAACAATGAATGACTTAGTATGTATCTTAATGTAAATTATTTCATTCAGGAGTCATAACAATAACGTCTATCACAGTGGCGTAGGAATTATAAAGTCTGACCAAAGTAAACCAGAGATGCCAACCACAAATCAGTGCAATTAGTAACCTGAGCTCCCTAAGAGGAGGAATTTTCCAAACAAATTAGGGATCCATATAATCCACTGTTGAAACGGAACTTTTAATTACACATAGCGATCCCTACACAATTTAAAATGGATTGCAGTACATGGCAGCAGTATTTGTGAATGTTAAGGGAATAAATAGTGCTTGGAATTTATCAGGCAGCCTACTCAACTGCCAGATTACTTTCTTGTGTAAACAATTTGAGAGCTTCTGTAAATAAAGTGTTATATTAATTCGATCAACGTAGTTTCAATATCCAGTTCATGTTTTGCAAAATACCATTTTTTCATTTTCAGATGCCAGTTCCTTCAGTTGTAGAAAGTTCTCTGAAGAAAAAATCTAAATTTGTTCCTCTCTACAGTCAGGAAGGTCAAGAGAAAACAGTCCTAAAGTTGCCTGGTGAGTGACATTCTTAACCTGCAAGTGGTTGGTATAGGGCTTTTGTCAAGTGGCCTAATGAGTGATATGTTTTCTTTTTCCTATGTCCTCTAGTTTGCAGGTAAATTATGTCCTTGTGGTCTAGATGTCTGTGGAGTGACGTCTGTCCTCCAGGTTTCTAGTGGAACAGTTTTTTGTCTGAATAACAGACTGTATGATGATGTACTGTAAGTGTTCCCCTGTACTGATGAGGGCCTTCGCTGTGTTGCAGGTCGACACACGTGTGAGTGCCAGGCCTCCAAGCATTCACTTGTCAACAACTGTACCAGCTGTGGGCGTGTGGTGTGTCAGCAGGAGGGTTCAGGCCCCTGTGTCTTCTGTGGGACATTGGTGAGTTGGTTGGCTCTTCAGTGTGCATGTGTTCCAATGTTGTAGAGTCATTAAGGCTTACCCAGATGAGACTATCCACTTTAGAAATGTTCCAAGAAGCAAGATCCGTTCTAGGCATTCATTGCAATTATTACCATGGTTACCATGATAAGAAGTAAGTAAAGTACTGCTCTTGTTTGGCTGCTTTTGCCTGTATTGATTATTCACATTATTTACAGACTGTCATGATTACATCAGAATATGGCAGACCATGATGTTTAACTGCACTGAGTTGGCAAGCAGTGAAAACAGCATGTTACATCTCCACTGGTATCTCTTACTCTAACAGGGTTCAGACAAAATACTGAATTTGTGTAATTACAATTTTGTCAGGTGTGTACGAGGGAAGAACAAGAGATACTGAACCGAGGTTCTAAGAAGAGTGAGAGGCTGCGACAGCAGCTGATGAAAGGGGCGACGATAGTGCCATTCTTGGAGACAGAGGGCGGAGGGGGAGGCTTGTTGCCAACAGCGGCTGCAAAGATGTCAGAAGGTCTGGAAAAGGCAGTCAAACACAAGGAGAAACTGTTAGACTTTGATCGGACCAGGTGGGTTGGTAAAAGCATTACGAGAAAGTAAGTGAGTGACTTTAGTTTTATGCTGCTTATAGCAAGTATATTCCAGCAATATCAAGTCGAGGGAATCCAGAAATAGACTTCACACATTGTACCCATGTGGGGAATGCAACCCACAGTCTTTGGTATGACTAGCTAATTGGCTACCCCACACCTAAGTCAAAGTGGCTGATGGAATAAGGGCATTTTGTTATTAATATGGACTGCTGGGCAGTGATGTCAGACATAACTAAAATGATCTATCTGATTGCCTTTTGTGTTAAGCAAGGTTCCCTCGAGAACTCAGATACTGTGAAGAATGGTTTGGATGATATGCTTGTGCCTGAAAATCTTCCAGAATATTTTTACTGTAAAATCATGTGCCCCTTTTGAAACATGCCTTCCAATATGCTGATTAACCCGTCTTGCTTGTTTCAGTGCGAGACGAACCAAAGTGATAGATGATGAAAGTGACTACTTTGCGTCGGACTCCAAGTGGCTCAGCAAGAAAGACAGAGAAGCACTGAAGAAACGCGAGGAAGAGCTCCGCAGTCAGAGGTTTGCATCGAGGAGAGATCGGAAGATAACTCTTGACTTTGCAGGACGTCAAGTGGTTGATGCTGAATCGGACGCTGGGAAATACATGTATGATGCCAATGATGAAGTGGTGCAACAAGTTTACCAAGGTGCACGGCCCAAAAACTCACCTAGTCCTTACACGTTACAGGAATCCGGGAACATACTGAACCCCACCATAGTACAGCCAGCACCAACAGTAAGTGACTTACACAGAGCCAGATTCATGATCTTTGCTGAAAGTTAGAAATCCGTATTAACCATCTTAGGTTTTAGGACTTCTAAACGTTACTCTCTAACAAATTCTGTCATCATGAAGGTCCAGGGCAGAACTGATCTTCCGCAACTTATGATTGCTGTAGGAGACAACGAACATAACTGGAAGCCTGTCTCTGACTTGGTGGATGCATGTTGTCGTACCCCAATTGCATAGATTAATGCATTAATCAGTTGTTGTCTGGTTCAGTGGTTTACAGACCATGGCCATATCAGAAATCCTAAAACCTCAGTGCATCACTGAGCACAGAAATGAAAAAAAATCTGAGTGAGTTAGTTACCACCTTACATGTTAAGCAGAACTGTATTTTTGTTTACCTGAAAACCATAATACTACATCTGTTATGCATGTGTTGCATATGGAGTCAAAGATTTTTTCCTTTATTGCTTATTTATGAATAATTGTTAATATTAACCATGCTAATAAAAGACTCGGGTTATGATTTTAAAAAGTGTGGTAAATAATCCACAGAACACTGATCAAGTACATTTGATAGCAAATTCTTCAAGTGTTAATATGAAAGAAAGTGTTCCAGTTATGTTTTCTCTCAGTTAAATCCATCAATGATATTTGTTTACAGTTTGTGTCGAAGGGGTCTTCCTTTAGTCGGAAGGTTATAGGTCAGAGTTCATCTGGTGATGTTGACCCACATGCCAAGTCAGCTCGTATCCAGGACCGGGAGCTGCTGGAGATGACAGATGAAGGCATGTGTATGAGCATGCATCAGCCATGGGCGTCACTGCTTATCAAAGGAATCAAAATGTATGTCAGTCGTTTTGTAGTCTTTGTTCATGTTCCAAAGTTCCATTTTAGATTGTCTGTTTAGTGGCACCATTGGTAATTGGTATCCCATTTGCGTAGATGGATGCTTATGATGTTGATCACTGGATTGTCTTGTTCAGACTGCCTCCACATAGCTAGAATATTGTTTGTATCGTTAAACAACAATCAAACAAATAAACCTTGCAAATATTCATTTGGTACATGGTGTTGATTTGGTTGTGGTAGAACAACTTCAGTGAGGGAATAGAACTATTTTGATTTGACTTACACGATATGTTTGTATTGTGTGTGCTTCAAAGGCATGAAGGCCGGGTTTGGTACACAGCCCACCGAGGTCGCCTCTGGATCGCGGCTACGTCAAAGTCCCCCACCACACAGGAAACACACGAGGTGGAGCAGATGTATCAGTATCTCTACACAGGTATGTGATCCTCCTGTGGGGATTCCATGTCATAGCCGATCCACAGTACCTCATGCTTCTCTACCCATAGGATTCAGGGTAGATCATTCAGAATAGATCCATAGAACCTCATTCTTGTCTTCCCTTGCATTTCAAGTCAGAATAGATTCATAGAACCTCATGTTCCTCTCCTCCTCCTCCTGCGGGGATTCCATGTCATAGCCGATCCACAGTACCTCATGCTTCTCTACCCATAGGATTCAGGGTAGATCATTCAGAATAGATCCATAGAACCTCATTCTTGTCTTCCCTTGCATTTCAAGTCAGAATAGATTCATAGAACCTCATGTTCCTCTCCTCCTCCTCCTGTGGGGATTCCATGTCATAGCCGATCCACAGTACCTCATGCTTCTCTACCCATAGGATTCAGGGTAGATCATTCAGAATAGATCCATAGAACCTCATTCTTGTCTTCCCTTGCATTTCAAGTCAGAATAGATTCATAGAACCTCATGTTCCTCTCCTCCTCCTCCTGTGGGGATTCCATGTCATAGCCGATCCACAGTACCTCATGCTTCTCTACCCATAGGATTCAGGGTAGATCATTCAGAATAGATCCATAGAACCTCATTCTTGTCTTCCCTTGCATTTCAAGTCAGAATAGATTCATAGAACCTCATGTTCCTCTCCTCCTCCTCCTGTGGGGATTCCATGTCATAGCCGATCCACAGTACCTCATGCTTCTCTACCCATAGGATTCAGGGTAGATCATTCAGAATAGATCCATAGAACCTCATTCTTGTCTTCCCTTGCATTTCAAGTCAGAATAGATTCATAGAACCTCATGTTCCTCTCCTCCTCCTCCTGTGGGGATTCCATGTCATAGCCGATCCACAGTACCTCATGCCTCTCTACCCATGGGATTCAGAATAGATCAGTCAGAAAAGATTCATAGAACCTCATGATTATCTCCCCTTACATTTCAAGTCAGAATAGATTCATAGAACCTCATTCTTGTCTACTCTTCTAGTTACAAGTCAGAGTAGATTCACAGAACCTCATTCTTGTCTCCCTTACATTTCAAGTCCTATGCTCCTCTCCCCATGTCTTTTCAGTCAGAATAAATCCACAGAACTTCATGCTTGTCTCCCTTTGCATTTCCAGTCAGAATAGACCCATGAAGGTCCGGGGTAGAATAGGCCTTCAGCAACCCATGCTTGCCATGAAAGGCGACTATAATTGTCATGAGTGGTGACTAAGGGGATCAGGTGGTCAGGCTCGCTGACTTGGTTGACATATGTCATCAGATCCCAATTATGGAGATCGATGCTCATGGTATTGATCACTGGATTGGCTGGTCCAGACTCGATTATTTACAGACCGGCTGGAATATCACTCAGTCACTCACGTCAGAATAGATTCATAGAACCTCATTCTTGTCTCCCCTTCTGATTTCAAGTCAGAGTAGATTCATAGAACCTCGTGATTGTCTCCCCTTGTGATTTCATATCAGAATACATCCATAGAGCCTCATGCTTGTCTCCCTTGCCTTTCAAGTTAGTATGGATCCATAAAATCTCATGTTCGTTCCCCCTTGCATTCCAAGTCTGTATCTGTAGAACCTCTTTCGTCTGTAGGTTTGAAAATCTTTTCAAGCTGTTCAGACCTGAATTGATGGCATATCTTGTGTTTCAGATCCCAACATATCCTTCCCCAGCACCTACCCTGTGGGCTGTCTCCTGGGGTGTGTGGATGTTGTAGACTGTCTCTCTCAGGAGGAGTACAGGCAACAGGTATACAGTTGGCGTAGCTTCATAGACTTAGTGGAGTACCATGATAGAGGGGCAGGTTGAGGTACCCTACTGCTCAATATATCCCATTTATTGGACTGTATCCAGGTATCGTTCCTACCAGGCCTTGGTGAGAGTATATCGTTTCTAGGACTGGATTCAGGTATCCTTCCTACCAGGCCTTGGTGAGAGTATATCATTTCTAGGACTGGATCCAGGTATCCTTCCTACCAGGCCTTGGTGAGAGGATATCATTTCTAGGACTGGATCCAGGTATCCGTCCTACCAGGCCTTGGTGAGAGGATATCATTTCTAGGACTGGATTCAGGTATCCTTCCTACCAGGCCTTGGTGAGAGTATATCATTTCTAGGACTGGATCCAGGTATCCTTCCTACCAGGCCTTGGTGAGAGGATATCATTTCTGGGACTGGATCCAGGTATCCTTCCTACCAGGCCTTGGTGAGAGTATATCATTTCTAGGACTGGATTCAGGTATCCTTCCAACCAGGTCTTGGTGAAAGTATATCATTTCTGGGACTGGATTCAGGTCTCCTGTTACCATGGTTACTAGTGCATGATTGGGGAACCTAATTCCTGTGCTACAGGAAACAGTGGGGTAGCCTAGTGTTTGAACAAATTGAAGCCATTGCTCATCATGCCGAAGACCCTAGTTCAATTCCCCATGTGGGTACAATGTGTAAAGTCCATATCTGGTGTCCCTCTTAATGTGATATTGCAGGAATATTGCTAAGCATAAAACCAAACTCACTCACTGATCTCTGGTATATAGCTCAGGTTGGCCACGACTAGTTTGGGTTAAAGGTCACATTGAACACAAAACACAACTTTGTAGATTCTGACACCTTTTGGTTTGGACTTACAGAAACAAATGGTTAAAAATGCAAATTCAACTTATGAAGTTGAGATAACGCGATTAAAAAAATCCAATGAAATCGGAGTTCAAATGATTCACTACTTTCACCCGAGTACTTGGGGAAAAGGTGGTTTCAACAGCACCACTGCTCTGCACCCATAGTGCATGCATGGTGATTAGATTTGCGCCTCATGAACCAGGAATGGGACTTGTAAAAACACAGCAAGTGATGCATGCAAGGATTATTGCTGCGATGAGAACAAGAGATTTTTCTTGTCATTACAAGCATCTTGAGTCTACAGTAATAAAACTACACTGGTCCCATGCTTACAGATTTTAAGAAAGTGCAGTGGTAGAAATACAGAAAAATATGTTGATTATGACAAGCGGTCTCTGTCATACAAAATTAAATGTCGGTTTATTAACACCATTGTGTCTGTCTGCCTGACTGTATGCTAATGTCAATATGCAATGCACAACTTCAGTCCTTGACCATATGCAATTTTAACTTAACACCTATCAGGCTACATACCATAAACAAACTACATTCATTTATGGCTCATACACCTAACCTCTGTCTCTGTGACGTTATGTAATTACACAGACAGGCAGGTGTGATGCTTTCTGCACATGGCATGTTATTATGTCTGTAGGCTGCAAACAAACTGCATCCATTTTTCTTGGATGATTGCATCTGACGGAAACCAGTGCAATGGACTTCTATGGACTTTGACAAATGACAGTTTCCAGCCAGGCCATAGTTCACCATCTCAGTATTTGTTGATTGGATCAAACGCAAATGCAGAAAGGATGTATTTACAAAACTCAACATCTCTATATACATTATTTATGGATAACAACTTCTTCTATTCTATATGATGCGATGTTTTGGTTATCACTCTAGCTTGACAATGGTAAATGAATCCATACCGAAACGTCGCATTATGTACAAGAAAAGACGCTGTTATCCATAAAACATGTTACTTCCTTATTACTCACCATACTTCTAAAGTGCTGAACAGATCATCTCTGTGTAAACACAATTAACCCTATGGGAATTGGCAAGTGACACAGCCAATGAAAAGTCTTTCTTACACTTGAGTGCACACACACACGCTCTGACTGGGTTTGGTCTCCCAGGTGCTTCATTTGGAGGGTAGTAAGCCCAAGTACAAAATATTGCACTTTTGACTCTTGATTGTACGCTTGTAATTTTGTTATTTATTTTTTTCACAATGTATATGTCATGAATATGTGTTTTAATTATGTTTGTATTTTTGGTTGCATGTGACCTTTAAGCTTCATTGGCACTTGGGATTGAATATATAGGAAGTCATGTATTATCTTCCAAGGACTTCCCAAAGTGATAATATCTAGCATTATTGTATGCTCTACCCCCATATCAAGCAGACTAGCTGTGATATGCTTTTCTTGAGGATTTCATACAGTTTATCTTGTGCTTGTATTTTTTTAAAAGATCATGATTTCATTGTGTTTCTTCCATTTCTCAGTTCCCCGATGGCGAGTCTGCCTCACCGTATGTGTTCATCTGTGAGAACCCACAGGAACTAATCGTCAAATTTCCAATCAAGGGAAAACACAAAATATGTGAGTAGTGGTTCATATTCTTACAGATCTTACTGTGTACTGTGCATCATGTGCTTCATGTGTCATGTGACACCTGAAGGTCCGTGGTAGAATAGGCCTTCAGCAACCCATGTTTGCCATGCTTGACTATGCTTGTTGTAAGAGGCGACTAACGGGATCGGATTGTTAGGTTCACTGACTTGGTTGACACATGTTATCAATTTCCAATTTTTCAGATGGATGCTCATGCTGTTGATCACTTGATTATTTGGTCCAGACTCGATTATTTATAGACTACCGCCATATAGCAGGAATATTTCTGAGTGTGGCGTTAAACTAAACTCACTCACTCATACTTCATATGTCCCAGGAGTTTTGATGGATCGGGTGCTTGCAGCACCTGGCTAATTGTGTTTTGTATTGTTCATTCTGTTAATCACAGAATCCTCATGTACAGACCATTGTGATATGGATAGATATTGCTTTGTGCGATGTATAATAACATATCATCATGAAAAAGTTTAATATTTTAATATTGTATTAGTTATATGAGGTATTCTATTTTCAGATAAACTTGACAGTCGCATACATCAAGCTGCTAAGAAAGGTCTCCGCCAGTCAAGCCAGTCAGGTCACTGACATTAGCTGATTTTAGAAAGAATGAGCACATACTGGTTTTATTATTGTTGGTTCTTCTGGTGCATAAAGTGATGCATTTGGACGGGTAGTTATGTACAGGGCTAAATGATGGCTGGACAGGAAGTTGTTGTGTAATTATGCTTGATGACACTGGTCTGACATGTTCAAGGTTGGGGGACAACACTGTGCTGTGTCATTTATGAAACTTGTGTTTAATGATGTTGAATGAAGTGCGCTGATGTTTAATGCCTAACTTTACATGTCTGTTGTGTACTTTGAACAATTCAGTGTACAATTTTGGTGCAACATAAGGGCACCCATAACACCCATAGTGTTAACCAAGGAGTCATTGTGACACCTTGTGTATAACCTGAGTTGTCATTTTGACACCTTGCGTATTACCTGAGTGATCATTGTGACACTGTGTGTATTACCTGAGTGGTCATTGTGACATCTTTGTATTACCCGAGTGGTCATTGTGACACTTTGTGTATTACTAGAGTTGTCATTGTGGCAAGTAGGTATTACCTGAGTGGTCAATGTGATACATTGTGTGTTACCTCAGTAGCCAATGTGACACCTTGTGTATTACCCGAGATGTCATTCTGACACCTTGTGTATTACCTGAGTGGTCAATGTGACACCTTGTGTATTACCTGAGATATCATTGTGACACCTTGGTATTACCTGAGTGGTCAATGTGATACATTGTGTGTTACCTCAGTAGCCAATGTGACACCTTGTGTATTACCCGAGATGTCATTCTGACACCTTGTGTATTACCTGAATGGTCAATGCGACACCTTGTGTATTACCTGAATGGTCGGTGTGACACCCTCTGTATTACCTGAGTTGTCATTGTGACACCTTGTGTGTTTCCTGAGTCGTCATTGTGACACCTTGGTATTACCTGAGTGGTCAATGTGATACATTGTGTATTACCTCTGAGTTGTCATTGTGACACCTTGTGTGTTACCTGTGTGGTAATTGTGACACCTTGTGTATCACCTGAGTGGTCATTGTGACACCTTGTGTATCACCTGAGTGGTCATTGTGACACCTTGTGTATTACCAGAGTTGTCATTGTGACACCTTGTGTATTACCTGAGATGTCATTATGACACCTTGTGTATTACCTGAGTGGTCAATGTGACACCTTGTGTATTACCTGAGATATCATTGTGACACCTTGTGTATTACCTGAGTAGTCAATGTGATACATTGTGTATTACCTGAGATATCATTGTGACACCTTGTGTATTACCTGAGTAGTCAATATGACACCTTGTGTATTACCTGAGATATCATTATGACACCTTGTGTATTACCTGAGTGGTCAATGTGACACCTTGTGTATTACCTGAGATATCATTGTGACACCTTGTGTATTACCTGAGATATCATTGTGACACCTTGTGTATTACCTGAGTGGTCAATGTGATACATTGTATGTTCCAGGGAGTCATGATGAGTCCCTCTTGATGTGCCACTGTAAAACTTTATAGTCTTGATTTCAGAACAGATTCACATGGTTGTGGACATGACAATCTTCTTGTATGAAATAGGATATATTCTTATAGTGAAGACATTTAGCTCACTAGGACTCGAAAGTGGAAGCCCCAGTGAACTTATGGCAAGGCATGTTGTCCATCCATAAACTTCTTCAGAACTGGAAATATTTGGGCAATGAATGAAAATGTTGAAAATCTTTTGCGCAAAAACAGGGCTGAATCATAATCATGATGTGTGGGAATGGAAGTTAGCTTTCTGAATGCTTGAGACAAAAAAGAATTCATGTTCATATAATGAAAATATGATTCAGCTAGGTGAATTAATTATCATTTCTTCGGATAGGACTAGAGACCTAAGATATGACATTTTGTTGGACATGTACCTTTCATCTGGCTAGCTATTCTCAAAACCTTTGTTGCCCTACCAACTTCTTATGCCCATTCTTAACACATTGGTTAGGATGAAATGTTTTAGGGCTACAAACATTTTGAGAATCAGGGCTGGGGTTTCTAATATAATCATAGCATGGTATCTTCTCCTGAGGGAAACATTTATAAATTGTTTTAGTTATCCTGCTGTTTAATGCTGCCCTCAACAGTATTCCATAAATATGGTAGTGATCTGTAAATAATTGAGACTGGACCAGACAATCTGGTGATAGGCATTATGAGACCTTTTCTGGTCAGCCTTAAAATTGGTGAGAAACAGATATTTGGCAATATTTTTATCAGCAAATGAACTAGTTTCATACTACAGTGATTAGTAATAAGTCCTGTTATAATTATCATATAGATTTATTGGAGTATTTATGCAATCTCAAACTTCTGCATATAAGATGTTGTGGGTAGATCTTTCTATAATTTTCCTCCTGAGAAATGGACATCCATATTTTTCTTTGCAGGATTGTCATAAACAGGGTATGAGGTTATTTCTAGACAAGGAGATGCAACATGTAATATATCTTTCCTTGGTAAACTGTTTTTGTCAGCAATTTCTGATGAATTGTTTCTTAAAATAACCATGTCACTCCTTACTCGTTATAGTTCTGTTGTAAACACAACGATTTATAGTCCACTTAACTGCTTATACTTTTTGACAGATTCCAGTTTACTTAATATTTCCCATCAACTCCGTCCTTTGAATCACCTCTTGAAAAACACAGACTAATTGTTTTCTTGATACATGTATATTTTATTCTTTTGTGATTTCGGTCATATATGTATGGAGTGTGCAGTTGCAGAGATACCAACCCTTATGTTCTTGGCCTAATTATTAAGATTTTGATCAATTAATTACGCCATTACACTTAATATTTGAAATTTAAGATTTTCAAGTGGGTTTAGGAAAATGAATAAAGTAGACAAAATTTCACGAGAAAGTGTTTTATCACACACTAATTTAAGGGTCAAGAAATTACCTTACTCCGATAGAAATCACTTATTCTTGGAGTTGTGCTCATTCCAATTAATCTGTAAGGAGGTAACGTTTTTTGGTGTCACCTCAACAATAATTTTTGATGCATGGAGTTTCATAATGATTGGCGACGTGCATTTCTGTCTAGATATTCCTTTTGTGAAAACGAGCACTATATCAAAGCGACTGGAAGACAAGTATTAGACTTCGGGGGTCTATATTACACTTTTTGACGTCCAGTATTACACTTTGGGGGTCTATATTACACTTTTTGACGTCCAGTATTACACTGAGGCCCAAAATAGGGATGGCGTCTCTCCAGTTGTAACACATTTTAGTCTATTTGGGGAGAAACTGGTAAAGTTGTTGTACAATTATTTACGATGGTTTTGAAACTGGTATCATCTGTAGTGACACAGATTTTCTGAACATAAATGCACCAACCAGCTGATGCTGCCCCATGTTATCCCCATTGACAGGGGCATGATGTGTAGATTTGGGTAAGTTGAACAGGTCTGTAATAACCTCTACTTTCTACCCTTTGCCACCATGCATAGGGACCAGTCATTGATTAGAGGGATGGATTTGTCAGAGGTTTTCGATGTACTACTGCATTAAAAAGAATAGAGCTCCCCTGCTTGTCATTTATGAAGATCCCCCCATTGTGCTGATACAGTTTTATTTACCTTCACTGGAAATACAAAATACAGCAGCACCAAATATTTGTAGGATTGTATTCAACGTGTAAATGTGTGTCCACTATGCACAAATGTAGTGAATGGATGCCGAAAAAAATTTCATACACAACCTCCCTGTAAATACATAACTGGTCCCAAAGTAGTTGGAAGAGATGACCCAGTAACTGTCATTGTAATGACAGACTTTGTTTGAATCCTGGGTCAGGTGTAGCAAGTTCTGTCTGTGGAAGGCAATACATATGTTGAAATGCATGGCTGTGAACATGCTAATGTTTTTTAGACTCTTAGTCAGGTCTCTTATCCATATAATGAATTATATGATGATGTATACAAGGACAAGGTAACGTTTTGCCACCACGACTTAAACCTTATTTAAAAAAATATACTTATAAATTTCACTAAGTAAATGTGAAAAATGTAGAACTGTATTTTCAAATCTGCCAATTACAAAAGATTTACATGTAAACATAGCTAGTGCTCGGATAAGGGAAAATCTCTAAACTTCTTACTTTGAAGACCCAAAATATGTAAAATGTTTACAATAACCAGTCTAACTTGCTATCGCTATCAAATATGCAAAGTGTTGTACTTAACACCAGTTGTAAATCTTAAAATGTCTTTTTTCTTTTAATTCATTTTTTATTTAAAAAGTTTAAATTAACATTACAGTTTCAGGAAGTTAAAATATTTTAAGTTGAAATTCAGATATTTGTTTTGAAAAAAAAAGGCAGTGACAGTCCACCTTACTAGCCATTCGACAACCTGTCCCGACTGCAAACTAGTCCTACTTTGGGAGTCTGAATTCTGTATATATGAATTTCACTGTGATATATAGATAATCCACTGTTAGCTGATATATAACTGTACATAACCCATCTGCCAGCCATCCTGCATGTGCTTACACTATACTAGATATGATAGATGGTTAGTAATAAGAGACGAGTGAAAATGCAGGATAGAACTGGTGTTCAGCATCTCATGCTTGTTGTACGAGGCGACTTATGGGGTCACACGATCAAGATTTCTTTACTTTCTTAATGCATGTCATTGAATATTAGCAACTAGATTGATGATCATGATGTCAGTCACTGGATGGTCTGGTTCAGACAGGTCATTTGCAGATTGCTGTTATGCTGAGTGGTGTTTAACAAACAAATAGTAATAAGTGGGATAAGTCATGTGACTATAAGCTCCTAGTGCCTAAGAGGCAGCTGAAGTTATCAGGGGTAAAGATGTTGTGCTGTTTGTACACACTTTGAGCATGCCCTTTTATGGTGTGGAGTACTGCTTGGTATAAAGCCGCTTATTATTATTGTTAGTATTGAGGGATGATAGGATAAGGCTAGTGTCACCAGGGTAACCAATTTCTGTCCAAATTTCCTGATAAGAGGGGCTTTGTAAATTGAGTCTGAAAGTGAAGTAATATTTATCATATAAATATTGTACATAGTTATTCATGGACGGTGTTGTCACAAAGAAGTATTCTACTCACTATTGATAGGGATAAAATGTTATTCATTTCAAATATGCGACAGTTTTGTGTATATTTATCACTATCAAAAGTAGTGTAGAATATCTATATGTGTATGTATTTATATGTATATATATATATATGAAGATACCTTGTAATATGATATGAGAAAATATGCCCTATATTGAATGTTTCTATCTCTTTGACAATCATATATGCGATATATGACAAAAATAAAATGTCTGTTTCAAAAATTATGTTAAACAGTAACACTGAATCCACAGACCAAGACCTGCAAGTGTACAATGAAGTTTTTGGTCACAAATACAAAATAGGTACGTCCTTTAATAAGTGTTAAATAATATGTATCCCACTTGGTGCATAGGCAAATCCAGAATGGTGTGAAGGGGTGAAAGTTCATTATTTGCCTATTGAAGCTCTCGTGAAACCAGGTGGAAATAAAGTTCATCCCTCTTTTTCAAAGCTGTGTCCACCCTTGCTGTGATACTGACCAGCTCATGTCTGCAGTCTACTTAATGTGACTAAGGGAGATAATTCCAGTCATATCAGCTTTGGAATTAATTTACTTTGAACACAAATATTCCATGATATTCATGATAAGTTTTGTAGAGAATGTATGGAGATGTAAATCAGATTTTTTTTCAAGTATAGTAATGCATTCCATGTATTGATCAGTTACAGATTGTTATCGGTGTTCACATTTGTCGATCATTTTTCAATAAAAGTACAGAAGGGTTGGCGTTGTATATTTGCATGAGAAATGTGTTGAATTACATGTCAGTATTGCATTTCTCCTTCCAGAGGCCATTTTCATGAACCAGCCTGTGCTATGGTTAACCATAAGTCCCATTCCTTAACATTGCACTAAGGTTACCTGACTGACTTACGACACCTTAGTGCTTTAGGAATGGAGGCCCATTGCACTTACTGGTGGCACATCCAGATAGTGTGTCACTGGCCAAACTGTGTACATGGTAAAGCTGGTCATCAGATGAGAACACGGTTGGGGAACCATGGAACTAGACAGTGGCTTTTTGTGTAATGTCTGAAGCTGCTGCTTTGATAATGTGAAACTTGCTTTGATTAATAGCTATTCAGATGGGATGTTGATTTCATCATCGTTTGAGGAATGATATGTGAAAGGCCCATCCACTTTGTGATGTTGACAGCCAGGGACGGGCGCTTTACATGTTGATACATTTCAAAAATAAAATCACCAGAGAAGCAATTGGTGCTCTATTTTCTTTACCAGAATGTCCATTCTTAGGTTTCAGAGAAGTGTTAACTCCGCATGTTATTCATTTCTAATGGGTTTTGAAAAAAACTGTATAAAACAGGTTTCTGTCATACATTTTGCAATAGATAGGCAGCAGTTATGTTTAGTGCAAACAGCTGTGAAGGGGAAACACTTTGTATTTTTTATCATTCAATGTCAGTTGTCAAGCATGGCCCACGCATGGAATTTGAAAAATATTTTCTAACTGGGGAAAAGATTAACAGGAATAATCAAAGCGATGTTACCATTCCAGTGAAAGTACAACAGAATGATGTCTCAGCAGTCACCCATGACCTTAGGCTTGCTGCAATGCATGAACCTGCACTTCCATGTAGATTCCTGATAGACATGTATGGGGTGGGTGTGTTTGTCTGCCAGCCTGGCTACTCAATCACGACAGTCATACAATCATGGCTGCCCATATAACAAGCGTAATTTCCCCAAACAAGAAGCATAGGTTGTGAGGGACCAAATACAACCCACATCTACAAGGATAGTCCAACATATGTATGTTAACATCTACAAATCAAATTGTTATCCTGATATGGTTTTCATTGCTTTGCTTGTGGAAAGCGTTTGATTATTTGGTCCGGACTTGATTATTTACAGATTGCAACCATATAGCTGCAACAATGCCGAGTGCAGTGTAAAACTAAACTCAATCACCCACTGTGATACACATCTTGGATGCTACCGAATGAGAGGTGCTTCAGTTCAGGTGGTCACAATGAAGAAGACAGGAAATTATTTTATACTGGCCAAAAATACTAAGGTCTAAACGTAAACTTTCAAGTTATGTACAATGACATATTTATTAACTGAAACACTGATAAAGTATTCAATCCTAAAAATACCAATATCCCTAACGTATTTTGTCCAGTATATGATGCGACGAAGCAGGGGTCAGCGGCAAGTCTGTCAGTCAACTAATATCTTCAGGGAGTTTCAAAACATATTAACAGCAAACTGAACTTCAGTATATAGTGTTCTTTGGTGGATCAGAGACGATACATAAAGCACGGGAAGTTAAACAGTTGCTATTTTCACTAAACACCGTACCATTCGGAGCTACCTTCTTCAGTTGTATACTGTATACTGTTGTCCTGCCATGGTCCTGCCACTGTGACTCATTCACTCTACCGCTGAACTGCAGCATTACCTCCCTTAGACCAGACTCGGAACAATCGCATGGGCATCACCACCTCTCCCCAACAGTTTTCACGCATTCCAGTATAAGGTATGTTTAGATGTGTCATTCAGTTTTACTATACATGTCAGTACAAACATAAGATGTCTGTTCTATATTTAAGCCATTAATGACACACACACCAAATTTACACGGCATGCACAGGTTCGGACACTCTACCGATGAATAGTTTGATCTGCGAGTTACTTCCCTTTGACCATTCTTTCATTTTCTGGCGTCCCACACAATGATCAAGTTCAGTTATGAAAAATAGGAGTTACATTATAGCTAGGTTATAATTCAATGAATTAAATACCCCCACAACTTAAAATAGGACCAAGATGCCCCCCCCCCCCAAGCTAAAACTGTCCGTTCGCTTGCCCAGAGAGCGAATTAAGGCTAGACCGGGTGGTTCATATATCATGTCAGAAATAATAATTTCAGTTCTCGATCCATGAATCTGATCTAGAATCCAGGTTTCGATAGTCAAACTTTTTCCTGGATCGTAAATATGTCCAAAACTTCTAGAGAGAGCTGGAAACGACTTGTCGTGGAGAATAATAGGTCATTTTCAAAGAATACTTACACAATAGTTTAAATCAACTAGCACTAATTGTGTGTTCTGAAAACGTGTTGTTCATGGCTGAGTTCCTTGTCACACTGGAAACCTATAGTCGTGGGGTCTAATCCCAGTTCGAACCCATGATGTTTCTGAGTATGCCAGGGTTTGATGGTGAGTCTCGCCGATGTTGTAAACTTCTAAGACCGTCATTACTTCGGGATTTCCCCCCTCATTAAACAGACACCTCGTGTTATAACTGGGACGCTATTAAAAGACGGGTTCAACCCATCTCACTCACTCACTGTCTGTTGCGACAACCAGCAACATGCGGGCTTTGATATTTAGTGGGTAAGGGTATTTTTGGATCCATTTCTTGGGCTCTTGCTGGGAGGAATCCCGTGTACAGCACGTTAAATATCACTCATGAACATATGTTTATCTGGACTTTTTAACGTGTGTGACAGTATCAGTAACAGAGAGGCGTTGCTGCAAATAAGAATGAAAATTAAGCTTTCTAATCATGTTACTGAACAGAACTTGTTTGTTTTGTGTACGCCGGATTTCATGTACAAACATTCTTCATATTATTACGCATTGCCATTAAATAAAGTGTGTCAGGGTCGATAACAATCTGGCTTGCGTCTGTTGCAGTAATGTGTATTATATCGGGATACGTTACGTTATTTGAACATTCTTGATTGTTTTTTTTTTAAACATGCACCTTGTGTTGTAGGAATATCCATTCACTTGTCGTGAAAGAATGCATGTGTTCACTGAAGTACTCAAACATGCATTAAGAACAATTCAAGCTGTTTTAGTAGATAAAGGGTATAAAAATGTTTGAAAAAAATATTTTACTAAAGTGCAGTATTTGTGAAAGAGATAAAGGTGACCTGCTGATCTACTGTCGGTCTTTAGGTTATATAGATGTATGCTTTTCTTACAAAGATTTTAGAATTTAATCTTTAACGCACCAACTGCCACTTAGCGTGTATTGAATTACTTTCCTAACCTCAATTCAATATCCTTTAAGACACGTATGGTGTCTGAATAGCGACGAGAATTATTCTTTTCAGCTATTTTGATCGTGTGAGACGAACATATGTTGTGTCTTCTTGCAGAAATCAATATCCGCACGATATACAAACAAACCAACAAAATATAGGAGAGGTGTCCACAGAGTATGTCCTTTTGTATCAATAACCTCAGGAACGGCGTATTAAGACATTAAAGCAACATGTAGATAATCAAATTCTCTTGAGGGCCCCCCACAGCGCTGAAGGGTTCACCAAGGACGTGGTAAAACACTCCGCTTCGAGGCTATAGAAAAAAATACTCTCTAGCCTCGAGGATACAAAAGTTTAGCCTTCATGTGCAGCTAGAGGTATCAAATAGCTCAATTTTAGTCGGGGCCTGTAAGCTTTGAGATCAAAGATGGGCCATTTTGTTTAGCGCCAGTTTCCCTCGCGTTTATTGACATGGTAACACGCTACTAAATTGCAAACTTAGATCTAGTGAGGAAATGGTTTTCGTTTTGGTAAAAAATAATGCGATGTATCACAGGGCTGTGTTTTTTCTGTTGAAAGTAGTCGTCTTGCTAGTGATGGCAGATTTTTTTACACAAGCTCAGATCGTCTTTCAGTTAAATCTTTAGAACTTGTTTTAAAACTCTTATTTCAGTCTTTCCGCTTTCTAACTCCATACCAAGTGAAATGCACCTCGTTGGAAGACCAAAAAACATCGGTGCAATCTTGATCAATGTGTAGTCTTAACTTTAAATCCCACTCGTGTTCTTTGTGCTACACCAAACCATCAATGTGTCGTTTGATTTATCAGAAAACTCCTTTCTTTCCCCAACTTCTTCAACCCCCTCTTAAGACTGCTTCGAGGCTGGTTGTTTTTCAGTTTCCTTTTCACCACTCCTGCACCACTCAAGATCGTCGTTTACACATTTAAACGCATCCCACGATTTTCGCATAGATAATATTTACGTAATTTTAAAGGTTTTATGTGAATAATGTTCTCACCCGAACCCAACACCCTATCCTCGAAACAACATAAACAGCAACAGCAGCGCCATTACCATGACCACCACCACCACCAACAACAACAACAACAATAAGTACAAGGCAGTGACATATAAATGATCACACTGAATATAATGTTATCACAAAGAATAGGTAATAGGAATAAGTAAATATATGAAACAGAACATAAAGAACCTCAAGCATACAATAACAGAAGAAAAAAACGACCAACTCATGTCGTATGGACAAAGAACAGCAAGCGCCAACTCGAGCGCAATTTCAGTTACATGTAATAAAATATAATGTCAATATAGTCCCCTCTGTATTCGGTATATGGTACTAGATCATGTGTGTATGTGGTATATATGTCATATGTACACACTGCTTGACGTCATGCGAGAATGCCCACGGATGTGGCGAGAACGTTGTTTCATAGGTTCCCACTTGTCACTGGATCTCCATACAGAACTTGTCGGCAATGAAAAAAGTCCCTCGAAGTTCAACAGGTGCCCGCTAGGAAGATAGCATGGAGGAGAGTAAACAAACACGCCGTTTGCCATAGAGATAAGCTTGTACGAAAAACTGTAAAACTGTCACGGCAGTAATGATTTTACTTGCTAACTAGCACTGTGAGAATGCGATAAATAGAGTAAAACGCAACATCAATTTGTGTCAAATGAAAATTGACTACACTTAGAATTATTCCCAGAAATGAAAAAAAAATAAGGTGGGGAATTTCTGATTTATCAGACGTCGTGCCATTTTGATTAAAAATACGGACTAGAGTTGAATTACAGATATGAATTTTGCATTAGAACATAATTTCCATTTCTTCAAAAAGAGAAACGTTGAGAAGCGTGTTTCCACACGAAGTTCACGCAATGTATTTTTATTTGGCGTTAACTTCGTGTGCAACGCAAAAAATATTCCACAGGAAAATATTTCTGTCAACACCGGCACTTATGAATAAAACAGGCAGTGAACTTTTAAAATCATTTGAGCATAAACCGTACTGCAAAGGCAATTATGTCTGAGCGTAATTTCCACGTCTCGTAAACCATCGGAACTAAGGGCTTGCAAACATTAATCACACACCACAGAGCTTAAAGCAAGGCGTTTTATACGTACCGTAGTCAATGTAAACAGGAGAGAGAGAGAGAAAATTTGGTTATAGTTAAATCATATGTCAGAGTTTATACATGTACGTTTAACTTGTATTAACACGAAATGTCAAAGTTTCCTATGCATATCGTGATGTATCCCTTAGAGCTAATGATGCATGTTTCATCACGTCCGAATGTGGTAACGCCATGTGAAAGATTCCACGAATTACCGACTTAACGAGGGCTGTATACCAGCCTCCTTAGCGGTTTGAACGAGCCCCATTACGTTGCGTGATGTAAGTAAGGGAGGCTACGGTACGCACATAACTGTGGCGTTACTGAACTCCGAGCGAGCTGCGTTTAACCACGTTCCCGTGGAGAACATGTAAACGACTACAGAGGAGACAGACGCGTTTGTATAAACAGGCTCCGTCTTGCCAGAGATCACAAAGTAACAATATATCTCCGCCATATTCTACAATGTACTCAACAATGAATTACATGTATTATTCATACAGGCCCAGGGCGCTTTTTAAATGCATACATCAACTCCGGATGATTGGGTATTGCCCACTAAAATCTCATTTCCGTGTAAGTGCACGTTACATTTCAGCAATGATACTGTTTCCCTCATAGAGAGGAAATGTAGGTTTTACAGCCCTCTCGTGGGTAGTCTGCAACACCGATAACCTCCGCTGCAGCAGGGACGAGATGGCCGACGCCACGAATACAGTCTATCGGATGCATGGTTGCTGGGATCTCCTGATTTAAACATGTGAAGCGTATTAAGGTGTCAACTGAAGCATTAGATATTCAATGAATCAAAGAATAAAATTCTTTATCTGCCTGAGATTTATCATTTCGAATACTCGAATGGAAAATTTTAAATTTGTGATCTTGTGAATCTCTTCCTGGATTTCTGGAGCTGTGATTTGCGATTTTAATGATTAATCGGTGAAACAACATGACCGGTTTTATATACGAATACGCCTTGATATCGATTCTATTGTGAAAACGATTTTGGGATGTAAGAGGTATTTAGTGCAGATTTGTTAGTTGTGGTTAACAATCTACCTGTCATATATACGTCACATCATTTACCGGCATACACCTATAGTGTGTGTCAAAAAGCGTTGAAAGAATGCGATATGCAGCATATATAATTGTGTAGTGTAACATATCAAAACAACAATTTCGAAACTGGGGTGAAACTAGTTTGTTTACAAACCTGGCAACATATTTTCAGATGTGAAAACTGACGCATGTTATCTTTTACTGCTGAAGTGAATTTCTCTCTCTCGTTTTGACCACACCTGCTTTTCTCCCTGGCGTTATCTAATGTACGATAAGGTAGACGATACAACACAGGCGGTGTTAAACAGAGGAAAGCCGCAGTCTATCTCAACAGTGAGTCATCAGATAGTGACATCTCTTCTCCCATGAATAACACTCGGTCACATTCTACGAAAGGCATTTTTTCAAAAGTTGTTTTTTTAACTCCTCGTAAGTACATCAAAGCATGTTCATTCTAAACTCTTTTCACAGCAAAACGTCGTAAAGATCGCTGTTGGTTTGCCATTTTTCTAAACATAAACATAGTTTGTCATAACAATCCACTTCATCAGAGGTATTCGCTTCTTGAAATTCGAAAGTACATCTGTCATTCATCAATCATTCAACCAGGTACATCTTGACCGGTGTAAGAGGAATTAGCTTACCATGAATAACTATCTGATTGTGGCGTAGATCCTCTAGCGTTATTGCCCGAACTCATTCTCCATTTGTCTCCTACTTCAAACACCCGCAGAATGTACTTTTATATAAATAGTCAGGGACTTATCTGATTCTCCGAATAGGAAAAGTTAAAGCATAAGGCACTCAGACGAAACAAGAACAGAAAAGTTAAAAAGAAAAAAAAAGTAGAATAGAGAAAAGAAAAGAACAGAACAGAAAACAGAAACGTAAGGAAAAGAACAGAGATAAGAACTGAAATAAGAAAATATTTGAACGAGAAGGAAAGGGGGCAAAATAAGAGAGAAAAGAAAAAAAATTAAGCTTTTATACTACTTTTCTAACTTCAGAACACACGCATAGTGAATATAAGGTTACATGTTATAAGATGGCACAGGAAAAGTAAGCACTGCGTTACGTTCAAAGAAGAATCAATGACAACATTCTCCAACTAAAGAACAGAGAATAAAGGCAGGTGTTCTCACACTCATCCAGCAAATCAACTCTACAACCCCAGATTCTAACCTTATGCAGTTAAGCTCACTTGCAAGTTTGAAAGGTTATAATTAATATTTAAAAGATAATTGAAGAAACTGTATGTATATATAACAGAGTGGAATCCTCAGATGTTCTGCCTCTTTATCTGGACTTGCCTCTTTAATGGATAGACTTACTATACATGCACGGGCTCTACATGCAGTACAATCTTTATGCAGTCTATCGTAAGACGATATTTTCATGGATAATGCCAAATGCTTAATGCCATGACGCACCTTTCGTTAAGGCAAACTGTGACTGCAATAATGACGGGTACGTCAGCTGGTTGGGTCATGTGGCCAGTCCCCTATTCGCATGCACAGCATTGTTGTACCTTGCATGTTGTTATCGTATGCATGATTGGCAGGTGGTGGCTAGACGGGCTAAAACTGTAATCTTTCCACATAAACAGGCGAAGATAATATCTATGTGAATGACGTGTTATGTCCCATACGACGAGTTAATTTATTGTCTCGTGCATACTGTCTAAAATAAATACGTGCAGTCACGTCTTGCACGAGACGTTATCTAAGTGAATGACGCCGATGTCATTTTGGGCGCATTTGTTTCCTCCTGCTAAATTTGGACCTGCGTTTGCACGTGAAGGACGTGTCCTGTTACTGAACAAACAGAATATGTTGAAACACGTGTGAAGGCTCTGTTTGTTTGTTGTAATTATAAGTTGTAATATGGTTTTGCACTGATAAATAAGCATGTTTGTTTAATACTATAAGCATAAATAATCACCTCCACAGCACTAAATATATTTCTGTTTTAGACACCTTTTTTAATCTAGGCGAGGAACATACCGGAAACTGTCTCCCCAACATTAGAGAGTGAATTCGAGAGGAGTCTAACTTCGATCGAGAGTGACTGGGCATGTTTAGATTGCTTAAGCTCTCAAATTAAGGACTGAACTTATTTTATCATTTTAATTCTTAAGGACAAGGCAGTTGTTTTCTGGAACCAAATATCAGTGAAAATCCATGCATATCCCAACAAGTTCTTCCAGATAGGGAGTTTACATCAAGCCTTATCAAACTTTACATGCAACAACAGTAGTAAGGAGATATCTTTATGTAAATATAAACTCTTGAATGATCGCTCCCAGTATAATTATATCTGGATTGTCTGACATAAAACCCGGTTATTTTACAGATCTCTGTCATATATAGTTAAATTATTTTTGTGTTGCGTCCGACAACCAAACAAAAAAACAAACAAACAAACAAAAAAAAAGAAAGGAAGAAAAACCACTGAAGCAATCAGTTTGTACGTTTTTCCGCAGCCGGGATCCTTATCAGACAGGTTCGACTTCATCCACTCTAAGACAATAAACTGTCGTAATCTGACTTATAGGTTGTTGGATGTACTTTTAGAATGTGATCTCATGGGGACGAGATGTTAAGGACCATTGTTAACTTAACTGTTTGGTTAACAACGTCGGATTATGTGCAACACAAATCCCAAGTTAAAAAAAAGTGCCAACGATATGTACGTTGCTTACAACGGAAATAATGAAAAAAAAAACAAAACAAAAAACAACAAAAAAAACCACAACATTGTGCTTTGAGCAGTGTAAACAATCTGCGAGGGCGATAATTAAAACCCATGGCTACCAGCAAAATGTCTTTCAAGCAGAAGTCTGGCACAAGAGCTTTCGTTGCTAGCTCCGAATACGGTCATCCCGTGCTTAATTTCCTATCTTGTCAATAGAAGCCTGTTGTCAACGTAACTGTCTTACAGGGATCGCGGCACATCGTGGAGCAATACACATGCTGCCACCAACTGGCGGAGAACACATTTTTAGCGATTTATAATATTTGTGCAATGAAAGTATTGATAAATCAAGTCACTGATGTGCCAACTACGTTATATCGGGGATTAATGTATTGACGTTGCACGTATATTTAATGGCAATCTCTTCCGGATCCGTGATGTATTGATCTTTGGACTGATAACAATTTCTTTAAAGAGAGAAGGTGTGACAAAACGTTTATTTATTATTTTCATTACATACCGTCTGCTCTTGCTGTAATAGGGGTTTGGTCGTCTGCTACAGACAGGGGAGGTAACTCTAGGTAATTGTAGGTGTCACTTTGTGTTTCTTTCTAGCAAATTTGGTTAGTTCCAGTTCTTGGGGTTTCTATGCCATCCCAACAATGGAACCAAGATTAAAGCACCCTCTGGCTTAGGAACCTAAAGAAAGATGGAAAATTTCATGTACTGTGCAAAGGTTTCTTGCTGTAACCAAAAGCGAATTGTTGGGTTGAAACCATATAAAGACCTTGTTTGTTTTCATTTTGCCCTGAAGTCAATCTTCAGAATAACACATATACGCACAGTGATGTTGCGAAAATCTCACGCACGACCAATATTCATTGTGTCAGCATAATACAATGGAGTAAATGTCCAGAAAACGCAAAACCCTTTACGTGCAAGATGCTGGGAGCACGGAAACACTTGCATCGTTTTAAATGTACAACTTTTGGCTCTCGTCTTTCTAAGCGAAAGATCTTACTTAGAGATCTCTACATTAGCTCTCGCAGGCAGTTTTGTTTTCATCAGAAAAGATCATGGTGAGCAAACATTTCCAGTTTTCAGTCAGTAAGTGTGCCATGGTTTTTCACATAACGATTCAAACTATTGATGAAACATAGTCAGCCGGTATATTACGCGTGAATGTGTTACAATTACCATTGAACCAACAGACTCCTCATTTATATAAATATCTAGTAATCCGGATAATTTGATTTGTATGGCAGCCATGGCGTTACGAGTGATGAGGCCTGACGGAAGAAAGTATGTCCGCATGATTAGTTGTAGAAAACACAACGACTAAGAGGGTTGCTAAAATACAGGACTATAGACTTTAAGAATTCAGAAAGGGTTGGCATTCCTTTTGCGACTAACTAACATTTTTACACCACATTGATCACCGACTGGGACATTTATACGCGACCTTTAAGTCAAGAGTGAGTTGTTCATTGTACGAAAATAACACAACAGCGACTGCAAGACATGTGAATATATAAACAAAATTGCGCCCTTGCTATGCCAACTATCCTGTTTCCACTCTAATATGTTATTTGTGTTTCCGAGGTAAATGTTAGGTGGAGAGAAACCGATATATCTCCGGCTTCTTTTGCAAGTTTATGTATGCGAATGATGTAAGCTTAGACTCCGCTCGATGTATAATCAAATATTGATGTGAAACAAATAATCAAGATTTATCCGTGTAATACAATATGATGGCATTTATCTTCTGGGAGTAACACTATCTTCGAGTCCTCTACAATAAGCTAATGAAACACAAGCTACGAGGCAATAAATCTGTATTATATACAGACTGTCTCTTGGCTCCCACGAGGCAGTGTAATGTCGACGGAACACGTCTCATTATCCAGGCGCTGTTAATCTATTGATGAGCCTGCTAATGCCATCGAACACACAGTGAGTAGGGTCTTTCCATCTGCCGGTTGGTAATGACATCGACGTGTCTGAAATGTACATGATGTTTTGGTGAAGACGTATAGGTTATTACTGTCAGGGTAGGGCGGGTGAAGTGGTGTATGGTCATTGTGGGAACACTGACATGGAAGATGGTACATGATAGTTGTGGGTGCTAGAGTGGTGGTGGAATGAGTGAGTGAACCTGACTAAACGTCGCTTTTGGTAATATACCAGCCATATCACGCCGTGCTAAGCAATTTGATGGCATATTTTAGTTGACAGCAGTTTGTGCTATGGGATGGATGGCCTGTGAGGTTTACTGGTGTGTGTGTAAGTAGGTAGAATATCTGTTAGGTGGTAGGTGTTTGTGTGAGGAGGTCGATGGTCTGTTAGTGGTAGGTGTTCGTGTGAGGAGGTATGGATTGTCTGTTAGGTGGTAGGTGTTTGTGTGATGAGGTAGATGGTATGTTAGGTGGTAGGTGTTTGTGTGAGGAGGTCGATGGTCTGTTAGTGGTAGGTGTTCGTGTGAGGAGGTATGGATGGTCTGTTAGTGGTAGGTGTTTGTGTGAGGAGGTCGATGGTGTGTTAGTGGTAGGTGTTCGTGTGAGGAGGTATGGATGGTCTGTTAGGTGGTAGGTGTTTGTGTGAGTAGGTAGATGGTCTGTTCGGTGGTAGGTGTTTGTGTGAGGAGTTTGATGGTCTGTTAGGTGGCAAATGTGTGTTTGTGTGTATTTGTGTGTGTGTGTGTGTGTATGTGGGGGGGGGGGGGGGATTGGGAGGGGGCGCAGATGGTGTGTTAGATGACTGGTGTTTGAGGAGGTAGATGGTAAGGTAACAGGTGTGTGTGTGTGTGTGTGTGTGTGTGTATGTGTTTGTGTCTGTGTTTGTGTGTGAGAGAGAGAGTGAGAGAGAGTGAAGACAGATGTCTGGTAGGTGATGTGTATGTGTGTGCTGTGTGTGAGAAGGTACATGATATGTTTGGTGGCAGGTCTTTGTGAGATGAGGTAGATGGTGTCTCATCAGGTGACATGTGTTTGTGTATGGAGGTAGGTGGTCAGTTAGGTGACAGGTGTTTGCGTGAATAAGTAAATGGTCTTTTAGGTGACAGGTGTTTGTCTATGGAAATTAGATGGTGGATGAAATGTAAGGTGTTGTGAAAAGGTTTGAGGAAGGTGTCTGGTGGTAGATGGCAGGTGTCCGATGGTAGATGGCAGGTGTCCGATGGTAGATGACAGGTGTCTGATAGTAGTGATGAGAAAATGGAAAGCGTACACAGTATATTTTCGTGAATACCATACACATTTCATTACCCATTCAGCACCCCTCAATGAATGCCCGCCATTACCCCTCACGTATCAATACCCTCGCCGAAGCCCCCTCCAACACCCTCACTACTTAACACTCAGGGTTAATATGAAAACTGCAATGTGACGTGCCCAGCGAGATATTTTCATTGTGAGAAGATGACGCGACACACATAGAAGCCGCACTAACAACTGACATTTCTCTCAAGTATCGATTTTACACGATACATCATGTACTAAGTACACCCACTGGCATTATGAGATACATCAATATATCATCAAATGCGTGACTGGTATTGGACATTAACATTGAATAACACGAGTGTCTGAAGAAGCCTGTTATTGTATCCCCAATTTGTTGTCGGGGAAATAGTACAGCTTTCACTTTAATATACTATACCCTTTAAAACTAATCCCGTTAATGTGATGTGTATAATGTAGAATCTACGAAGCAAGGGAAACCAGTCAATCTGATGGTAAACCAGTTATTGTTATAGCCTGTTGTCTTCAGACAAAGAGATAAAAAAGATAATCGATTCCAATTCTTCTTGCTTCTTGACTTCGTATTAGTGTAATGGATATTTACTTGGCTCCGTGTTTAAGCGAACATGACACTTTTGACGTCAAGGCAATTTTGAAGAAATTGCGTTGCCATTTCCTGTTTAAAAGGCCCGTGCCATTACCGTTTAAAAGACCTGTGCCATTAGACTACCATTATATATTCAATCTGTTCAGGTTGAGTATGTAAATGTCGCTTATAAATGAACCCGAGCGCATGTAAATGTCAGTGAACATGTTTAAATGTAAGTGAACACAAGTAAATGTTAGTGAAACGTCTGAATATAAATGAACAAATATAAATGTAAGATAACACATACATCCATATGAACACGTGTAAATGTGAGTGAACACGTGTAACTGTAAGTAAACTCATGTAAATGAACACATGTAAATATATAATTAATAAACTCATGTAAATGTAAGTGAACACGTGTAACTGTAAGTAAGCTCATGTAAATGAACACATGTAAATATATAATTAATAAACACATGTAAATGTAAGTGAACACACTTAACTGTAAGTAAACTCATGTAAATGAACACATGTAAATATATAATTAATAAACTCATGTAAATGTGAGTGAGCACGTGTAAATATAACCCCACAAATATAAATGTAAGCGAACGCATGTAAATGTAAGTGAACACGTGTAACTGTAAGTAAACTCATGTAAATGAACACATGTAAATATATAATTAATAAACTGATGTAAATGTAATTGAATACGTGTAACTGTAAGTAAACTCATGTAAATGAACACATGTAAATATATGATTAATAAACTCATGTAAATGTAAGTGAATACGTGTAAATATAACTCCACAAATATAAATATAAGCGAACACATGCAAATGTAAGTGAATACGTGTAACTGTAAGTAAACTCATGCAAATGAACACATGTAAATATATAATTAATAAACTCATGTAAATGTGAGTGAACACGTGTAAATATAACTCCACAAATATAAATATAAGCGAACACATGTAAATGTAAGTGAAAACGTGCAAGTGTAACTACAAGACACACAAATAAACAGAAAGAATAAAAAACCGATTAATACGAGAATATTTATTGGCTCTCACAACAATAATTACGGGTGCCAGTAGGGGTAGGGAGTGTGGGGTGTAATGATGCATATTTTCGGTGTGTGTCTGTGTGGGTGAGTGAAGAAGGGTCAAGGTGGAGGTGAGGTGGTGTCAGTTGCAGAAACAATCACTATATGTTCAAAACGAGTGAGAGAGTGAGCGCGTGAGTTGAGGTTTACGTCGCACTCAGCAACATTCCAGCTGTATGGCCGAGGCCCAGACATTCCAGTGATCATCAACATCAGCATCGATCTGCACAACTGCTAACCGATGACATGTTTCAACCAAGTCAGCGAGCCTAACCACTCGACCCCCTTAGTCGCCTCTTACGACAAGCTGATCCAGGGCTACTGTTCGGTATTTGTCATGTTTATATTATGAACTGGGTTTTTTCCTGTATATAATCCTAAATCTTTTCATTTCAGAGACCAGTTGTCAGCCTATCCTTCCTGTGGAATCAGTATCAATACAAACAGTGATTAAGCGGTAATAAACAATTGGTTCTAATATATTACGAACTGTAAACCAAAATATTAGCAGTTTGTCCCGTGATTGCTGAGATGAACGATGGTACTGAAATCCCCCGACGACGCCCAATAATTCCTTGAACCTACGTTCCAAGGACGTGCGTCTGTGATGGAACAAAGCGATTGTGAAGAAAGAGTGGAATTGGACTGCACGACTTGTATGGTAGTTTGAATTGGATTGGCAGACCCGTGGGGAAAAATCTCACTCTGTATGTTTGGGAGTTCCACCGTATCTCATGAATTAAAATTGTGAGCTGTTCAGTAAATAGATTAAAATGACAGAGATGAAAGACCCTGTGTCGAGGGACAGCATTTATCTCCGAGCCCCAAATCAGGCAAAACTGTTTTGAAAATAAAGGAAAAAATCTGACGAAGCCTTAATTACATTGTTAAAGGTGGACTTGGGAAAGAGCAGTCAAGTCCTAAATTTCGTCTTGGAATTGCAATATTCATCTCATCGCGAGTATTCAAAGGAGATATCCTTTCTCCTTTTTTTATAATTCCATTACCCTTTTCTTTCATTTTAGACGTTTCATTTTCACTGCAGGACCCAAATGATCAATTTCTGTCAAACAGCAATCACTCCACGACCCTCAATTCATGTTTATTTCATAGCATTGGCACGGTCTTCCTGCAACTACTTATCGATTGTGCTTGTGCTGTAATCACCCCCTGATGCTATCAAGACAAACTAACTCTGGACTTGCGTCCGAATAACTCGTCGTTGAACTTTAATAGGAATCTGCACAAATGTCAGACAATAGTTAGAACACCGTCCCGCAATATGAGAGCTGGGATACGAGCCAGCCTGAACTATATTCCCTTAGCGTAATAAGATCTGTCAGAGCGATGTGTGCTATGTCTTCGTAGAGGCGAATGAATAATTGAAGACCCAAAGAAGCCGATGTATAAAAATGTAAGGGCCAGGGGAAACGAAGAAAGGAAAATTTCCATCTTACTTCTAGGTTTCAGATCTTGGAGAGCAAAAAAATGAATATGATTAACTATTTGTTCGTATTTTTACGTTGGAACACAGCTGCTACTGAGCATGCGCACTTACGTCACACTGTGCAGTAACACAATACATGAAGTCCATTTTGAAGGATTCAGAAACATATTATTTCTAACATGTTGAAATCGGGACGCTAATTGCCAGAGAAGAAAAAGGAAATAATATATGTTTAATCTTCAAAACGTATGTACGGGCGATGGAGTCGTGTTTGACGATGTTTGCCATTTGCGTTCAGTCAGTGACACTTTTGACAAAAGAAATCTTAGGACGTCAAATACAAGGACGATCTTATTGTAGCTTGGAGTATCTTTCCTATCCTAAAAAGTAAATAACGTGCCAATGAAAAAAATAAATTGAGACACACCAATATATAAACGTAAGTTTATTTCTCATATTTCACTGTGGTGGCCTTGCATTTCCACTGCGTGTTATATAGCTTGTCACAGATGAAATAAAACACTGCCAATACACTATCTATCAAACCAGGGATGAATAGCAATGCAAATAGGGGAGTAAATATGAAGTAAACATCAACAGAGTAACATAACTATGAGAAAACGTCTTTGTATAACATGAATGTTGAAGAGATGTCGCCCCTGCTCGCGAGTTTTTCATGCTGCTGTTGACGCGATTCGCCCAGATCATCAATCATACGAAAGATATCCATTTTCATTATTTTCAACATAAGCGATTTGTCTGTTCCTCAGGAAGCAATCAGTGTACATCGGCTTAGACGTGGTGGCGACGTCCTTCAACAACGTTGCTGTTGCAGCGACTGTCATCAGTCCAACGGGAAATGGGGCCAGCGCAGGCGACACATTTCCTGCTTGGCGTCTATGGCAAATGGACTTTTTCCTACCACACGCAAGAAAACGTTCATATTGTCGTTATCATCTCTGAAAAAATACAAGGGAAAACAAACAGGTATGAACTCTTGTTCTAGTGCTGCCCAATGCAAAACGAATCCGCAAACCCATTGTAAAGTTGAGCTGAAATCAGATGGTGAAGTCTGAAAAAAGGTTGGCTCAAAAGCAGCGGTTGACAGCATGATCAACTACAGCAAACAGCTGACATATAGGAAAATCCCACATTTTGACCGACCGAGTCCAGTTCACTTGGCTTTCGTAATGGTGGCATAACCGTAATGGTCCAGAAAGGGGCATTCCAGATGAAACAAAGGCTGTTTGCCGATGACAGGCCAGCTGTGTTAGAAGTCAGTGACTCAAACACAGCCAGACAAAAGGAGATGTTTCAGATCACAGACCATATTCCTTGCCCCAGCTCTACGAACATCTGCACTATCAAGATAACAGTCAACGAACACGATACCCGTTCAAAACGACAAACACGAAGATAATGGCCTTGCATCCAGTGAGTCAGGAAGTGCCACTTACTTTTCAACGTGTACATGAAACTAAATATGATTCATTATTAGAACCGAACCGACCGGATTTTCGGACGTTTGCCCATACCTGTTTGTTTCTTATAAAGAAAGGTATCTCGAGCTTTGTAATGATGGGGAAGCGGCATCAAGTCTCGTTTTTAACGTTATGTTTCACCAACATGTCTAAACCGATTGGCTAAAGAAAGTACACCTCCACGTTTGGACGGAAAAAGAAAAAGTGATTGTTCAGTTTGATCGGGGTTATGAAGCTAAGGTTCACGGTGTTTTTTAGTCTTTTTGGAGAAGTAAACATTTGTAATGTGTTGGGTAAATACATTTGTCAGGAGTATGCCATCTTTTGCTCTACAGGTAAATCTTTGTTCAACTATAAGATGCCTCTACAGTACTAATGACCTATTGTGAGGTTCCCTTGTGTTAGATCTTATCTATACATCGATATTATTATCAGCTAACAACACAATGCTGCTCACATTTGACGTTTTTCATCACGGAAATGCCAATTACAACCGTGAACCCAGGACTAACGTGGTTTATCTCCTTGATTAAATCCGCCTCAATCATTTCTGCTCTCACTGATCGAGAGAAGTGAATCAATTTGGAATCAGGAGTCGTAATTGGTGCCAACACAGGTCACGTGACAATGCATGGAAAGGTCAAAGGTCGACTAGTTCCGGCCTACTCGGATGGTCTGTATTTGTAAACGTGACCTAACGTAACAATGGCGGCTTATCTCATGCTAAGGCCGTTGGTTGGGCACGTTTTTTTAAGGGCTGGCGGGGACTAGCGACAAGGCGAGCTGTTCAGAGCTGTCAAGCCGTAATCTGGAAAGCCATGCTGATTTGACGTTTAACGAGGTAATCGATAGCTGACGGAAACTGGGAGCAAAGGCGGTTTTCAATGTCGTAAAAAACAACGCAATGCATTTTTTACGTCGTAACGATTTCATGCAATCTACAACGCTGTCATTTTCACGTGTCGTTAGAAAAACGTAACTGCGTTAGCAATTGTAGAAGATGAACAAGCATTTAACTGAAAAAGGCGCTGTGTGGAGTTGTAATCCCCAGCTGAAAAGGGATGTTTCGACATTACCCGAGAACACCATGACTTCAGTTCGGTTACCTTTCGTTCAGAATAACACGACCAAAATGTGGAAAGTATTAGTTGACCCAACCCTGTACCAAATTCATTGGTCGCCCATATATCTTGTACTGTAGCTCCGCTCCGATGTATGTTGTTGGCACCCTGTCATGTCATTTAAACAGCGCGTGTATGAGCGGCGTCTATGTGTATGGTTTTGTATGTGTGTGTGTGTGTGTGTGTGTGTGTGTGTGTGTGTGTGTGTGTGTGTGTGTGTACGTGTGTGTGTGTACACACTCACACACATAACCCAGGATTATATATATATATATATACACACACAACCCAGGATTATATACATGTGTGCGGGCGCGCGCGTGTGCGTTACAAAAGAGTGTTAGACACACGTTTAGCGTTTAACGTTAAATGTCCCACAAGTCAAATATTTCATCCAAAAACATCCGTAACAAATCTAATTCCCTCCAACTGAGGCAACCTCAACATATCAATCATTTAACCTTTGCATTGGTTACATTTTCATTGGAGACTTAGAAAGTATATTTACGACGCTTGATCTAAAGTGAAGAGGGTGGCGTTTGGTTGGTGGATGTGGGTAGACAGATAACTCACAGGAGACAAAGAGTGAGAAACAGGTAAACAGGATGCAGAGTTCAAAACAGGCCAGGCGAACGTACTTGAAAAAATGCTGATTGGCAGATGGACGAGAGTGCAAGATGGGGATATCAGAGTGAGTGAGCGCGTGCGTGTGTAAGTGTGAGTGAGTGTGTAAGTAAATGTGTAAGTGAGAATGAGTGAGCGACTGAGAGAGGTTACATTTTGCTCTCTACCTCGATTTTAATTACATGACTAATGCATATCAGTGATAACCGATTCACACTGCGATATATTCCTAAGTGGGGATGGACTAGCAGAATAGAATGAATGAGCCGAAGATTGACTGAAAAACCGCAGCCTTTCAAGAACACCAGCACTCTGCTTTCTCACATAATCTTTTCGATTGCTAAATTGATTTTAGCCTAATTCTTTAAATAATGATATTGGCATTTCATACCAGGTTTTCAATTCTATGTTGTTATTAGAGAACTGATGAAATAAAACCAATCAGCATATTATCTGTTTATTCCCAAACGCCATTAAATCTCCCTAGACCATGTCAGATACACTGACGCACCCGAGCATAGTAAACTGCACTTTAGTGAGGGAGGTGAGTGCTGGACTATAGATTTCACATTTCAACCAGGTTTAGGAATATGTCTTTGGGACAGAATCTATCACTGGACTGTCAAATAATAGCCACCTAATTTTCACTACTGTGGGGAAATGGAAAATCAGTAAATGGCGCAGAGCCTCGAAGTACTTAAGACAGTTAATCAATATGCTACGAGTCACGTGACTGGACAATTTGGCAGTCGGACAGTAGATCCAGTTAGCTGGTCCTTCGCTTTTCCAGTCATACCTTCTCTGGCAGAATCGACAGTTGACAAGCAAATTGGATAATACGTTACAAACCTCGAGCCGAACAGTTGCACGGCAGTTCAGAATGTTGCCTAGCGCTAACCATGTTTGCATGTGATCTGAATGCATCTCCTGTTAAACTAATTTAGCTAAAAACAAGGTACATATTATGCTCCTCCATTTCCACATTAACTGCAGTTAAGTTTTGTGTGTGTCTGTACGAGGTGTTTCTGTTAGCCTCATTCGTTCAAACATTTCAGATATGTTCGGTACTGTTTTACAGATAATCTGCACCAGTTGTTTTTTCAAGTCTCTGCTTTAGAACATGTATTACATAGCCTGAAACCTTTGCTGGGGTTGACAAGAACCCGCGAGCGGGAAAACAGAACGATTGAGATAAAAACACCCAACAATCGTCAAGACCGAATGTTCAGCTGCCTCTGCTGCTAGCGAAAAAAGCGTAGAAGCTTAATACAACATTCAAATTTAATGCACTTAACTTCTGAAAAATTGATTTTGAATTACGGCAAAGTGACGCCTCTGGTGTTTAAAAGATAATAATTGCAGTCCGACAGCTACCCGCGGCCTTAGGTGGTAAATTCATTATTAATAATAATAGCGACGTTTTGTCTGCGTTTGGGAAGAATTTAAATATCAAATATCAACCTGTCAAAGCTCTCCTGAACTCATAAAGTCCATGGCTGCCGGCGATAGAGTAATAAAACCTTGCAATTTAGCAAATAGAAAAAAATGTTGTTGGATTGATATGAAGTAAATTAACTTTATATAAAAACGAATTTAAAAATGTGAGAAAACGTCAGTTGTTGCTGGACATGATGATTTGATCAAGATCTGTGGAAATGACTTTAAACAGATTAACTTGGCTGCTGTACACAAAAGAAATCTAGCTGGAATTAAATCGAATGTAATATTTTAACTATAAATCGTGAAAGTACAATCCCTGAGTCAGTTATTGCAGCCGAGTATTGAGAAGTTAAATAGACTTCAGACTCTGCAGTTGCAGGCAATCCATTATCGTTGTCAAGGAAGACCGCTTTATGTTTATCATTTCATGTTAACTCTCCTGTAAAACCCATATCACCAGTTTGACCTGTATTGTTACGTCACCGTCACTATACAATGGAGGGCTATATTGTAACGTCACGATCAATACAATGGAGGATTATATTGTAACGTCACGGTCAATACAATGGAAGACAATATTGCCACGTCATTATCACTACAATGGAGGACTATATTGCAATGTCAGTATCGCTCCAGTGGAAGACCATGTTGTGACGTAATTATCACTACAATGGGCGACTATATTGTAACGTCACTATCACTACAATGGAGGACTATATTGTAATGTCACTATCACTCCAGTGGAAGACTATGTTGTAACGTCACTATCACTACAATGGAGGACTATATTGTATCGTCACTATCAATACAAGTGAAGACTATATTGTATCGTCACTATCACTACAATGGAGGACTATATTGTAACGTCACTATCACTACAATGGAGGACTATATTGCATCGTCACTATCAGTACAAGTGAAGACTATATTGTATCGTCACTATCACTACAATGGAGGACTATATTGTATCGTCACTATCACTACAATGGAGGACTATATTGCATCGTCACTATCAATACAATGGAGGACTATGTTGTAACCTCACTATCACTACAAGGGAAGATCATATTGAAACATCGCAATCGCTCCAGTTGAAGACAATATTCTTTCTTACGTCACTATCACTACTGCTGAAGTCTATATTGTAACGCCGCTGTTAACCCAATGTAACACATTGTAGTGTCCTTATCGTCACACCAATAGCATGTACTATACGCCATTGTACCGTCACTATCGCTATAATTGGAAGACGTCACCGCTGTGTTATAATTGATGGCTGAGTATAGAGAGGACAGCTAGTATTTCCAGACAGCTAATGTTTCGGAAGTTATCTAAAAAGGAGAAGAGCTAATTGAAAAGGAGAGTTTTGTCAAGAAAATTGTTGTGTTTCCCATCCGGCTAGAATTGTCAAGGAGAGCTTCAGTTTGAAAGACGCCATTGTTGTTCAGACACTAACGGTGAGGCGGGGAGGGCAGAGGAAAGTCTTGTCAAATAGAATAGCTAATAACTATTGTCGTCAAGTAATAGGATTCTATTAAAGAGTCAATTAAGGCTCTTGGAGAAGCGTTGTTGTTTTACAGAGTGGGTGTGCAGATAAAGAAATACGACCTCCAAAGATACGGCTATTCCCTGCAGGAGGAGCACCATGAAGCGCGTTGTCGTTGCCCACATACGAGAATTATAAAGCTGATATTTTATCACTGAACAGGCGAAAGAAACCAACACTACTGAAATTCAGCCATAGTCTTTACAGAACCGAGGACAGTCTTGAAGAGACTTAAAACGATGTACTAACTGCATGAATACCTTAGGATGTGACACCCGAATTCCCGGTAGATGCCCAACAGAGTGCCTGAAAGCTGCACTGCAGAAACCTCGGGTGTGTTTACGTGTGAAAGGTGCATTGCAGAAACCTCGGGTGTGTTTACGTGTGAAAGGTGCATTGCAGAAACCTCGGGTGTGTTTACGTGTGAAAGGTGCATTGCAGAAACCTCGGGTGTGTTTACGTGTGAATGGTGCATTGCAGAAACCTCGGGTGTGTTTACGTGTGAAAGGTGCATTGCAGAAACCTCGGGTGTGTTTACGTGTGAAAGGTGCATTGCAGAAACCTCGGGTGTGTTTACGTGTGAAAGCTGCTTTGCAGAAACCTCGGGTGTGTTTACGTGTGAATCCTCATTCCAGAGACTTTGTGAGACTGAGATGTCGAGGGTGTATTGCAGAGGTGTGATTGTCTTAATGTGTGAAACCTGTATCGTAGAGCCTGTGTTGGTGTCTCCAGATCTGAAAGGGCAGAAAGGGTGATAGGGACAATGGGAATCTCGTTAATCCATTCGTGCGCGTCACTAATTAGATGACGGGGCATTTGGCTACCTTAAGAGTGTCACTGTTTTGGTGTCTTATGTATGGAGACTGTATTGCAGAGAGTGTATAAGTGTATTCATCTGTGAAGTATGTAATACTGCGTGAGTGTATGTATGTGTGAAGATGGTGTTGCAAAGACTGTGTAAGTCTTGCGACGTAAAGGCTGTATTGCAGATGCTGGGTGTTTTATGTGTGAAGTCCGTAATGCAGAAATATGCGTCTTTAAATGGGTTTGCGGAAGGCAGGTTTGAGAAAGGCACACTTGCAAACAGCACCATGATACAACCTGAAGTTGTCTTCCCCAATTATATAGAAATAGACACGGGCACAAATAAGGCGATGAACGACATTTTTACCTTAATATTTCAAAATGAAACCCATAACTCTAAGCATTACCAATCTGCCACACGCTCTCGGAGAAATACAATCAAAGGTTAGTATTTCTTTGATCAGTTTGATTAGAATCTGAAACGTCAATAATCCAGATGAGATTAATCTCTGGGCTATCAAGTATATAGCGGCGCCATTATCCGTACACGCTCAAGTTCCAGGGTTTCCTTGTTTGCTTTGTGAGACCATGTACATTACTGAAGTCTGTGGCTTCCAGTCGACTGATTATGGACATTAGTTGATGACCCAGCAATTAAGAGCCCGTCATTGTCACTGAAATGTCGATAAAGACCTTAGGCCTCTTCTCTTCCTGTTCGCCAACCGGTGATCGTATTGGTTATCGTTCTCTGACAATTTGGACCGGGGGCTTTAATTGCGTCATAAACAAGTTCCCCCGTCGGAGGATCTAATTTATTTCTCGCAAGAACGATTAATGAGAGAGCGATCTCGATGTGCTAAATAGCGGATCGATAGAAGACCGAGGCATGTTTCTTTTTTCTGATTCTTCATCCCAGCTAGTGTCTCGTGTTTCGAAGACATGGGCTACAAGGACCATTGTGTCGGCCTCTCTGAATCAGAGAGCCACAATATAATGAAGAATAATTTGATGAAATTGGTATTTTGTTACACTCAGAATTTCCATATTCCACTCGTGGGTCTTCTGCCCTGGCAGTACCGACTGCCATATTTGTAGGGCGAAAATTGAATTATCCCCGATATGAATCAAGGCTAATTTTGGAGGCAGTTAGTTTTTCTGGCCTTTTTTCCCTTTCTCCAGCGTACTTTGAATCCAAATTAAAGAAGCGCGTTTTGCGCCTTTACACTACAGAGCAACATTAATTTAAATCATGAGTTCAACACCACCTCGCTAGTCTTACTACAGAAACAGTGAATGAATGAAGGCTAACCGGTAACGACACCTCTCTTCCTTCAGGAATAAGTTCAGTAATACATTGCATAACTTCAAGACCAATTTCGGAGCAAATAGATTCTTCTGATTGGCCGGGCGGTCTACAGGGACCGTGCTGCTCGACTGCTTTTCAAAAAATGTATTTTGAAATAAAATTGATCTTTATTTTTCCCCTTGAGTTCTCACAGATGTAACCAACCTCGCACGACTTGGAACTGGAAATCTATTATCGATGTTGGATGAGATAGTTAGAGTGGAAGAACTTTTTCCTTTCCGTGGAATACCTTAAATAGATGTTCCTCGACAGCTACATTGCTCTGGCCTTGTCAGTGTTAAGCTCAAGGCGGGCGATCAAAACATTCGAAGGCTTTGGCACTACTGGTGCGGGAATTATTTGTGGAATATTTAGTAGATGCTTTTAATCACGCTTTACCCATGTTAAAAGCAATGACCTATTGGTTTGGTTTAGCCCAATTCATACTTTACCCGTTGTAGAATGAAAACGAATATAAAATCAAAATGATTATTTACAATCCTATACTTTAACCAAGTAATTCGGAGAACGTTATATTGTTTCACTTTCACACTTTTTGAGTTTATTGGGGTAAACTGGTTGTCGGTTAGAATCAAGCTTTGTCATGATCATTATTCTTATTAATGTGCATATTTGCAATACGCCAGTCCACAAAACGCTCGAAACGACGCATTATGACTCAGTGTAAACTGCGTCCTCATATCATGACGTTGATCACTAGATTGTCTGCTTCCAGACACAATTATTTACAAAGCAGACCACTGTAGCTGAGTGCGCTTTAAATAGACAAAAATACTAAACAAAAGAAAAAAAACCCAAAACAAAACACAAAAACAACCAGCCAACAAACAAAAGCATTCGAAGCTTCTTCTGGATTATGAGCGGTACAGTCTTTAATGTTTCTGTAGCCGCCCATTGAACATTCAGTTTCTGCAATGTATGAAACAGGACCGATGTTTTATTGTTGATTACAACTAGATTACCACTAGTCTCACTCATAGTCCCCGAACCACATTATTTCCCCTACTGCCTAGCCCTCCCTGCAATGCTAATCAAAGCCCTAAATGAGTGCCTCAGGTCTGAATCTCCCATCTGACTGTGTCTACTTTTCAATTAATTTTATTTTGTTACATATATTCAGAGGCTAAGCGTTAGTCTAAACTATCACCCGAAGAGTTTTGTTGCGTTGAACCAAAATCTTGCTCTCGCTCACCGAGATATGAACCTTAATATGCTTCTCTATACACGTTTGAGCTTTTGTTGACATGCACAGTTCAAATGTAATACTGATATAATTATCAGCAGCTTGTAACCTATTGTCAAATACTAGACATTCTAATAACACATGCAGGAGTCCTTTGATTCTTGTTGAAACAAATCCCGTGCTTTATCGCGTGACGTCACGAGATCATAGTTCAGCCATTACAAGTAGTATCCACGAAGTCATATCTCCACGTGTTAATGTGATAACGATAAGCACGGGAGGGTTATCATTGCGACCCCGACTTTAATCACTCACCCCTCATAATTGTAGTTCTACTCTACGTGTGGTGGCGATATTGATGTACTGATTATGCTATTGACAACATGAATGATGTCTTATCTCCGACATTGATTGGCACGGAATGATAATGACATATTTATGAACACATGGCACGTTGTGTTTCCGGCTAATAACGACGGCTTCTCATGCATCTGCTAATCTGATCACGTATCCGTGTGGCCACTGAACGGGTGTTGTAGAGCTGTAGATTTCCTATGGAACAAGCATCGTTTTGTAAGACTGAAAAGCCGTTCCATATCCATAAGAAATCACTGCCAAAAGCGCGGTATAGATTGTACAATTGTGGTTATTACAATAGTGTTATTTTTTCAACAGTATTACAACTGTACGATGTTATTTTGCAATTGTAAACAAGTCGAGCTTGGGGAAAACGCATTTTGATTCTTGTAGTCATATTTTACGGAGAAGTCTAGGGTTTTAAAAAAAGACAGTTTGTGCGTACACAATGACGACGCCTCTTTGGATACACACACGTAAGTAACTGCCACCACACGTTAACGTAACCTTGCTCCAAGTCCATGGCCGATTTGTAATCCTATCCCTTAAAGAGGCAAGTCTAGATAAACGGACACCGGTCTGTCATATGTTTTACAAATTATCGTTTGAACTATTATATATTACCTTAGAGACCTGTGCAAGTCTAAGCTAAGCGTTATATTGATGACTATTTATCACTCATCCGGTACGCGCCTGTGTATGTGTCTCCATTAACTGGTCCGGATATGCCATTTTAATAGCTATTGACTATCCCCGCTCAGGAATAGCCGGACATTCTTGCTGAACCATGTAGCTATAGTTAAATCTTTAAACCCCTTGTGGAATGACCCTGTCATGAGGTCGAGTCAACGACCAATCGTCACTGCCCTTATCCACCAATATAACACGCCGCTGGTTCCATTCTGACATGACTACAAAGAGTAAACGCCGATTGGTGGTATATCCACCGTGAACATTGTTGCTGAAATCTATACAAAAGCGGCGTCAAAAGTCACTCACTCGTTCTGAACGACCAAACAAATCGTATTAACCACAGGGATGAGCATCAGGCAAACAGGTAGTCCTAGCTAGGTACCGTTGTACAAAGCGTCCTTACCGCTTACATCCTGATGTGAATCCTTCTCTGTGAACATTCAAGCCAACGATTATATCGGCGCTTGTACAACTGTCCACTTGGCGTAACATGTATAATGGGCCTATGGCCCCCTTACTGAAGTAAATTCCTCTCTCTCTCTCAGTCTAGACTTCCTCAGAATAAGATATATATATATATATGACACATACTCCCCTGTGTCCAGACGTTGCGCTACTACAGTTTGCAGTTCATCTTTGTGGAGCAGGCAAAAAAATCGTAGATTTGACTTGTGCATAACGGCTTGATTCATGACGCGGCGCGGGTATTAATGTTATACTAAATGGCTCTTTCACAACATTAACGATAACTCACTGAAAACAATATCCCAAAATGTGCTCCTCGCGGGCAGTTTAACTGCTTCTCCCGCTATTTTACTACATCTACGTATTTAACTTTGTATATGCCTATTACATATAGCAAACAAAACTCCTTCTTCATGTCAGTGTCGTACATAAGTAAGTAAATAAGCTAGAACTACCTTCACATGACACGGGTACATATAGCGACCTCCTTGGAGAAAATAGAATGTATAGTGTCTCCTTCATGATTCTATAGTTGTGGTGTTTGGACATTGAAGTGGATCTATCGGAATATTGCTGACAACAGCAGAATCAGCCCTTGGTGACTATCACTCCGATCTAACCATTCCCAAATTAGCCAGCTATAACGACTGTCAACAGTTGTGACAACCAACCTTGCTTGCACACTTGGTCCCGTCCGGTAAAGTCAATTTTGAACTGGTTCTTGAATATACGATTGTCACCGGAAATCTCGTACCGGAAGCAAGTTGGCCCCCACGTCGCATGTCGCAAGCTGGTGCGCGTAAAAGGGGCAGGGAACCAGCTTAGTAACGGAAGTAGCGCCTCGTGAGACGTAAGGACCCTTGGTTAGCCGAATGACAATGGCACGTGTTCACGCCTGTCACATATGAATTGCTTAATCCTACACATACACTATCCCCGTTTTACCAAAATCCTGAGCTCATATAGGTGCATTTTTTCAGTTTACCAATTATTGATACCTTAAACCTGCTGCAACGTAATTTGCCAGAAATTAATTCCGTAATTTTACAGAAACAAAGAACCAGTTTACAATCTTAAATGCATTAATCTGGCAGATACATTGGCCGAGTCTCCCAACTAATTAATTCACGCCGCCTAATTAGGCCGATAAAATGCCCAAGTTTATCAGATAGTCCAGCCTTGTCATTCTGATGCAATGTCCTTATTTTGGTCTTAATCATGTACTGCTGATAAACTGTGGTATGTTATCTATATAAGCATGGTATTGATTACCGCAGGACTTTGTATTAGCATGACGAGTATTTATTACTGGTTAACACATATACCGAATACCACTGGTACTGACAGAAAAAGAGTCGTGTAAGCGAGTTGAATAAATCCTTTTGGGATTGCCTAGTCTAGTCTTCCTTTAAACATTAAATATATTTTTCCCAGATTTGTGCCTTGAGGCTACTTTTGCTTTCATTTGGATCGAGTATGAGCTTGGCGTTCAAATCCAGTTAAGTCGCTTGAAGTGATTGCATGAATTTGTCATGAATTTATCTGACTGGGGAACAGTCGGATCGAAATTGGTTTGTAGATTTTGCAATTTCATCTCATCATATTGAATTATTTGGCCATTTGTCAAAAAGACATTCAATATTTAAATTTACCCCCAGACCGTCGGGGCTGATATTCTCGACAGCAGCTCTCTGAACGTTGAAAGGATCTCTGCAGATCGGCGTATTTGCAGACAGTTGATAAAGAGCTCTGTTTAACCGTTCAAACATTATTTTCAAAATGGACGTAAAGGATTTCATTGGAAGCCCACTAATAGTTCAGATGATGTCGCATGGATTTTCTTGTGCATTTATTAAAAACATTTCAAGCAAACACGCATATTTCTCTCTCGTTCTCCGGTAAAGAGAGACCGGTGTCGTATGAATAAACAACTGTCTCAACAACAAGATTGTTTGACCGACCAAACGTCTGAACCCTTATTGCATGGCAACTGTGATTAAAGTCGAGCAAAGTACACTGAATATCGGATAATTATCTAGCAAGCGGCAAGACGAGATATTGAAGTTATTAACACAAGTCCATGTAATCTGTCAAGTCCTCGTATTGTGCGTTACGTTTACAAACACTGTTTGTCGAGGTGGGAACCGGAGATAAGCAGATATCAGGGCTTTCTTGTGTCATTACTTTTGTTAGTAGACTTGGACAGGTCTCTCAGATAATGATTAATAATTTACAGTAAATGATAAATTCTAAAAATACAAATAAAATTAGCTCAATGTCCCTTTAACTGAATGTCAGCTTATCTAGGTTAGCTAACGATTGCCTATCACGAGTTTAGGATTGAGTACAGCTTTGTAACAGGCTAAGTTCCAGCTGAGGCAGAATACGATGAATGCGTGTCGTTGTCACATGTAACGTATTTGCGATGTTTTCTTGCGTGATATATGAGTAATAGTTCCATAATAGCTCGTAGTGGCTATTAATCAAATAAGGAAGTAATGAAAGACTACTGATACGCATTTATGTGTAATATTCTACAACGTATTGACCCATTAACTTCTATCTGTGCTCATAATCCGATGTACGTCATCACATCATGTTATACCGCCATAAGGTATAAATACCACACCTATAGGTGTTAATTAACATCATGTAGCGAGACCTAGCACGCCAGGGGGCGATAAATTTACATCAGCCCACCGATATAATCTCTTTTATGATGGTCATGACTTTCTCCTCTTCAGGAGATTTAGAGATAAACTGATTCGAAACCGAAGGCCCTTGAGAGGATTCCCATTCTATTATAAAACTTCGCCAGGTTAAGTCCACGGGTAACCAAGCTTTACATTGAAAATAGTACAGTCTTTCTCAAAACTGACATCTTCACTAAATAATACAACAGAGCTAACCGGCATGGACCACATCCATTTAGTTTAAAGGGTGTGTATACTAGTATCTGAGATAATAAGACGCCGATAAGAACAATGCAACGTTTATAGTGTTGTATATACTTGAATATTACAGTTATAAAGATTGTTTACTTGACCCTACAAGCTGCAATACACATTGACCAGTTAGATATCGAGTAATTTCTAAAGGTGCAATAACCATAACAGGTTATAAAATGTATGTTTAGATAACTGTGTACGACAGCATATACTTACATCCAGGCAGGACGGGGGCAGTGGGTTAGCCCAGTGGTCCGCCAGGAAAAGCCACATTTGAAAAATACCTATTGCCGCTCAAACCACATTTGAAAAATACCTATTGCCGCTAAAGCCACATTTGAAAAATACCTATTGCCGGTAAGATCACATTTGAAAAATACCAAATGCCGCTAGAGCCACATTTGAAACATACCAATTGCCGCTAAAGCCACATTTGAGAAATACCTATTGCCGGTAAGATCACATTTGAAAAATACCAAATGCCGCTAGTGCCACATTTGAAACATACCAATTGCCGCTAGAGCCACATTTGAAACATGCCAATTGCCACTAAAGCCACATTTGAGAAATACCTATTGCCGGTAAGATCACATTTGAAAAATACCAAATGCCGCTAGAGCCACATTTGAAACATGCCAATTGCCGCTAGAGCCGCATTTGAAACATACCTATTGCCACTAAAGCCACATTTGAGAAATACCTATTGCCGGTAAGATCACATTTGAAAAATACCAAATGCCGCTAGAGCCACATTTGAAACATACCAATTGCCGCTAAAGCCACATTTGAGAAATACCTATTGCCGGTAAGATCACATTTGAAAAATGCCAAATGCCGCTAGAGCCACATTTGAAACATACCAATTGCCACTAAAGCCACATTTGAGAAATACCTATTGCCGGTAAGATCACATTTGAAAAATACCAAATGCCGCTAGTGCCACATTTGAAACATGCCAATTGCCACTAAAGCCACATTTGAGAAATACCTATTGCCGGTAAGATCACATTTGAAAAATACCAAATGCCGCTAGAGCCACATTTGAAACATACCAATTGCCACTAAAGCCACATTTGAGAAATACCTATTGCCGGTAAGATCACATTTGAAAAATACCAAATGCCGCTAGAGCCACATTTGAAACATGCCAATTGCCGCTAGAGCCGCATTTGAAACATACCTATTGCCACTAAAGCCACATTTGAGAAATACCTATTGCCGGTAAGATCACATTTGAAAAATACCAAATGCCGCTAGAGCCACATTTGAAAAATACCAATTGCCGCTAGTGCCACATTTGAAACATGCCAATTGCCACTAAAGCCACATTTGAGAAATACCTATTGCCGGTAAGATCACATTTGAAAAATACCAAATGCCGCTAGAGCCACATTTGAAAAATACCAAATGCCGCTAGAGCCACATTTGAAAAATACCAATTGCCGCTAGTGCCACATTTGAAACATGCCAATTGCCACTAAAGCCACATTTGAGAAATACCTATTGCCGGTAAGATCACATTTGAAAAATACCAAATGCCGCTAGAGCCACATTTGAAAAATACCAAATGCCGCTAGAGCCACATTTGAAACATACCAATTGCCACTAAAGCCACATTTGAGAAATACCTATTGCCGCTACAGCCACATTTGAAGCGCAAATCTAATTGCCGTGAAAACCACAATGATTGAGGGAATCATTACCGTATTATTTTTGTGAAATAAACATCGTCCATTGACCACAATGGATATATTTGGAACAGTGACATGTGCTTTGTTTGTTTGATTGACATATGATGGGCTACTTCATTACTCTTGCTGAAGTTTGAATGACGCTGTTCCTCGAGTGTGTCATTGGGTTAGCAGTATACAAAGCTGAAAAATGGTTACATGTTTGACTGGCACAAACAGCAGGACAAGAGAAAGTACACCACTATAATGTGCTTTATAAGACTTAGATGAAACACGACGGGTATTCGATAGTGGTGTATTTGGTACGAGTATTGTATCCATGTGTTGAATCTAACATTTAGATAACGTTTCCAACATTCTGCTCGATTCCAGTCATTACGGAGGCGACTGGGTAGCCTATAGTGGTTAAAGCGTTCGCTCGTCATACCGAAGGTCCTGGTTCGATTCCCCACATGCGGGCAATATGTGAAACCCATTTGTGATGCCCCCGCCGTGATGTTGCTGGATTATTGCTAGAAGCGGCGTAGAACCATACTCACTCATCTCAATGATTAGGTGAACGTTCTGTCGCTCGGCAGTTCATTTGGGAATGTTGTCTTTCCTGACTCTGTAAAAACTGCAATCAAATCCTTAGAGGTTTTGAGAATCCGTGTGATATTAATTCCACTTGTCACAAGTACCTTCTGTGAGTTGTAGAAAGTCCTCCCTTGATTTATTGTTTTGAGGATGATAGTCAGCCTTTGAGACAGAGAATATTTCAACATCTTTGTCTGTTTGTGAATGAGCTATTGTACATCTGGGAAGACCCCGGCAAATCGAGGTCGGTCTGTAACGATGACTGCTGGCCATTCAAAGCAGGATCAAAGAGTGTATAATCAGACAGAATTAGTTTATAGGGCATCAGTTTACAAAATGAAAACCAACGCCGGTGAGTCTGTAAATGGGAGCCAGTGTCAAGTTTCCAGCTTCTTAAGACAATTGATAATGTTATTATAAAGAGACCGATATATACTCCATTATCCATGAAACGGGCGAAGTATAGTAAAGTCAGGGTTTGATTCTAAGATAACGTTTAGTGCATTGGAACACATGACATTTGGTGTTTGCAAAATACGAGCGTATCAAACTCCATCGGTCACTCACACATGCAAAGACAGGTCAGTTCGCCACACGAAGAAACCCATGAAAGTCCCGGGGTAGATAAAAGGCGATTATGCTTGTCGTAAGAGGCGACTAACGGGATCGGGTGGTCAGGCTCGCTGACTTGGTTGACACATGTCATCAGTTCCCAATTGCGCAGATCGATGCTCATATTGTTGATCACTGGATTGTCTGGTCCAGACTCGATTATTTACAGACCGTCGCCATATAGGTGGAATATAGCTAAGTGCGGTGTAAAACTAAACTCACTCACTTGAAGGAGGATGGGGCCATTTCGTACCAGTACAAATAGGCAACAAATGTATTGAGTTTTAACGTCTCACAGACCACAAGTGTCCCAGACAGACGCTGTCATATCTGGTGATTAACAGAGCAATAAAAGCGATTCCATTTGACAGTCTCATTCAAGCCGACAATGTTTTTCCTTCAAACTCAGCATTCACTATAGTTCATTTAGATGTAAATGATGATAAGGTGATGTTTAATGTAACTGCCGACACTAGTTTTATTATATGTCTAGACCGGGATATCATGTGTTGTATTACAGAAAACAGTGATAGGAACAAGTTGGAGGGTTGTCTATAAGTGTGAAAGGTTATCAAGTTCATATTCCAGGCTTGAAAGGCGATAAAAGGTTTTGACAACTTTTTTGATTACATTCTCGTGATTCTTATGGTTGATTGGTCAATGCACCTAACACCTGATTCAAACTTTTGAACAATGTTTTTTTTAAAAAAAACATCAACATTTTGTGAAACTTTTGTGTTGAAAATCAGGTGACAGTCTGGCTCTTGATATTTGTTTAGGAACGTGTGCATGCAAATTTCCTTCGCAGAATCATTCACAGACGGCGTTCATGGCATTGTGTCCAAATGTTCTGTTATCTAACGGTCTACCATAGATGCTTTTAACAGATATCTTCAAATTCATTCATCCGACAATTTACCGTTAATTCTTGTACTTGCATTCCAGTTCGCCATCCTTTGAAAATTCACTTAATTTCACCTTGACTTCCTTTTTACCCTCGGTGCCATTAACCCTTGTAAATCTCAATTTCAGTTAACTAAACATTTCATCATTTGCACCCAGTAATCATGGTCCCTGTACTACTAGGTAGATGCATGTACACAGATGCATAAATCCCTGAAATATAGTTATCTTTGTTTTATTTAAGAAAATATAGATCCAAACAATTAGAATCCGAAGAAAGAACACAAAATGCTCAATCAGAGGGTGAGTGAGTGAGTGAGTGAGTGTGGTTTTACACTGCTTTTAGCAATATTTCAGCAACGTCTCGGTGGGGAACACCAGAAATGGGCTTCACACACTGTACCCAAGTTGGGAATCGAATACGGATCTTAAGCGTGACGAGCGAACGCTTTAACCATTAGGCTACCCCACCGTCAGCTTAATAAGAGAGGTAGACTTGCCCAATCACACTTGACTTAAGTTGGAGGGCCTTTAGAATTTATGGTCGTGGGAGTTGGAGATACACTGGTGGATACATAAACCTGAGTGGCCCTGAAGCTGTGCAACGTGATTGTAATTCATAGACAAAAAACCGCCAGAACCTCAGCACTACTGCAAAATGCATTGCTACTTGTGTTATGTAAACCAAACACAGCCTGTTAGCTTACCTTTATTACACATGCATATGCGTCCCACGTGACATGCTGACATGCTTCACTGCCGATGTGTTATATGATGCACGACACATGATGCATGACACATGTTATGGCAGCATGTCACTGCAGTTGTGAGAACTCGCCGGGCAACGTGATACACGGCTGTATATGAGGAAAATACCAGACATGCACGCAGCTGAAGGAGAGTATGGTGTTGCTTTCAGCTGTGTACAATGCATGGCTGTTGATTCTGTGGCGTTGTGTTGATGTGCTGACACTTGAGTTTGTGTTGTGGCATTGGACTAAATATATTGTTCATACCTGACTTTTGCTAAGGTTGTAATCTCGGGTGTGTTTATGTAGGTTAGGTCACATTCAATTGCCCACTGCAGCTGGACTCAAAAGTGGCATTTAACCTGTTTTTTGTTGAATATTGTATGAAGTGGGTACTTCACCGTGTGTGATCATACTTCGTGGTACTGTGGGTACTCATAAGAATCGAATATGTGTTCTTACTGTGATAGGAGTCTTAATCCGATAAATAGACTTAAACTTCTATTTGTTTGAACTTGGCATCCGTGCAGCGTAACATTTTGATTTACGTTTGAGCATTCGAATGTATCCACGACATTGTGGCCGACAATACGACATACAGATTCACACATCAACGTATTAAATAACAATTTACCGCACATTTTGTAGTGGAGCTTACAATCTGAAATAAAGGAATTCTGAGCAGTTAGTTTTACAGTTAAAAAATCTGAAATAACAATATTGCAATCCTAAATAAAGAATTACTTCTCATTTTGTGGTGGAGTATTGCAATTTTAAATAAAGATTTACTGTTAAGTTGTGTAGTGGAGCACACCAGTCCGACATAAAGCCCCTCTGGACTCTTTGTGGTATAGTATCACAATGTGGACATAATATTGCAACCCTAAATATAGTTAAATTGTTCATTTTGTGGTTCTAATCATGATTGCTAGGGGATCAACCGTGGTTCATTAAGTTGATACTTTGGTTGTTCCAACTTCTTTTATATAGAAAAGTAGCTTAAATATTAGATAATTCAAATTCGTGCACACATATAAATAACAAGAATGCAATCCGCAAAGGCTATAGCGAGCGCCAGGGTCAACGAATTAATTGCAAACTAGGACACGTGAAAGAGACTTTGTATGCACCGATAACATATAGGGTGTTGTTGAGATGAATGATTGCACGGGCTCTTGTGCTTAGCATTAGAAACTCAATATCACATTAAACCATGACTGATAACAACATGTTCTGGTAATTACAAAATGAGAACTTTGATGCTGAGAGGGTAAATACATTTCTGATTGCACCGCTGAAGTTTCTGTTCGTTTTTGTAGATAAGGCATGCTTTATATCCAAACCTGAAAAACACGCATAAAAGACCGTTTGTAAACCGTTTGTAGGCTTTAATGGAAATGTTACAAATATGTTGACCACCAAAGAACTTGGAAAGGATCGAAATTTGCGTTTTAGGAGTGTTTGATGTCTTAGCCTTGATTATCATTCTTTTCTTCTGGTTTCGCTTTACTGTTTTCAAAAGGACTATCATTTCCCCAAGGTCTACTGTGGCTTCCTGCTTTTGATGGTCAAAATACTATCATATTTACGATGCATTTTACCATATGTGGATGTCCAGTTTCTCTCATGTGACCGAGGTCAAAGGCCAGTGGTCACATGACACACTCATACCGGAAGTGTTTTCTTTTTCTAGAGTTCCGAGTATTCCGCCTACTCACATCAGCTTATATTCCATTAGATGTTAACGTTCTTCCTAAGTCTTTCCTGTGTTCATGCAAATACTCTACCTAAATGCAAGGCAAAAGAAAGTGTACGCTTTAAATATTTGTTTGACCCATGAACTGCAAACATTATCCAAATTTTACAAGGCTGTCCTGTTGTAAGAGAGGTAGGTTGCATGTAGCATGGTATCATGCCGACACTATCTAATAACCGCTTCTATGTTTGTATGATATATATATATATATATATATATATATATATATATATATATATATATATATATATATATATATATATATATATATATATATACGTGTGTGTATGTGTCTGTACGTGCTTACGTGTCTGTGTATGTGTTTCTGTGATTCATTAACTCTTGACACTTACGTATGCCACCTCAAACAGAAATAAGATGCCAGCGCCTACCCGACAAATCTACCGGATGAGAAATAATCCATACAAACTCTTGCATCAAACCGGACTTGCAACTGGACACATTTAGGTAATTACATAATGAACTTCCATACTGAAAACCTTCGGCCAAGCTGCCAAACTATCCGGATCAGCAATAAAGGACGGTGAACGCAAGTCACCATAACGTCTCCATTTATTCTACAATTTAAACCCCTCCTTCGTCTGAATCCGCTGCTAACAAGGCCGTGAGCAGACAAAAAGACCAACTGCACCATTTAAAAACTGCGTCTTTTCATGATGCTTCCTCTTCCCCTCATCCCAACAATGTTACGTTGTGTTGATTTATACGATTAATTAATCAGCTGTTTTCTATGGCTCGACAGACAATAGCCCAGTATCTAAGAAAGTCCTCCAATGCTTGCTGTTCCAGCCAGCTTCTGGGAAGATGGAATCGATTCCTTAATCTCCCTGCCAGAACTAAGTCTGTCGGAAACCACGGAGACGGAATGCCTAATCCTTAGAAATCCACGCATCTCTTGGGACTGGTGGGATTTCTCGTTTACAAATGTGCTTTAATAAAATGAATACCACTTATAATTCAGAGAAAACTTCAAACGAGGGCACGGAACGCAATCTCGGATCAAAGACTATGCTGGGCCCAGTTTTTCCTACCCTGATGTTTTATTGATGAATATTGACTATACTTTCTCAAATCGTATTGTAAAAGGGAAAGAAATGTTTCGACTGTTTCCGTGCTTTTGAAGCAGTAATGAGAGCGCTTCTACAATCCTGCTCTAGCTTTTTGCTGCATTCTTGTGACGACCTCAAAGCTTCGCTGAAGCAGCAGTGACTTGATGGCTTTATCAGACTTGGCTAATACACTGTGCCATCAACTCAAATCTCTTTAGATGGTGTCCATAATTCCTTTCTCCGCCAACACACGCATATCAGATTGAAAGACTTGGTAAAATATTGATACTAATGGTTGCAATACTGAGACACGGAGTCATGACAACATTTGTTTGATTAACAATTTCATGACAATTATTCAGAATATTATATGAATTTAGTATTTTTTCATCCTCTGGCGTGGACTACATAAACAACGTTAAGTTGAATGTAATTGCGATGGCGTTTTCTCCTTCGTTATAAAACGCTTCACTTGAATGAAAGAGTTCATTAAACATCCGATAGTTCTGGGAATAAATAGGATTGATGGAAAGTAAAAGAAATGTAGATAAAAGCTAATACTACTTTCACAACTGGCTAAAAACGAGGCGGTTGTTTTATGTTCTAACAAGGTACTTAATTAGCGAGCTTGGATTGCGTGATCGTTTTTCTGTGGAACATGTATAATATATCAAGAGGATACGAATTAGAAGCGCTTCCTAAACTTAGCCGTGCTTCATAGGGGAATAGAGTACAACGAGACGACATGAAAGCCATGACAGTCTTGAGATGTCGAGCCAAATGACGATGGATAGTTCATTGCTTATGTAACTAACAAGGTATCAATGAATATTTGCCATTTCCCAATGGGTGTATTCGATCATGTAACATTTTTGCGGTTGATTAAGTAGTCTTCCTTCCGAACGCCTTGTAGTTAAAGTAAAGGGTCCATTTGTGCTGACTAACTCTCACTGTAGGAACGGATTCGTGACTCGACGGGAAATCGGCGAGTGCTGGTATACAGGCAAAGGTCAAAGGGTATCGCAGCGCTAACACATGGCCCATGAGTCTTATCGTGGTTAGATAACGCCGGTATATATTTACTACCTGATACTAGTCCCTTGTAAACAATTGTGGTTATTATTAATACACTGAGTTCTTTGTTAGAAAAACAGATTTGACGGGAACGTGTGAAGTGATAAATTGTTAACGTCCAGAGCATGGTGATTGGAGTCGTTGGCAAATGCGGCACAACGTGATTGTTGAAGATACCTACACATGGGGTTTGCGTTTAGAGATTGTATTTTATATCGATGTGTTTTTGTGGCGCGTTTGAAATCCAAAATAAATGTTTTAAGGTAAACGATTGAAGCTAAGGTTGTCATTGGATAATACACGTTTCCTTGGAATGGCGAATAAAAAAATAGTGAAAAATATGAGGTAACCGCATGGTTTAGGCGTATGATTATGACAGTCGTGTTCATGGGAGAAAGTTATTTTAGACCTTATCATTTGGAACTTCAGGAGAATGTTAAAAGTTACCGGTTAGTCGGCCCATATTATTTTCCCTACAGCCTCCGTGCAGTGCTAAAGTCTCAAATGAAGCAAGTCTAGATTTCCCTAGTCTGTCTCCCAATCCTTGAACCACATTATTTTCCCCGACTTTCAAGCTATCTCCGCAGTGCAAAAGCCTTAAATTAAGCAAGTCTAGATTTCCTGTCACTTATTCTGTTATCTGATGTTGTATGATGTGAAATCACGTGTTGCCCCATTGCAGATGTTCTTACTCTCTGAATCTCTGGAATCCCTGGAGCTCCTTTTCAACGTTTATGTGTTAGTTTGTTACTATTAAAATTATAGATATTCAGATACTAAGCGTTTGTCTAAGATTTCCACAGGTTCAGGAATTTGCCAACTCACTTGGAATCCTTTTCAACAGTCTGTCATAAAGGCCCTGAAGCAAGTATATCCAAGAAAACCCACGCAAGTGTAGATTATATGGCAAGTCTAAATTTCCACAGTTTCTGAAAATGAAGAAAGTCTCAGGGCTCGTTTCCATTGTATTATACATTTTTACTATGAGTTTTTTTCTGTAAATTGTGTTCATTTAAGAGTGACTAGTTATCCGTCTACTTCTTCAACTGAAATGGATTTATTTGTTACTATAAAAATGTCATAGTGCCTCAACACTTTTACAAATACACCTTACCCTCATGAAATCTTGGAATCATGAACACACAATGCTCTAATATGACAGATACACCGGTATGTATAAATTATTTAAAACAACTACAATCCTAAGACACATGGAGTATTTCAAACAATATTTAAAATGCCATTCGAATTGAAAGATCCCACTTAGCTAATATCATTCCATACCTCGTCACATCTTTTTTACTATCGACAAAATGCTCCTACTGTGTAGATGATGATGTTGTTTGGGTAGCCTTGCTGTTCACGATATGGTTTGTCGCTGACACTCGCGTTTGACTGTCCGCTAGATTGTCCACCACCGAGATATGATTGGAATGTTGAGATATGATTGGAATGTTGAGATATGATTGGAATGATGAGATATGATTGGAATGTTGTTAAATGCGGTGCAAATGTCTACCTCTCGATCACTACCGACAGCCGTTGGTCTTTTCGTTCCAGTTTAAGCTCCCAAGGGAGAAACGACACGGCTTAGGTAATGTTTACAGTGTAGCATTTCGCCTAACTAATGCTTGTTGAAAAGTTAGGAACAAATTACCAGATCATACCGAACACAACTGATCGAGATAAGCGATTAGGCTCTCGTCGCATCGATTTGTTACACGGCGTTAACAAAGACCAAGGATAAACCTAGAGATGATATAACACTCAGAGTACATAGACATATGTGTACGTGGCGTGCCAGCGAGACGTAAGTAGATCCCTACTCCAGACTCTATTCATGGAGACCGGAATGAGATCATAAAGGTCATCACAACTAATTCTGGACTCATCCAGCAGAATAAGCAACGTGGTCAGGTGAAGGAGAGGAGTTATGTTTAAGCATCTGGTATTTACTTTGACATATAGTGTATGGCGTGTGATGATATCATTTACATTCTTTGCTGATTTCATATTATGGATAGTGTTGTGGAGAACATCTGTGACGGAACATATTACATCTGGCCTTTGATCTGGTTGTACTCTGGTTGTTCACATACAGCTTTCTCCAGCGGTCTCCGTGGGATTGTGACCTTGGGTTAATGGTCTGAGGTCGGGATACTTAATATTTCAGAGTGTGGCGGGAGAGATGGGTTAGTTTTGTTATTTGTGGTTTCTTCGAGGGACGGGTTGGTTGTGTTGTGTGTGGGTGGTTGGAGGAATGGGTTGGTTTTGTTGTTTATTGGTGGTTGGAGGAATGGGTTGAATTTGGTGTTTATGGCTGGCTGGAAAGATGGGTTGTTTTTTGCTGTGTATGGGTGGTTGGACGAATTGGTTGATGTTGTTGTTTATGGGTGGTTGGAAAGATGGGTTGGTTTTATTGTGTATGGGCGTATGTAGAGATGGGTTTGTTTTGTTGTACACGGGTGCTGCAGAGATCTATTGATTTTGATGTGTATGGTTTCCTGGAGAGATGCTTTGGTTTTGTTGCGTGTGGGTGGCTGGAGACACGGGTTGTTTTTGTTGTGCATGGATGCCTGGAGAGATGGGTTGTTTTTGTTGTGCATTGGTGGCTGGAAAGATGGGATTTTTTGTTGTAGATAGGTGGCTGGCTGAATGTTGGTTTTCTTGTGTACACATGGCTGGAGAGACGGGTTGGTTTTGTTGTGTGTGGGTGTCTGGAGAGATGGGTTGGTGTTATTGTGGCTGAAGAGATGGGTTTTTGTTCTGCATGGGTGGCTGGAAAGATGGGTTGGTTTTGTTGTACACAGGTGCTGGAGAGATCTATTGGTTTTGATGTGTATGGTTTCCTGGAGAGATGCTTTGGTTTCGTTGTCCGGCTGAATGTTGGTTTTCGTGTGTACACATGGCTGGAGAGACGGGTTGGTTTTGTTGTCCATGGTTTCCTCGAGGGCTGGGTTGGTTTTGTTGTACAATGGTGGTTGGAGGAATGGAATAGGTTTGTTGTGAATGGGGGGGGGGGGGGGGGGGGGGGCTGGAGGGCTGGGTTGGTTTAGTTGCTCGGGCTTGGTATGGCAGATGGGTTACTTGTGAATAAAAGCGACGGAACGTTTTGTTTATAATAAGAAATGTTTGCAGAGAGACACATCACACATGGCACAACAACTTTGCGAATTTTAAATCAGTAGGTCACACTTTATCAGATATGCTTCTCCAAACTTTAATTTCAAACCACTGGGAAATAGATAATAAAAATGACAGGCGGAATATCCCTGAACAAGCAGATTTCACACTGAGTGGAACGCCCTCTTTGGGTTTAAAACGGGTTCCCCGGCCGCTGACACAATGTGCAAAAGTAACGACCAGGTCGGCGCGCAGTGTCCCTCGGATTTCCGTTACGTCATCTTTCATTGCCATGTCCAAAACATATCTGTGATATCAGTAACAACACTGAATATGTCTTCAGTTGTCATGGTTGTCCCTGACATTTGAGGGCTATCTCTGACAGGCATTCGTTGTGGGACAGTATTTTTGAATAAAGATATAGATCAGAGCACAGTTAGTGGCTGTGACGATGCTTGCTCCTCATGTAATGGCATATCTCATAGATGTATGATGTTGTATTGTATTACACTTCATGGGTACACATCATTTTCTGTGCACACCTCATGGTGCAACTGTGTGAAGTATGGTTGATGAACTTGATGAACTGGTTGTGAAGTGCGTGAATGATTGTCACATCTATCGGTGGCAGGCTGTGCTGGATGTGAAGTGCATGGTGGATACACAGATGGAATGGATGTGAAATGCATCTTGGCTTGGCGTACAGATCGGTGGCTGTTTGAGTTGGTTGTGACATGCATCTTGGCTTGGCGTACAGATCGGTGGCTGTTTGAGTTGGTTGTGACATGCATCTTGGCTTGGCGTACAGATCGGTGGCTGTTTGAGTTGGTTGTGACATGCATGGTGGCTTGGCGTACAGATCGGTGGCTGTTTGAGTTGGTTGTGACATGCATCTTGGCTTGGCGTACAGATCGGTGGCTGTTTGAGTTGGTTGTGACATGCATGGTGGCTTGGCGTACAGATCGTTGGCTGTTTGAGTTGGTTGTGACATGCATCTTGGCTTGGCGTACAGATCGGTGGCTGTTTGAGTTGGTTGTGACATGCATCTTGGCTTGGCGTACAGATCGGTGGCTGTTTGAGTTGGTTGTGACATGCATCTTGGCTTGGCGTACAGATCGGTGGCTGTTTGAGTTGGTTGGGACATGCATCTTGGCTTGGCGTACAGATCGGTGGCTGTTTGAGTTGGTTGGGACATGCATCTTGGCTTGGCGTACAGATCGGTGGCTGTTTGAGTTGGTTGTGACATGCATCTTGGCTTGGCGTACAGATCGGTGGCTGTTTGAGTTGGTTGTGACATGCATCTTGGCTTGGCGTACAGATCGGTGGCTGTTTGAGTTGGTTGTGACATGCATCTTGGCTTGGCGTACAGATCGGTGGCTGTTTGAGTTGGTTGTGACATGCATCTTGGCTTGGCGTACAGATCGGTGGCTGTTTGAGTTGGTTGTGACATGCATCTTGGCTTGGCGTACAGATCGGTGGCTGTTTGAGTTGGTTGTGACATGCATCTTGGCTTGGCGTACAGATCGGTGGCTGTTTGAGTTGGTTGTGACATGCATGGTGGCTTGGCGTACAGATCGGTGGCTGTTTGAGTTGGTTGTGACATGCATGGTGGCTTGGCGTACAGATCGTTGGCTGTTTGAGTTGGTTGTGACATGCATCTTGGCTTGGCGTACAGATCGGTGGCTGTTTGAGTTGGTTGTGACATGCATCTTGGCTTGGCGTACAGATCGGTGGCTGTTTGAGTTGGTTGTGACATGCATCTTGGCTTGGCGTACAGATCGGTGGCTGTTTGAGTTGGTTGTGACATGCATCTTGGCTTGGCGTACAGATCGGTGGCTGTTTGAGTTGGTTGTGACATGCATCTTGGCTTGGCGTACAGATCGGTGGCTGTTTGAGTTGGTTGTGACATGCATCTTGGCTTGGCGTACAGATCGGTGGCTGTTTGAGTTGGTTGTGACATGCATGGTGGCTTGGCGTACAGATCGGTGGCTGTTTGAGTTGGTTGTGACATGCATCTTGGCTTGGCGTACAGATCGGTGGCTGTTTGAGTTGGTTGTGACATGCATCTTGGCTTGGCGTACAGATCGGTGGCTGTTTGAGTTGGTTGTGACATGCATCTTGGCTTGGCGTACAGATCGGTGGCTGTTTGAGTTGGTTGTGACATGCATCTTGGCTTGGCGTACAGATCGGTGGCTGTTTGAGTTGGTTGTGACATGCATGGTGGCTTGGCGTACAGATCGGTGGCTGTTTGAGTTGGTTGTGACATGCATCTTGGCTTGGCGTACAGATCGGTGGCTGTTTGAGTTGGTTGTGACATGCATCTTGGCTTGGCGTACAGATCGGTGGCTGTTTGAGTTGGTTGTGACATGCATCTTGGCTTGGCGTACAGATCGGTGGCTGTTTGAGTTGGTTGTGACATGCATGGTGGCTTGGCGTACAGATCGTTGGCTGTTTGAGTTGGTTGTGACATGCATCTTGGCTTGGCGTACAGATCGGTGGCTGTTTGAGTTGGTTGTGACATGCATGGTGGCTTGGCGTACAGATCGGTGGCTGTTTGAGTTGGTTGTGACATGCATCTTGGCTTGGCGTACAGATCGTTGGCTGTTTGAGTTGGTTGTGACATGCATCTTGGCTTGGCGTACAGATCGGTGGCTGTTTGAGTTGGTTGTGACATGCATCTTGGCTTGGCGTACAGATCGGTGGCTGTTTGAGTTGGTTGTGACATGCATCTTGGCTTGGCGTACAGATCGTTGGCTGTTTGAGTTGGTTGTGACATGCATCTTGGCTTGGCGTACAGATCGGTGGCTGTTTGAGTTGGTTGTGACATGCATGGTGGCTTGGCGTACAGATCGTTGGCTGTTTGAGTTGGTTGTGACATGCATCTTGGCTTGGCGTACAGATCGTTGGCTGTTTGAGTTGGTTGTGACATGCATCTTGGCTTGGCGTACAGATCGGTGGCTGTTTGAGTTGGTTGTGACATGCATCTTGGCTTGGCGTACAGATCGGTGGCTGTTTGAGTTGGTTGTGACATGCATGGTGGCTTGGCGTACAGATCGGTGGCTGTTTGAGTTGGTTGTGACATGCATGGTGGCTTGGCGTACAGATCGTTGGCTGTTTGAGTTGGTTGTGACATGCATCTTGGCTTGGCGTACAGATCGGTGGCTGTTTGAGTTGGTTGTGACATGCATCTTGGCTTGGCGTACAGATCGGTGGCTGTTTGAGTTGGTTGTGACATGCATGGTGGCTTGGCGTACAGATCGGTGGCTGTTTGAGTTGGTTGTGACATGCATGGTGGCTTGGCGTACAGATCGGTGGCTGTTTGAGTTGGTTGTGACATGCATCTTGGCTTGGCGTACAGATCGGTGGCTGTTTGAGTTGGTTGTGACATGCATGGTGGCTTGGCGTACAGATCGGTGGCTGTTTGAGTTGGTTGTGACATGCATGGTGGCTTGGCGTACAGATCGGTGGCTGTTTGAGTTGGTTGTGACATGCATGGTGGCTTGGCGTACAGATCGTTGGCTGTTTGAGTTGGTTGTGACATGCATGGTGGCTTGGCGTACAGATCGGTGGCTGTTTGAGTTGGTTGTGACATGCATGGTGGCTTGACGGAGAGATCAGTGATGTCTGCGTTGGTTGTGACATGCATGGTGGCTTGAGAGGTAAGTCGGTGATTGTCTGAGTTGGTTGTGACAAGCATGCTGGCTTGACAGGTGGACATGTGACTGTCTGAGCTGTTTATGACATGCATGGTAGTTTGACAGATAGATTGGTGGCTGTATATGTTGGTTGTTAAATGCATGGTGGCTTGAGAGGTAGATCGGTGGCTGTCTGAGCTGGTTATGCTTTCTGCTAACTAAAGACAACAAAAGGAACCCTATTTTCGAAAAAAATGAATTCTCATTTAAGTAAGCATTCATATTTATTCATATACTTGACAAAAAGTTTATTTTTATTATTGCGTTTAATTGTCTGTTCAGTGCACAACGCTGAGCTTGCGGGTGGAGAGTTGAGAAGAAAAACTAATTGCTATCTACAGACCTGTTAACTCAAAATGTGTGAATGTGAGCCGGATATGCCTACCCTTTTAGCGAACACCTGGTGCCGGTACTGATTTACTGTGAGATACACTTATGATTTGACCACAATATTCCCTTTTAACGCTCACTGGACTCAACTGATTATATAGGCCGATTACTGAAACTGATTATCCAGACTCCCATTCTCTGTCGATGGTGATTTGCATAACATTAGGCCATAAATGAGAAAAAGGAACATGTTTTTATGTTCAAGCCGGAAGATCGCAACTGTCTCGACCAGATGTAAACCTGGGAAAACGAAACCGGTAACAGGACAGGGTCTCACCGTCAGAAGACGTACGTTGACGTTCAATCAGCTCAGTCACACAGACCGACCACCTGATCCATATTAGCCTCTCAGAAGAACCAGTACGCTGCGGTGAGGAATTCTACCCAGACACCTTGAACGGCCACGTGGGTATTGGAGTGCGAGGCAGCTCCAAGGATCAGGGGAATCGTATACGTATATAGAATTATAGAAATAGAATAGGTTGCAGGCTGTTTGATCGATGGTCAGCGGTAGGTAATTGAACAGATCTTTCTACAGATGGCGGGTAACTTGGCTGCTGAGACAACTGGATAATATTGATATTAGACTGATACATTAGCGTGAACAGACAGATAAAAGTTTATCAAGATGGATTGTCAGACAGATAAACATGACCTAACACAAAAATGGATGGTCAGACATTGTACTGACAGCAGGTCCGACGGGAACTTTGGTCTTCAGTTGGATTCACTCAGTAAAAGGTATCTGTCTCGTAGACTATCAGTTTCAGTGATTCTCAACCGTTGGGTTCAGATTGACCCGTGACAGAACCGTTATCAATTATTCAGTCACATCTCCTCTTTGCCGAGATTTTGCGTCATAGTAGACTTTTTTGAAGAACCAAAAGCCCAACCAGTTAATAACCATTAAGTGCTGTGGGTCACTTGTTATTGGGCCAGACAGCAGAGACTATTCAAAATTGCATTCTTGCAGTTTCCGGAAATAGATAAATGGTGGCAAATAGAGAAATTACTTGAGAAAATTGACCATGTAATGTACCTGGTGACGGGAAAGGGCGGGTGAGTGCACGCTCTATGGCTGATTTAACCAACCACTGTCCCAAAGAATGTAGTTAGTGGTCTCGGCAGGAAAGTATAGCTCAATGTGAGCAACCCACCTATGAACTTTTACGTATCGATGGAAATTGCTTTGTTTGGGGTGTCTAGTGGGGTCAGTTATGTCGGTCGTTCTTTGGTTGGTGTTTCCACTTTAATACATCAATCTGGTGGTTAGTGGAATGAGTCTTTTTCACTTGTTCTCCGACGTAACCATTGAAACTGACCGTTCGTCCTTTTTACCCAATCGGATTATGTTGTGTCTGCACTTAATGAGGTTGGGATATTTGTAGCCAGAATTACTTCTGGGATTATTTTGTCATAATTGCTTCTGGCTCATTGTAACTACTGAAGTTTCTGGTGGATTGTAAGGTCACAGTGGTTTCCGGTAGTCTATGTGGTCACAATGTCTTTTTGTGGATTGTCACAAGCACGTTTGGTGGATTGATTGGCCACTGAGGTGTCTGGTGGATTGTGTGGTGAGAATGGCTTTTAGTGGACTGCGTTGTCACACAGGATTAAGTCGAGTAAATTCTATTCATATGATTGGTGAGGTCACTTTGTTTCTCGATCGCTAGGAAAGAACCGATCAGTGAATTTTAAACCTCAGGTCGAGTTGTTGAAGTGAAATATAGCAATAGAAATCGAAATCTAAATTAACGCTTCACTGCTGAAGTCCCAGCTGGTAAAATATGATAAAGCATTTTCCCATTTATGTGTTTGCGGGAAAAAAACTAAAAACTAAATCATTCCAAACGTTGAAATTTGTCAACCTCATGGTATGTGAACTATATTGTCTGTACTATTACACTTATGTTTAAAGGTTGATTATTTTGTAGAAATGCCACTTTGATGGTTTCAAATGTCACACGTTACACTGAAACAATAACGAAACTGAAATCCCCGAATCGACCCTGTCTTCTCAACAACCGATATAGATTCGCAGATTTACAAATTGTCCAGTCTGGCTTCCATTTAAACCGCCATAAAGTAAAACAATTAACACAAATATGTGTGTCAACAATACCTGCATCTCAAACTGCATATATCACACAAGTGGAAGACGACAACAGGAAATCAGTAGACGCCGTTCAGTGCAGTAACGCAACACAAGCTGTCATGTTGGCAAGCCATCCGACCTCGGATCTGAAGATTCGGGGTTCGAATCCTGTCTTGAGACTGCATTGTCTGGTCGCTGCACTGCGTAAACCTGGGACTGAGTGCGTTCGTATGTTCAGTATTCAGTGTGAGCAAAATAAGACTCAGTACCCTATAGTGCATGTTCAGGAGGGCATGTCGCCACAAAATGACATAATTATCGTGTCTTATGATTAGAACGTCCATGGTTCGAATGCAGTCACGGTTCATGGAACTGTAATGCTCTTTTCACGTATATTACGTTGGATTTTATGTACTTCTTTCAGGATTCTTCAGAGGTGGAAGTTTATAAATAATGATCCATTCCGTTAGGTTACCATGACAATCAATATACCTGATCATGTCATAACGCGTTGATGAGAAAACCCTGGTCTTGTTGATTAGATGGACGCTGTGAATCTGTTGATGGCATTGTCTTCTTTTACTTTCTAATGATGTTCTGTCCATGCATTAGGTATGATGGCTGGAAGCTGCTGCAGCTGAACTGGGGTGATGGATGTGGACTCTTGTTTGGTCAATGACGTGATGTCAGATGTTGGCAGACCTGGTTTCTCGAACATATGCTTCCTCACACCTGCACGGGATCTTTGTTGACTCTTTCGTAGAATCCAAGATCAATGTACTCGTCTTTACGTTACAGTCAGATTGTGAAATCAGTCATTTCGTGAAATGTCTGAAGATTTTAGTCATTTCGTGAAATTCTGTGTATCAATAATCAATATACATCGGTCATTTCATGAAATTTAATTTCGTCTATATGTGGTGGACAAGGGTGTGTGAGGTGTATCTGTTCTGGACACAAGTGTCAAACAAACAGGTGTAAATGCTTCAAAGCCAAGCTGAAGTGCGACAGTCGCCGTGACAATCATTTTTGTTGTTGACAATATGTGATGTTGAAATTGCGATCCACTTTTGTAGATTAAGTTATTAAGTGAGATTTCATAAAATGACGGAAGGATATCGATTGCTGTTACATAAAATGACGCGAAACGGCTGACTCTCTTATCCATTTAACGAAATGACTGATTTCACAATTTGTAACATTTATATCGGGAATTTGCAAAGAAAGTAAAGTAATTTCAGGCGTCATCGTTACCGCCTCGTCTTAATGTCCCTTTAAATTATCCTTTACTATCGTGAAATGAATATAATGCATGTAGAGTTATATTAAATTTGGAAATGGATGATCAGGTATCAATCGTTCACCTATAATATGTATGATAGCTTCTTTATTTGGAGGGAACTGAAATCAAAAGATATTTATTTATGAGCTCAACAAAATGGCTTTTAAACAACCAAAGTCCCTGGCTGTGTTGCCTCGGAGCCGATGTACATGATAAAAGCCATATGCTATTTCCAGGAAATATCGAGGGAGAAGTTATGAAACGCTAAAACATTAATAACGCGTATGTGCACCAACAAAATACTGTACAAACGTGACTTCACTCAATACATTGGAATTATCCGAATACCATATTAAAAGAAAACCCATCTGAACTCCCTGGGGAGAGTCGTTCCTGATTGCCAGCATTAGCGTCGGGTCCAGTTGAAGACATCGCCATTTCCTCACTCCATGGAACCGTCGATAGAAAAATCAATAGCATGATAAAACCGGGACTTGTGGCTCCCGTGAGATGAAGAAACGTCTTACTGATTGAATAACAAACAAAAACCGTTTCCATCTTGCAAGGATAGTGCCGTACCAAAGACGTTAAGCTCCCTTCTAGATGGAACGGTATAGATAGCCATATGAAACCGAATTGTGTATATGGTTAGCTGGGTTCAAAGGACCCCAAGAGTAAAGAGGCAAAAGAAGTAGTTCGGGATAAATCACTCACTCAGAGCTATGTTTTTTCACTCATATCCTTCGAACAACTCTGAATGTTTTATTTAGCTTTCAGCAAATGTTTTTTAGCAGCTCAATCTATGATGTACTAGGTTTCATCTCCGGTACTGGGTCTCTTTCATCTTGGTTGAACGGTAGCTGTGTATTTTTTGAAGGTCTAGTTGCAGCTGCAGAGAGGTGAGAATGAAGCGATAGACGATGTTTAGTCATGAGGAGAAGATTTCGCCTCTAAGGATTTCGATAACGTGACCTTAAATTAGGTCTTGTCAAATCTAATTTGAATTCCAAACAAAATCCTTGTTCGTGGAGGTTTTACAAATATAATGAAAGCTGATTTCATGCAAGTGAAGAAATGGATGTCCAAAAATAGTCTGTTCTCTGACCTTAAGCGGTGTTTCAGGTCCCTTATAATATGATGATGACGTTGGTCCTCATGGTGTGAAGACTGTAAGGAATAAGTTGGAAATTAGCATGCCTGATAACCCTAATCACTCGACATATACTGTCTGGTGTTTTGTCGAAAACATACCAGTGCTGTAACATTGTACACTCGTGGATCTTTGCTTTAGACAGTCCGTATGTGAAAAGTAAAACATTATTGACGTGTTTTGGAGATTCCTATGTCGTTCGTAGTTTGAGGGCCATATCCAGAGGCACGGTCTCTATAGAGCGTGTTCCGGTACACTCTGCACACTATAAGGGCTTTATAACATGGGGTCGTCTCATCCAAACATGAGTATCCCCAGTTCCAGTGAGGCCTGTAATTTATTATCAGGTATAATGGAGAGTGGTTTAGTTGGATTTAACGCCACCATTGACAAAAATCCAGGAATATCCCAGTGGGAGACATGAGAAATAACCCTCATTTATTATACCCGTGTGGGATATCGAACACGTGCCTGAGACTAGCGCGAACTCTAACCACTAGACTACCCAGCCGCCCAGGTATTACAGTGAAAATGTAAATACTGGAATACCTGTAGTCAAAGAGTGAGTGAGTGGACTTTGATGACGCTTTTGAACATTTCATTTGTCTGGTAAAAGAGGTCCAATATGGTACACAAAAGATCAATGATCACTACCGGACTGGATAGTGGCTTTGAACCCTCATTCAGCGGATGTAGTGTAATTTGTCTAAAAAGTAACTAATGACAAAAGCGTATATATATATGTGTGTATGAATATCAGTGTGTCAGTAATGCTCCAACATCTAACCCTAATAACTGATAAAGTCCTTTACATCGTGGGGTAAAATCTAATTTGCTTTAACATTATCATTTTAGGAGCAATTAATATATTTTCTTATGTCTTAATGGTCTTAGAAGTCAACATAGAGATTAAAAAATTTCATGTTGAAGCTGAAAAGCACCAAGGCCCCATGTGGATGGCAGCGAGAATTTATAAGTGTGATCAAAGGTTTTAATTTGTGAAGGTTGACTCTGATCGCTGTAGGTTGAGTCTGCTGCAGTTTGCCCAACTGGAGAAATAATTCTGACACAAGACGTTGTACGAGGAAGGAAGCCAATTTTGACTTCTGGCACGACTCCTTAAGAACGACCTCCTTGTTTGAAAGGAGATATCCGTCTTGCAGATAGCAATTTAAATTTTCACAATTGCATAACGTCAGTAATTCTTTTGAATGAACCCTTGTCACCAAATCAATTCAAGGTTACCCACCGATGTGATTTCACGCTGACAGATTGCGCAGCCCCCTCGTGTTTAATGCTAGGCCATGGATGAAAGTAGAATTGACGCTGTGCATATTTAGGCCATGTGAAGAGGAAGGGTGTGAACTAGCGATATGTATTTATTTACAGGGAAGAGGTAACGGAATACATGGATAACTGGTTAAGTGGTTGGTAGAGCGGTGGAAGCAATATGGAAGATAGGGCAGTGGAGTGGTTAGTTGCTGAGGTATTAGGGATACGGCCAGAGGGAAGGGGGGTTGGGGGTGGTGTGTGCGTGTGTGTGGGTGTGTGGGTGTGGGGGGAATGGTACGTAACAGGGTGGTAGTTGGGTGATATTTAAGTGAAGGAGTAGTGGAGTTCGTGTGTAGGTCGGTAGGTAGGTAGGTGGGTGGTTAGGTAGGTAGGTAGGTAGGTAGGTAGGTGGGTGATTAGGTAGGTAGGTAGGTAGGTAGGTGGGTAGGTAGGTAATGTCTTGGTACATACGTAGATACGTAGGTTAGTAGTTAACGTATCTCCGTACACTGACGTTGATAGGTACTGAGTTAGATGTGTAAGCATGGTTTGGTAGGCATGTTGGACGTCGGGACATGTAGAACGTAGGTAGGTAAATAGATATGTAGGCAGGCAGGTCGACATATTTATAGAGATAATTTGCAGGATGTGACAAAAATGAGAGGTGAGATCGTAGGGTGGCTAGATAGGTAGGTATAAGTAAGTTAGCATATAAAGTGGTTCAGGAGGTATATCGATATAAGACGTATACAGGTCTAAGTGTACAATATCAGGAAAAAGTACACCTCATCGTCACATTCATTTCTCGAACTATCATTACAGATATGACTAATCCTGTGTTTCCAAGTCAAGATCCGAGTGTTCTCTTTGACAGAGGAAGTGCTTTGGTGTGATGAATCTTCGGGAATTCTCTTTTTCCTGATGACAAAAGTCTCTTCAACGTCGAAGAGCCCCTTGCCATGCAAGTGCGAAAGTGATTTAATTTTCAATTTAGACTTCACAGCCATATGTTTTTGTCAAGTTCAGATATCATCAGAACTTATTTCAGCGCGACGTTGATCAATGATGATATTCAAATCGTCTCTAGTAACCATAGCAACGAGAAAATGTATACAAAAACATAGACAGAGGTAATGATAGGGCATTCAGCGACTCTTACCGTATGGATCTATGCTTCAGCGCCCCGTATATTCGAATGTGCCATTCAAATGTATTCTTGCTCAATTTGAATATCAAATTGAACAGACTCGTTTCGGAAAAAAAGTGTGGGAAGTATTTTAATAAAAATGCTGATTAATGGAACAGTTGAAACTAATTGAATACCAGGCTGATAAAATGCTGCAGCTGTTGTTGTCATGGTTGTTGCTGACGTAGTTGTGGAAACAGCATGCTGGATTACACGCTGGGACGTTGTGTGTGTGGGCACCAATGGTTGGAACCACAAGAGTATTGTTGATCATGAAGAGAAAGCTGGCTAACCGACAGTTGAAGTCATCCCTCTTCACACACCCACCCCTCGGGGTGTTTGGTGGGGTAGTCAGGTGATTAAAGCGTTCGCTCGTCACGCCGAAGACCTCGGTCCCATTCCCCACATGGGTACAATGTGTGAAGCCCATTTGTGGAGTTCCCCGCCGTCATATTGCTGGAATGTTGCTAAAAGCGGCGTAAAATTATACTCACTCACTCGCAGAGTGTGTGGCCTGTCTGAATCTTCACGCTTAGATGTCAACATGACCGTTCCCGGTCGATTTATGTTGAGTTATTTATATATTTAGTACAGGTGGGTAAATCAATTTTGAGGGCAATAGGATAACTGATTGTTATGGAATGATAATGAGACCATCGAAGCCCAGTTTAGCCACTTGGCCTAATTACGTAGAAGCAGATCGGCAAGACGGCGAGTAGTTTTGTGCCCAAAAGGATCTTTCTTTCTATCCGAAGACAGATAGGTTGGAAAGAAATAGACAAACGAATGGCGTTTAACCTGAAGTGTCATATGTGGGATTCTGTACATTTTAAACAGATATTGTGACAGAGTGAAATGCACGATATTAAAGGACATTTATTGTGAGTGATTCACGATATCGCAGTTTCTTTCGCGATGTCGGAGAGTATGTTCAAAATAGCGTAAGAGAAAAACCTCGATTTTTAAACACAAATTCACGCCTTTCAGTTACTTGACTAAGCAGTGACCTTTCACTGTCTCACCCCCGCTTCTCTTAACAGCGGAACACTACATTACAAGGTTTTACCATTATTGTTATCAAAATTTGAGCAGTATACATCTAGCTTTCTACCATCATCGCAAAGTATCACCTGGGTACCAGTCTGATCATGACGGTAAGAATTCCCCTCTGTGACTTTGTGAGAACATCACATATTTAAGAATTAATCTATGCTTTCTCAGGCCAGCCAAAATAGAACTAAAATAATAAGTGGTTCCTATCCTCGAAAAAAGAGCCGAATTCCACAAATTCCAGAAATCCCAAAAATGAATTTATCTTCATAGCAGAACTGACGTCTCTTTGGAAGAATCCATAGAAAGAAATTGAAAGAAACGCCAGACTGCCTACGGCAAAGTTATGATCGGAATTAAAGTATCAAATATTAAGTAGTTCTTGTTGCTACAGGTCATATCTGGGAAGCAAAGATAGGGTTTTACAGGCAATCATATCCTACATAATGACAAGGATTCCCTGGAGCAAAAGATCCGGGATACTTTTCTTTCTACTGATAAGGTTCCGTTTTATAACGTTTCAACATTCCTATCAGTAATCTTCGTCTAATCGAGAAAACAAATTCATAATTTGAAATATCACTTGCGTAATTTAGAATGCTTTGATAATGTAATACATGGCGTCTTCCCTGTTGACGAGAGGAGATAGAACATGTTGGATAGATTCCCCAGGGACATTAATTCCTTTTACACCGGTTTGGGGAATGATTGCCTGTAGAAGTGCCGAAGCCCGTCGACTGGGATCCCTGGTGGTTGCATGCCGTGCTCAGCTTACAGGGAAAGAATCAATTTGGTTCAGTCTATTTTCTTTGTTGACGGGAGTAGAAGAAGATTTATTTGTCATCTTAGTTGTGATGAATGGTTGTGATTAGGAAAATATGACCGGGTCATTAATATATGACCGGTGTTAGAATCTGCATTATCAAATGACATAGATGGTGATTTCTTCGCGTCGAAAGAACTGCACTAAGTCGACAATTTGAAATGATATTTATTTATATCGCTGTTAAAATCAAGAAAAATGCATAATAACGTCAACCCATTTTTGTTGAATTATGCCTCTCCGCGGAGGACCCATAAAGAGCTGAGCTTGATGAACAACTCGCGTTCTATACATCACCATTAAAGTCAGAATACTTTCAAGAAAACTAATTTCCTTGTCATCTTGTCCAATCATATTGAGGTCCCAGACTCCCATCCGTCCCGGCTTCTAATATGATTGAAGCAACATTGAGTTATATTTTTATATCTATGCGAAATGATTACGTTCAGTAATATTGGATTCCATTACCCAATCGACTTTCCCTTATCTCAGTGTGGAGAAAGGATGAATACGTAATTCCCAAAGCGACCATGCGTGCCATTGTTCCTTGTCAACAGCACGACGTGCAAGTATTGTATATTCAACATGATGGTTACAGATGCATTAGAATATATGATCATCATTACTGTCTTACATTATCATCGATTACATGCATAAATCTTTCACCCTCGAGTTACCCTTAATCGAACACTAGCTCTGTCAATTTGCCTTTAAGCCAACATGTAGTTTTAATCAATCATTTTCACGTGTCCCAAGGGACTCGCTGACTTAAAATTCGCCAAATGAAATCTTTGACTCGCATTTGAAGGCAGCGTTTCCAAACTCAAGACCAAATCATACTGCTAACACGCGTCGTTACTCTCTCACTAAAACCCTCTGGTCGAGATCTTTTCAGTTTGAAAACCTGCCACAAACGGTTAATTGTGAAAATCAAATGCACCACTTCTACGACGAAATCAATACAACTCCATTTCTGAAATTGCAAAGGTATTATTTTCCTCTCAGAATCCGTCTCTCAAATCAGACTTTTTTCGCCTGCCAGCTCAAACTATGGAGCCTGGACTCTCATACTCCCTCGGGCGTAAGGCAGGGCGCTACAACAGGGCACGTCTTGCCGAGGCGACGGTGCGGGTAATTTACTGACTCCCTCCCACCCCTCGGGCTTTTTACGATGACAGAGAAAAAGCTACTTCCAGTGATCAAACCCATGGCTCTTGGGGCTGCTATCGGGTCCTTTAGGGGCGGAAATTGCGTTTGAAAAGCAACGCAAAATCTAAGGCTTCATCTCCTCGTATCGATTTCCACCTGCCATGTTGGGAGAGGTTGGATGGATAGTGTCCACGAGGGACCTCAAGAGTTGGTAGTTTTTGACTGGTCTGATTGAGATGTAATTAAATATTGATGAGCACTGAACAAACAGCCTGACTCTTATAAGCCGCGTTGATGCATTGCTAACGTGATCTTTTGAACACGTTGCTCTGATGTTGGTAATAAAGACTGTGCATTACCTCACTCATCCGCCAGTTTAACATTACAGAAAAATATGACAGCAAACAAACTGTTGCATACATGAGACAGACTAAACAGGAGTCTAACAGTTATGAAATTCATGTTAGTATTGCATTTTACTTCATACTAGTATGTTATTAGCTTCTACGTGTTAAGGAAAGCTTATAAACATCATTCCAACCTTTTAAGGAAGGAGGGAAGTGTGTGTGTGCGCGTGCGTGCGTGCTCGCGCAAGAATGAGAAAGATGGTGCACACTTCATTTTTACGGGAGTTCAATAGCGATTTAATAAACTTTCAGGACAAAAGAGAAGGTTGGGGGTAGGGGTGCCTCTCTTCTCTCTCTCTCTCTCTCTCTCTCTCTCTCTCTCTGAACCAGCCCATAATTTCTAAACGCCTGTTTACAGATATGTATGTCAAGCATAACAATACCGAGATAGATATTGTATTATACATATATGCATACATGCATCGGAAGAGATCAATATAGTATCCGTTGCAGGTCACGAACACCCCTGAGCTCGCCTTCGGATGACCCAGTGTTTGCACGGAGACACCGGAATTAGGTATAAGCTTTCCGACCTTGGGGAAATATGTGTGCACACAAAAATCTGACGTCACGATATCCAGTATAATCAGTTATGGACAGATTGAAGGAGCTGAAGAAACTTCATTTGCAGACAGGAAAAATTGTATTGAAAACCGAAGCCAATTAAAACTCGGCTTCAGGCATCTCTCAGTGAAAGGCCAAATTAGTACATGAGCGCTTAAAGATACTGTTACAAGGATCTGATTCAGTGTCCTCCTTTATGATACTTTAAAGTCGCCTTTGCTGTTACAAATCAGTTTGAAATCCCATGTAAGCGTAAAGTGTGTTTTGGCATATGGACATTTATGCGTGCATGAGCAATATTGCCGTCCCTCAGAGCCACCAACCACGCCACCAAGAACCTCTTGATTGACTGACAGTGTGATTGAAGCTGGAGACTGTTTTCTGCGTCAGTGCATGATGTGGACATAGCGGCGTTTGTAAGTCCATTCGCTGCTGCAAACTGTCTACATCTCGAGGCCTTATTTAATTGAAAGAAGCTCTCTAACGCAGAAGGAACTAGAAAATGGCGTCTTTGACAACAGAGTAAATATGGCTTCGTATCTCTTTGCAAAAGCCTGCTTCGATGATTTCAACCTGTGACAAATATTCCATCCCATTTGGGCGTAAAACTGAGGTGGAATGTTATCATTCGCAGTAAATTATCGAGCTCGGCTCTCGTCTGCTCGATCTCCTTCCCGCGCTTTTCGAGTAGCCATCAGTGGATCCGTTTCTGCAAGGTTTGTTAAAGATCAGACATCGGCAATTATAATGAGACAGGGCGAGTGCTGTCCCGAATTCATTGTTAGACGATTGCGGCTATAAAGTCTTTATTCCCCGTTCGCCCTGGAAATAACATCTCGGTACATGTGATTAGGCAGGGAACATGTTACTACCGGATCAAAAGAGCAGACGTGGCTGGTTATAGCGATCACAATCTGACCAACCAGCGACTGGCCTGTTTTATCACAGCAGACATATTGCTGGTGCTGCATAACTCGGTTTGACCATCTCCCCGGCCTGTAATCAATCGTATTTATATATCTGAATAAATGAATGACATTAGAAACAAAATGTGTGCATCTTCACAAGGGGCGTCTCTCGCTATCGCGTGTCTAGTTATTTCGTCTAGGGTCCTTTATTATTGACTGTGAATGCTAATTTACTGATAACATCCCAGACAGTTAAAACACAAAGCCACTGAAAGTAGATTGCTTTTCGATGGCAATACATCTCTTTGCCACAGCTGGAATATAAAGCTCAGCCACATTTTAACAAATTACCTTGCAGTTCATACACGTCTGTCACGTAGCCATACATATTTAACATGATTTTTTTCACAGATTAAATTAGCAGTGCCCGGAGCAGGGGGGCACCTCGCCCACTCACTTATCAGGCTCTTAAAATGCGCGTCCATGGTGTAACTAATGTGCACGATCAGTAAAGTGACCTCAGTTTCATCTGAGAGGTCTAGGTGCGATGACAGGTCATATGTTAAACCACCCGGTCCCAATTTTAATGTGTTCCCTTGATGCGCATTCAGTGCATGTAGATCTTATTTGTGTTTACATTTCCAACTGTAGTCTGTTTGCAGTGAAAACGTGCAGATGAATTTCACTTTAACAAAAAGGTGAATAGAAATTCATCGGTACGTTTTCACGGTAAACAGACTATATAGCCACGGAGATTACGGGGTGCAACTTTTGTAATCAGCACAGAAATAGGTTGCATAAGGCAAACGTTTCAGCCGATTCCCACGGAAATAAAATGTGAAAAAATAAAACCGTGTGTAAATGTGTATAATGATTATATCATTTTATAGTACCTCTATCATATATGAATATATTGTTTAAATACTTTTTATTAAAATCGCATTTAACTGAAACACTCCCCCGCCACTACGTTTTGCACCCCAAATCTTTCCTTATTCAACATTTGAAATTCAAGAATTGAAGAATATTATAAAAAGACAAGAGACAAAACACTACTTCCTCATTCCGGCCCAAAATATGTAACGTCACTAATAATGAAACAGTCTAAGACTCATCTTTAAAGTTACATTTATAAACATAATAACGCAGGTACGCCATCAGTAATATGTAAGGGGAAGTGGTAAAGTAGGGACCAGTTAATGTATGGGTGGGTCATGAGTGTGACGCCGATTTTGCGTATGTAGGACATGTGTTACGTGTGGATAGGGCATCGATACTTTGCGATTTTGGAGTTGTTTTGTGTTGGTCGGGCATGAGTTTTCCAGGAACAGAGAATGTTGGTGGGGTACGGGAGTTGGGGCATCGGCTATCTGGGACCTACGTTTGCTATGTATCCGATCATCCTCAACGAATCAACGTCGTCGTCGTCATTACCATCATCATCATCATCATCATCATCATCATCATCATCACCATCATCATCATCAACAACAACAACAACGTTATCAGCAACATCACCGCCATCAACAACTCCATCATCAATATTATCATCATCATCAAGTGACACACCCACATATGTACTCACTACCCTCTGCCCACAGGAACGGCAAGAACCTATATGAATAGATCGAGGGAAGCCATTGATGTAAAATTTGTGGTAGCGGAGGAACAGATATTCCTTTGACCGTAGATGAAGTCTCACGAGATTCTATCAAAGTATTATTGATGTGGTTGTATGGCTGACCATGTATTTTCCAAACCGCAAACCCCACACGTGCCATGGCTTGTGTTCAGACACGCTGTCCTCGGATGGCTAACAACTGTCGGAGTGCGTACTGTTTTTATTTGCGAGGCATAGTTAAGGATATTTTCCCGCCTGTCTTCAGATTTAGCAATGTAACAAGTCTGTTTGAAGTAGCGTAACTCAGATATCTGTTTGTGCCGTATAGCCAGATTACATGTCTGTTAATATCGGTATACTTCGGATGTCTGTTTGTGTGGTATAGCCATGCTACACGTCCATTGAGTGCTGTATACTTCGGATGTCTGTTTGTGTGGTATAGCCATGTTACACGTCTATTGAGTGCTGTATTCTTCAGTTGTCTGTTTGTGTGGTATAGCCATGTTACACGTCTATTGAGTGCTGTATACTTCGGATGTCTGTTTGTGTGGTATAGCCATGTTACACGTCTATTGAGTGTTGTATACTTCAGGTGTCTGTTTGTGTGGTATAGCCATGTTACACGTCTATTGAGTGCTGTATACTTCGGGTGTCTGTTTGTGCGGTATAGCCATGTTACACGTCTATTGAGTGCTGTATACTTCGGGTGTCTGTTTGTGCGGTATAGCCATGTTACACGTCTATTGAGTGCTGTATACTTCGGGTGTCTGTTTGTGTGGTATAGCCATGTTACACGTCTATTGAGTGCTGTATACTTCGGATGTATGTTTGTGTGGTATAGCCATGTTACACGTCTATTGAGTGCTGTATACTTCGGATGTCTGTTTGTGTGGTATAGTCATGTTACACGTCTATTGAGTGCTGTATACTTCAGGTGTCTGTTTGTGTGGTATAGCCATGTTACACGTCTATTGAGTGCTGTATACTTCGGATGTCTGTTTGTGTGGCATAGCCATGTTACACGTCTATTGAGTGCTGTATACTTCGGATGTCTGTTTGTGTGGTATAGCCATGTTACACGTCTATTGAGTGCTGTATACTTCAGATGCCTGTTTGTGTGGCATTACCATGCTACACGTCTATTGAGTGCTGTATACTTCGGGTGTCTGTTTGTGTGGTATAGCCATGTTACACGTCTATTGAGTGCTGTATACTTCGGGTGTCTGTTTGTGTGGTATAGCCATGTTACACGTCTATTGAGTGCTGTATACTTCGGGTGTCTGTTTGTGCGGTATAGCCATGTTACACGTCTATTGAGTGCTGTATACTTCGGATGTCTGTTTGTGTGGTATAGTCATGTTACACGTCTATTGAGTGCTGTATACTTCAGGTGTCTGTTTGTGTGGTATAGCCATGTTACACGTCTATTGAGTGCTGTATACTTCGGGTGTCTGTTTGTGTGGTATAGCCATGTTACACGTCTATTGAGTGCTGTATACTTCGGATGTATGTTTGTGTGGTATAGCCATGTTACACGTCTATTGAGTGCTGTATACTTCAGGTGTCTGTTTGTGTGGTATAGCCATGTTACACGTCTGTTGAGTGCTGTATACTTCGGATGTCTGTTTGTGTGGCATAGCCATGTTACACGTCTATTGAGTGCTGTATACTTCGGATGTCTGTTTGTGTGGTATAGCCATGTTACACGTCTATTGAGTGCTGTATACTTCAGATGTCTGTTTGTGTGGCATTACCATGCTACACGTCTATTGAGTGCTGTATACTTCGGGTGTCTGTTTGTGTGGTATAGCCATGTTACACGTCTATTGAGTGCTGTATACTTCGGGTGTCTGTTTGTGTGGTATAGCCATGTTACACGTCTATTGAGTGCTGTATACTTCGGGTGTCTGTTTGTGCGGTATAGCCATGTTACACGTCTATTGAGTGCTGTATACTTCGGATGTCTGTTTGTGTGGTATAGTCATGTTACACGTCTATTGAGTGCTGTATACTTCAGGTGTCTGTTTGTGTGGTATAGCCATGTTACACGTCTATTGAGTGCTGTATACTTCGGGTGTCTGTTTGTGTGGTATAGCCATGTTACACGTCTATTGAGTGCTGTATACTTCGGGTGTCTGTTTGTGCGGTATAGCCATGTTACACGTCTATTGAGTGCTGTATACTTCGGATGTCTGTTTGTGTGGTAGAGCCATGGCACACGTCTATTGAGTGCTGTATACTTCAGGTGTCTGTTTTAGTATTGTTGCCAGTCAAACATGATTTGTAATTTACTGCGTTTTCTCCGTCTCCGCTCTGAAACATTACATCGTCACGTTTGTCAGACGTGTTCTGTAATCCATGTGACCTTCCGATGGGATTATTTTACTCATGGGATGCGTTCTGTGTAGACTGCATTTCACGTTGACACCGTCACACACACTCCTACAACTAGACGTCCAAACACCCATACATTCACGCACACAACCAAACATTTAATAAACAACAGATACAATATGAAACAAAGAGCAAAACATCATGATCACCCAAAACCACCATCCTCAATGACATCTTTCTCGCACGCACGCATGCACAGACGCGCGCGCACACACTCTCCAGCCACTCTGACACATACATAATGCCACCTCATCCACACGATTCAAAGGCGGATCCACGCAGGAATTTTCAAACGGTGGTGTGGATTTCGGATTCCACTTAGCAAAACATTACCTGCAATTTTGTCTCTAGTCATTTTCAAACAGAGGGTGGAGTGGGAGTGGGTTTTGAGCCCCATGAACAACAACACCATCACTCCCAACCCCCTTTCTGGATCCGCTAAGGCGATTCACAACATCTAGCAAAACCATTTCCTTGACACAACGCATCCCTGTAACACAGTCCGGTGATTTCCGTGTATGTTCAAATCTGATCGAGTCATTTTCATCTTTACACAACATCAGGATCAACCTGTCATCAGAAGCCTTACGTATGAATAAATAAGTCTTCAAACGTGTTGTATTTAAGGGTTACACCGTAGTCAGCAGTAGTCAGCAATGAAGAGGTTGTTATCCATAACAATATGTCGTATTAGTACGTCACCTGTTTGACGGCTGTACGTCCGACTGTGGTCAGACAGAACGTTTGCTGATCGGATGACCCTCTAAATGAACAAAGAAACCAGGTATCTACACTGCGTCGGTTTAGTATAATTGTGCCCGCATGCCATAGTTCTAGACTGTCATACAGACCCTGAAACAAATATGTCCAAGAGAGCGCATGCAAGACTGGAATATGTGGCAAGTCTAGACTTCCACTGTTTCGGGAAAATAAAGAAAGTAGAAATTGCCGAACTCCGTTTCATTTCCATTTCATTTTATGATTTATTGTTATGAACATTTTTTCTGTAAAATAGTAAACATTATGTTCATTTCCGAGACTAGATGTTAGTCTAGCCAGAGTGCCTACAGTCCAATGTGCCTATATGAACAGGGATATTCTTCAGTACCTTTTCTCTTCACAAGGATGAACTTCCTAACGCACTGGTATTATCATGGTCGACCTCATGAATTAAGAATATCATTTATTTCAAATTTATTTTATTCCACAAATTGTCGGATAAAATGTCGTCGGTTTAATAACCCGTGTAACATTCTGTTTTTTATTGCTGATAATAATTGTTGTAACACATACTGAAGGGCTGAAAATTGTGCGCGTGTATGGATGTGTGCTTATTATACACATTTCTGTACGAGGCATTGCTTCGCTCCACCGCGCGAATACAGTGTAATACTGGCTTGAATAAACGTGTACCTTTTAACCGACAAAATAAACACGTCTCACCATACTGTATGCAGGTCCGCTAATCACTGAAAGGTATCGGTCGAACGTGACTTTTCATTATCTCCCGTATCCCACTCGGTTAATTAGTTCTGCCAATGTATAAGCGCAGTGTTGAAGGTTTTTCTCTTTTGTCTAGTGTCATGAACACCTGCTTTGCAAGTTTACTTGATAATACATCAAACTGAACATGTCTTCATAAAGTATTTAATACCAGCTGTTAAACCCCGTCGCTTTTATGATAAAAGCATACGCACCAGATGGTCGGGAAGGTAAATTAGCTGAAAATAATTGCCCACAATTCTACATGGATGGGGATGTGTAAAAATATACAGTGAATACATAATAATTGGATGTGTCATATTTATCTCGCTTCTCGACGCTGGTTCTCTGTAGACACAGTTGTGGCGTCGCTAGTGTATTTATATGTATACAATTGTTGGATTTAGTTGTAAAAAGGTTGAGAGTCGCCGGCGCAGGCTAGAAATACTACGGCTATGTGGAATGTAGATTTCTGTATCTTTAGAAGACCTTGAATATTCAAACATGCTGCGCATTCAGTTAAAACGTCTTGAAAAAAAAGAGAAAATTTTTCCTAATATCATGTTTCTGTAACGGAAGATCGCCTCACTATCACTAAAAGCCATGTCGGTAAGCACTGCGTGTGAGCGGATTATGAAGGCATTGTATGTGCAACAGGACATAGTTAGCTTGTAGGCAACGTCAATAGATCTTGTTGGGTATTATGTGTAGGGGTTGTTCGGCAAACACTTACTAAGCGTCTATTGAGAAACAAGAAACCAAAAACATGTAAGTTGTCTTGAGATGAGAGAGGGGGATGTGGCGTGAAGTCTGTGGAGCGTGAGATGTTGGTTGCACTTTAGTTAGAGATAAAACATGAGGGATGCTACCTGAGATAAAGGTGTGTAGACCGTGAGATATGCCACAGGTATGCGGGAGGAAGAATGTTTATAGAGTTTGGAATAAAGGATGTAGTTTAAAAAAATGAGATGTGCAATGCAAGGAATGAAGTGCATGACATAAGTATAGTGTGGTGAATAGGCTGAGAAATGAATAGAGAGAGACAGCGAGTATGCAAGTGGAGATGTATTGATTCTGTGATATATCGTGTGAGATATCCAATGGGAGATTATTGATTATGTGCTATGGGTTGTGAAAGATATCCAATGGGAGATATGTTGATTATATGGTATGAATTGTGAGATATCCAATAAGAAATGTACTGACTGCGTAATAAACGAGTATGAGCTATAAAGTGTGAGATGTATTTATTGTGTGATATAAGATGTGAGATATCCAGTGTGAGATGTATTTATATCTCCCATATGTAATATCAGAGTGTGAGATATCCAGTGATAGATGAATTGAAGTGATAGATGATAGATGAAAAACTTCAAAATATTGTGTCTTGTATATAAATGTCTCCAGGGTCAAGCTCCAAAGTACCTATCCGAACTATCACTATACACCCCGGCAAGATGTCTCAGATCCCAGAATCAGCATTTACTTACAGTACCCAAAAGCAGACTTGTCTCCTATGGTCAGAGGACCTTTACCTACGCCGCTGCATTGATTTTGAATTCACTGCCTGCTGACATCAAATGTGCTGAATCACTGAACTCTTTCAAGTCCCTTCTGAAAACCCATTACTTCTCCATAGCCTTCTCTTAGATCTTATATGTCCTGTTTTTAATTCTTACTATTAGTAACGTAATGTATACGTTAAACATACATTCACCTTTTTGTAGCGCCTTGAGCGAGCATCGAATGCACGGATACAGGCGCAGTTACAAATACCCACTATTATAATAATTATTATTATTAATTGATTATGTGATATAGACTGTGAGATATCCAATGGTAGTTGTATTGATTGTGTGACATAAGAGTGTGAAATATCCAATGTGAGATGTATTGATTACGTACATGTTTATTACAAGACAGTGAGATATCTAATGAGAGATGTATTGGTTATGTGATACAGATTGTGAAATATCAATATTGATTGTGTGATGAAAATTGTGAGAAATCCAATGGGAGATCAACTAATCATGTGATATATATAGACAGTGAGGTATCCAATGGCAGATGCCCAATGGTGTAAGATATACCACGGGTAAAATAAACAGCAGGGAATGTATTGGCTATGACATGAATGGTGCAATACATACATACAGTGTGAGATATGTCCAGCCTATATGCTGAGGGGGAGATATTGATGTTGAGATATGCTATCAGGGTGCTGAGACTATAATATACACACTGTATTGAGCATCAGATGTAGGATGTTAAATGTACAGTGGAACACATAGTGAGTATGATATGTAAAACCCGAAACGGCATTCGACAAACCCGTCCCACAACACGCTTCGATGCTGCATGAATAAAAGTGAGAGAAAAAGAGAGTGCTTGCCCCAAGGCTGTATAGAATGTTCAGCTCAGATTTATTTTAAGTATGCCATTTGAAGTCTAGATAGGCGGACAAGCCAGTCTATTATTTATATTTTTAGAAACTATCATTTAAACTTTTGATTATTACCTAAGAGACTTTCTCGGGTCTACACTTATCCGTAAGTTGTAAAGTTTGAAACCTTGAGTATAGGTTGTGATGACTGAATTATACGACGCGGGACAGTGCTATAGAAGAGATACAACAGTCTTGTGGTTGACGGATATCGGTCTCAGGAGGAAGAGACGTGGCCTGGAAATAAAACAACTGGAGGAATGCGACGCACGTACGTCCCACATCCATTCAGGTAGGTTATTATCAGGAATACACTAGCCGATCCCGAAATACATGAAATGCAAAATTATAATAAGGTCAGTGCAAAACAATACCCAGTTTTGACCTCAGAAACAGATTCCTTTTAGGGAAGGGTAAAATGGCTGTGACAGTCGTGTGAATAGACAATTGGAAGTTAGTAGGTGGGGAGGTTTGGTCTTACGCTGCTTTTAGTCGTTATTCCAGCAATATCACGACAGGAGACATCAGCAAAGGGTTTCACACAATGTATCTACGAGGGGAATCGAACCATGATCTTCGCTGTGACGAGCGAACGGGTGTCTGAATAATATGACAGCGATAAACTTCAGCCGCCGTCAGTGTTTGTCCAGCCTGTATGCAATAACTATCATCGCAAACATCTTATTTCATCTCGCAAACAAAAACCTAAATATGAATTGTGAAATGTGATGAGAATGTATTGTCTTTCAATGCATTTGTTATTTTTCAAGCTAATCTTTTAATATTTGATGGCAGCTGGATCAAAATACAGTCTAAGTTAATGTATCATTTTCACCCACGTTCTTGAGTCTTTGTGAGCGTGGACTCAATACGTAATATAAAGACCCTCATTAAAAACTCGAGCTAAACTGGTTTCACATTTCAACCAATTTGTAACGGAATATCTTGTAATGTCGAAAACAAAAATGAAACTATGAATATTAGGCTAACGTTAACGAAACATATTGAAGATAGAATTTATGTTTGTGATTCTATCGTTTTACCCATTTGAACCTAATAAATATATACGTAGGAGCTATCATTAAACTTGGTATTGTTCCAAGTGAATAGTGTGAACGATGTTCAGCTCTTAAAGCGCCAATGGTGAGGTAATACGTATGATACACTGTACAAAAAATATAGTGATGAAAATAACGATCACATCCAAAAAGCTCTCAGTGACAACATTGCCAATAAACGATGAAACGAAGCACTTTAATTCATTGGGAACTAATGGAAATAACTCATTCGGTCAATTTATATGGTGTGTACAAACACACAAATCAATATCATCGATTATTTACGATAATCACATTGTAAAACAATCTACAAATACATGTTACACAAGCAAGTAACTCCGGAAATTTAAAAAGTCGAAAGATTTAGTTCGGTTGACCTGTTCCATAGGGTGCACCAATCGATCGAGCACCGTCAGTCTAATCTATTGTGTCACGTAAGCAGCACAGAAAGCGATAGATTCACTCTCACGATCCCGGCTGCCCAACTAATATCTCTCTTGGCAACCGGGCGTAGGTCACGTACTGCAGCCTTCTGCGCCACCTAGATAATGGATTGACCCTTGGCCAATCACAGGATGAGATTCCGGATTCTTGTCTTCTGATTGGCTGACGCTGATAGCGAGCCGGGCCGGTGTCAGATCGGTTTTGTTCCCTCTACAGTGTCCTTTCTCGCGGTGTGCTGAGTATTATGTTTCCGAGTCAGTTATGCGTTGAGATGGCGGCAGATGGCTTACACGGCGAGGGCTATGTGTACTTCGTGTTCAAAGCAAGCTGTGGGATATTGTGATCGCTTGATGGCGTGCTCCATAAAATATTCAAATTGATTTTTCGGTGCGACGTTGACTGGCTTCGCACAGATTTTCCCATTAGCTACATCTGTAGTAATAGTTCCTCTGTAATTTGAATATTTAGTTGGCAAAATGCAAATTCTAAAATATCGATTCAATTAGTTCAGTATTTGAGTTATTTATGCATAAACAATTACTTAATCAATTGAGTTAATGGTCGTAAAGGGGCGCTAACATAATAGAATGAATACATTGTTTTTCATGAAAAGTATTGATATACGTTGTCCTGAATAAATGAAAGCTGCTTTAAATACACGGTGTACCGAGTCATGGAAAGGCCCCATGCAGCAGTACAAAAATAAAATAATGTAATATTGAACTGGGTTGGTTATTTGTATAATGGCATTGCCTGGCTGGAATGTCCTGGAGCACTGTCATAAGAAATCTGCGTTGGCAAACATACGAATCCGGATTGAGGTCACCAACCAGTTAATCATAATGTTCCGACAAAGAGGCTTACACTTACCTGTGTATCAGAGAGAATTAACTGTGTTTATGTGCTCAAGAGCCAAAGAACATGCATTAATGGATATCCGTGTTTGTCTGCTGTATGTTCTTAACAAAATAAAAACGTTTCATGTCTAAGCTCCAGGATAAGCGTTTGATTCATTCGTGGCCACAAGGCAAACAAAAACAATGTAGAAAATGCCATGCACAAAAGTACGTACGTGTTATATATCTCAACAGTTCGACGACTAAATGCTCAGGGATTACAATTCGAAGACCCTGTGGGAATTCTGGTTCAGAATCTATATCACAAATTTGGCTGGTCGAGCTCGGTGACAAAAGTGACTGCGTATCACTATAGCTCGATATACTCACAGTATCAGTCACTAGATTGTCCATTCCAGACGTGATCATTTACTAGTAGACGTCATCTGGCTGGAGGGGCGGTTGGGTAGACTAGTGATTAAAGTGTTCGCTCGTGACACCGAAGACCCGAGGTCGATTCCCAACAAGGTTTCCCATTTCTGTTGTTCCTCGCCGTGATACAGCGGTGTAAAACCACATTCACTCACTCATTCATCTTGCTTCACTCTATCATTCATCTTGCTTGAATAATGCAGAAAGTGTGGTTACACAATGCACTGCGGTGACATAAAACGTTTTAGAGCCTACTTAGATGTCTATTAATTTAACGCAAGTGGACCATTATGCGGATGCATATACTATTAAATTATGTTCTGGACAACTTGAATGTGTTAACATAGTCTCTCATTAAATACACTGAGTGACTCACGGTGAACTAAACATGCGGTGAACAGTGAAAACGCGGTGGTTCGTTCATCCTTGTGAATATACCGCCATTCCAGATAACAATGTGGTTTACGCTGTCGCACAAGCACCAAACCAAGATGTTATCTCTGAAATGAACATAGTTTACAGTATAATACTGTTCATAAAAAATAACCATAAAAATATTTTCAAAAGGAGACCAGAGCCTTTCTTCATATTCAACCTTAAACTGTGGAAATCTAGGCTTGCCACATTTTAAAGACTTGCATGACTGCCTTGGATATGTTTGTTTCAGGGTCTGTATGACAGGGTATACTTGTCCTATACTGCATCCGGAACCACGCCTCCTTCTTTGACGTCAGCGTTTCCCAAACTGGAACGTTTCTTATAATGACAACATCGAGTTACACTATCCCAATAACCTGTAGAAATATATTTCTGTATTCCATTCTAATTGTTTTTCACACGAATGTTACTTTTGACCTCATGTGACTCTACCCAGTGATTAAAGATAAAAGAAGTATCTGTACCCAAAGCAACGAGAATAATCATTCGTTCTGTCATACTGCTTCCGATACATCTATCGTCTTGTAGCCTCTTACTCAGTTGAAGGACGACCAATGGATAAAATCAAGTTTTCACACGCAATACAGAAATTACAAAACCTTTCATTAACACAACGCTTACTAGTTTTATATGTGTTAACGCTGATTGATAGTGAGTTGACATTTTGATCCTGTTTACGTGAAATGGACTGTCGGTCACACGTCGCTATTGACTTTTGTTAGGAAGACATCCAATACATTTCCGTCTTGAGGCTTCCTGCACAGATCCTCGCGAGAAATTTCGTGAACTTGTGAAGACGAGAGAGAGCGACCGGTGCTGACACTTGCACGTTCCCTCGGGCAGTACGTGACCATGCAAAAGTTGACATGAAGAAACCACAACAGCATACTGCTTGCTAACCTGCTCGCTGTGAATGCACTCTGTGACAACATCACCTAACGAATATTATAGTTCAAAATGCAGTCCACTTTTTATGAGGACATAGTTTACTTTCGAATTCTTTTTAACTGTATCATGAGGACGAGATAAGTATGTACAGAGTCATGAAAGGCCGTCATGTGAAAAGGTTTCATTACAGATAGTTACTCGTATTTAAGTGAACCTGAGGTTACTGACTCCTCCATGATAAATGTCTGCATTTTTAGTGAGAAACCAGTTGATTTGTAGGTGGTGGGCACCGGTATTTTATTTCATTTTAGATAAATATTTACTTTGATTATTTCTACTAACAAAATTCCGTATTTATTTTTGTGAATGAATAAAGATTAACCAACTGTATTCGTTGGACGCTAGTCAGCAAGAAATATGCACATAATGTTTTATTCAATGCGAGGCACATGTATTTGGAGTTAATTAAAACTAATCCTTTATGACATGTTCAGAACAAATCCCGCCTCTGACAATCAAATGATCCATCGTAGTGTACTTCCACTTGTGTTAACGTCATTTTCATGCAGCTGAGAGTGATTGCACGATATTTAACACCTGGTTTAACAAAACGCCAGTCATATATCACGACGGGGACTTCAACAATGACTTTCAAACAGTAAACCGTCGCATGGGTGCAACCGAACATGGGTGTAAGGCCAAGGCTACACAGACTGCAAACACAATATGCGTTGTTACCCATTCCCCAAACATGAATGAGATACGTTTAGTGTGAAGATCTCAGAGAACAAGATATGTAAAGGACATACATTCATGACGGTATTTGAAGGTGTTTCTACACCTACTTCTCACTACCCATTCCCATTTTCCTGCACATAGACAATAGAAACAAATACATGAAAGTATGTTGATTTCGCTTCTGGGCATCTAATTCAGATGGTTTTGTTGAACTAGAATCACAAGAATACTAGTGATCATACAAATGTCATACCAGTTTCATAGTGATCAGATCCAAGTTATCGGTCTGTGTGATGTGTGTTTAGCTATGTTAGATGTCAAGGGATTCGGCCTTGCAGGGAGGGAGAAAACAATAATTACTTGTAAGGTAATCTCGACTCCAGACAGGACACAGGATACGTTGTGGTTCAGGTGCGGTGTTGGTTGGTAAGTAAGTTGCATCCACTGGTCATTTAGAAATACGATCTGTCATATGTTGAAACGTTAAACTCTCAGAGTATGGGTTTAGTTTAAAGGCAGGTGTACTTATCTAGACTATTTAGGGTGATCTAATATGGACCAGTAGTTAAATTTATCATCTGACGTTCCAACATGCATTCTACTCTCGCGGGAATACGCAAAAAATCAGTGTTTATAATTTTATCACTTAAAATAACCTTTTAAAGGCCAACGACACAGAATAATCAATAATGCATTGTTAACACTGTACAGCGTGCAAGAGCCTTTTCCAACATACATCTAATCGAGTCAATTACAGCCTGTTGTCAATTTCACATGTATACACTTCCTCTTCCTCATGGATTTAAGTTCTATGTCATATGACATTAATCGTTTTCACAGACGCCACTCATCAGGTCTAGCTGTACTCGTGTTTCCTTTGTTAAACATTGTCAATATTTCTAACAAGCTTCCACCTTTTGATATTCATCGACTGTGCAACTGTCGCATGTCCGGGTCTTTATTTCACGGTTTGAATCAATACCTACAACACAGGGAGCATGTGTACACGCGCATCGTTTTTCACTCCATCTAAGTGTAATATTCAAGTCGACCTACAGGCGATGTTGTAAGTCTAGCATCGGTGAATGGTGTTGAAATGCTGAACAAAAGGTTGCTCTTTCTAGTTTTTGTTATTCCTTTCATCGATCCACGTATGTCTTTGCTGGCTTCGAATATTTTATACCGGTGTTTTTGTCCGCCAGCTCTACTTTTGCCTGCTGGACAAACACCTCCACAATTCATACCATGTTATCTTAATCCAATCTGCGATTTCTTTGAGGTGGTCAATATTATTTAATCAATTGTTCTTTCGTTGAATGTAATTATGTGAAAATAATGGCTTTCTCTTCAGAGTCGAGAGCCGATAAGCCCAATGGAAACCCATACTTTACTGACTTCAGCATTAGGAATAGCTATGTATAATGCATGATGCAGTAAAACGGGATCATATCAATGGATGGATTCATGGATGTGTATAGCAATGACATGGATTAATTGCACAGCTGGACTCGAGGATGGATGAACAGTTTGTTTGACTGATGGATTGGTGGGTGGCTAGTATTGAGCGTTTCGTCTCATGAATCCAATTAAAATAAAACTACATACAAATATTTATCGAATAACAAATCTAACTAGTAAGAAATACGCGTGTGGCTTTTTGTTGTTGTCTCTATATTTATGTATTTGTGGCACGAGAAAACAGTCCCCGTGTTGGAGAGGTCTTTAAATATCAAGCATTAGAACCAGAAATAAAGAAATAATACGTTGTTATTCTAATCGAATAGTAATGTTGGTGATAAATGAAACCCAATCAATGCCTGTTTTGTTATTGCACTTAGTTTGGATAACATAATGAACCGTTAAACGTAACAACATTTCCCCAAATATTTTGATCGCGTGATAATTTGCCACGATTGTGTAAAATGCCTCCTAGTATTTATTCAGGGCTTAGTCAAGCAGGCTTGTGGCATGCTCCGTTTTCGGACTGGGGTGAGGAGTTTTTTCTCGTGTTAACGATCACATGTTGGGGCGCCTTGAAACCGTCAGAACGTTCACACAGTGTGTAATCTGAAGGTCTGACATGTTTAGCGGGGAAGTGTCAATTGGCGCAAAGATGATACCACTGAGCGGCCCTGTTTGCGCTGACCTGTCGGCGTAGAACGACAAAAATATGGTGAAGTCACTTTTCTCCTTTAGAAGAACTAGTTACGCGAATATGTTAATAGGTGATGGGAGAGGCCTTTGCTTGGTAAACCTTAAGCTTGAGTGTTCATGATTTATAGGGACCCCATTCACCCTTCTCGCTCAGCTCTGCATTCGACTTTGATCAATGTGGCTTGTGACATTCCAGATTCTTATTCGACATATTAATGCGTTCTCCTTTAAACAAGTCTCGTTACGAATGAGACCACTTTAAAATGGGGCATTTGTTTACAGTAGACAAATATGTACGTACTGACAGCAGGCTTTAATAACATATCTTGCACACCGAAGTCAGTTTAGTAATACCATGCCGTATGTGTTACAAGGTATGTTTTTTGTGTCCGGAAAAATGTTAAAATATTTTCATGTTGTAAATGGGTCAACTGTTTCAAAACGGAAATTTAAAACCGTGGTATGTTATCTTTCAAAAGAAAACAGCATGGTGGATCCAGTGTTGAGAAATAGTTGCGGCAGCGGAATACTTGCCTCTGACGCCGTGTAGGAAGACAGCTAGTCGCGAATAAATAGCTGAGCTTTACCCAGTGAACTTATTGTGAAAACATGCCCAGTCGTGGCATATTAATAACATCCCAAGATGAAACAGAAAACAGCCCGCATGTGTAAGAGAGGTGAGGGCTTACATGCCGCTGATGGATGGGAGAGCTTTAAGCCTAAGATTACATAAAACAGGGGGAAATGTTTATGCGAGACATGATTCGGTAGAAGTAAGGTTTACCGTTATTACATCCAAACACACAACTGCCATTAAGAAAAATTAGTTTTGTGTGTGATATATTCAAACTATCTGTTCTATAAACATTAGCAATGTAACGGTTTACTTTATGAAAATATATGCATCTCTAAAAGGATTTCCGTCCAAAATATGCGTGCACTCAAACTATGACTAAGAGTCATCCCTTTTAATCCTTTAATGGGATGCACTATTACCCGATTTATTTGGTCCGGGCTTTTCTTGAAGTGTGGAGAAGATTGCACGAAGGAAACATATCCGGTCGTTATCTGACACACCGGCTGCAGCTGGTGTAATACACCCAGTGTAATTTTACACTTGGCCTTTGAGCCTCTATTCGAGACAACAATGCCGTGCCTCGCGGGATAACGACCGGTGTAAGACTAGATTTGTTCCCGTTGATAATCAATGCAAAACCCATTGTCGTCCTTCAACACAAGCTCGCCATTGTTTGATCCCCCGGTAAAAAACACCCTTTTTAATCTCCTTAACAAAATGAAATTAAATGCCCGTTTCCTTTGAACGTGAGAAAGCATAAACTCCTGGTGTTTTAGTTTATGTACTGAAAATTATTTGATTTGTTAGTCCAGGGATTAATGGAGCTGTTTCATTTCCTTGAATGAGAAAATTGAGACATGTTTTTTATCGACACTGGATTGATATATTGAATAAAGAGATCACAGAAGTCATTACATTATAAACCACAGAATAGTAAGAAATCGATAATTTGAAGAGGAAGATAGTTTTTCAACCTCCCATCCTAACATCATAAAAATCATTCTTATCAAATAAACCCATTGACATGCAAAATTTACAAATCCGTTTGGGCCTGTGAGTAAATAAAACATATAGCTCCAACTAAATAACATATATGTACTCACATTAGCAACTGGAGATAAGACCATGATAAATTAATACAACATTGGGTTATCGAGAAATATTGACATATGTCGCTATGAAATAGGTGATTAATTTGATAGTGTCAAGCGCACTTGTGCGTGGATTTAGCGGTGATTGTTATCAGCTAGTCACGTGGGGCTCTAGAGAGGTGGGTCACGCCTCACACGTTCAACACAATGGAGATCGGCTTATTTAGCCCGTGTTAGTAGGGGCCGTTAGTAGTCTACAGGGGAATGTCAATGAAAGGTTTTACGTAGAGATAATCTAATGAAGTCTGAGATCTATAAAGTGTCGGGTTTATCAAAGGTGCACCTAGTATCATAAGTCAGCCATGCCTCATCTATCAGAATATGTAGTGCACTACAGCTTTCAAAACAAGCTATGTTTTCCTTAACTTTGCGTGTTTATATTGTTGCCGGCAAGGGATAATGGGATTTAGTAAAGATACAAACATACTATACATACTATTTCGTTTTATTTACCTGTTATAATTCTTATGTCACTTTAATGGAATTAGTTACTTTGATTAGCTATTGAATCAACCCAACATGATGAGGAAAAGATACAGTCAGTGGATATGTTACAGTCAGATTGTAACATCAGTCATTTCGTGAAATAACCAAGAGAGTCAGCCATTCGGCGCCATTTTGTGTAACAGCAATCGACATACTTCAGTCATTTCATGAAATCTCACTCAATAACTTAATCTACAAAGGTGGATCGCAATTTCAACATCACCTATTGTCACTAACAGTAAAAATTATAGTGGCAGCTCCTGTTGCACTTCAGCTTGGTTTTGAAGCATTTACACCTGTTTGCTTGACACTTGCTGTGGCTAGAGCAGACAGACATCACAAACCCTTGTCCACCACATATAGATGGAATGAAATTTCATGAAATGACTCAAGTATGACATATATACCATTTAAAAAGCAGAGGATATTTGATTTACAAGACCGCTAAAATGCAAATGATGAAGCCAAGGGGGAAACAGATGAAGAAAAATTAAGGGAAAATATCACAATTTATTCCATTCCTTTGGAAATGTTTCATCTGTATGGATATACATTACTTTTTCTCATATGCAATGACATTGGCTAGTGGCATGTTCGCAAAATGGAATATGCTGCACTTTTGAATGGTAAACAAGGGGCAGATCGAATGATTGTTTTCAATAATAGATGATAAATAGACACAGTGGTATTGGGCATGGACTGTGATCTTTTGAGAAAACCCTATGGCTCGAAGTGATGTAAAGATATAGCCTATGTGCATCTTTTTCAGACGAACAAAAAAGGCCAGTGTGTTGCTGAAAAAAACACGAAAATAGATGACGGTGATCTTGAAATAACAGACCCCACCCCCAACACTTACACCCTCTGAAACAACATAGTTCCTCCCTTGATATTCTTCACATCACAGGTTTATGGTAAACACAAACTAAACTAAACTCCTTTCGTAACAGAGCTATTCAGCACAGTTCGCTTTCCTAATCATTTAACAATGCAGCAGCTCCATTGGGGAATTACTAGTCATCTTGTCAATATCGCTGATAAGAGACGAGTTTTAATTATTCTATTGCTTTAATGTTTCAGGCACCCATATCAATCGTTCTAATGAAATAATACTATTACATGTCAACAGTTATGTTTAATGCCTTTGATATTTCTAATGAGTGATAATTTTTTATTAGTATTTTATAATATGTGCCAGTCCCGTTTTGTTAATTCACATCATTTCTCCCGTGGCAACCACGTCAAACGTAATGTAATTAAATGTGTCACATTTTGCCCATGCTATACATCACTTTGTGCATGATTATGTTGCGTCCCAGTTATATGATAGTGCAAAGTGTTTAGCTGTCTAGTCATCGAATACTGTTAAATCATTGAACCGTTCGATCCGAACGTTCAACAGCTTCAGGTATCGATCCTACAGGAAAGGGCTCTTCCACAGACCTAGCCTGTTATACAGACACTGAAGCTTGCAAATATATCGAAGAAAGCCCACGCAGGTCTAGAAAATATAGCACTTCCAGATTTCCACAACTACTGAAAATGACGACTCAGGACTCCTTTCTCTGTATGCTATTTATTTTGGTATGAACTTTTGGGGGTAAAATATGGTTTCGACATGTTTATTTCATGAAAAACAGCAATGACAGGATTTTCATGAACTGGATTGGTTAACAAGCTCAAGAGAACTTTGATGGAGACCGCTTCAATATACATAGATATATTAAACAATATCATGACAAGAAAAGATGATATCTAATGAAAAAAGATGTTATGACAAATGGTCAGAAAATTAAAATCATGGTTGTTGAATACATTTGTGGTATTTGCAGTCGGAATCCATAGTATAAGCTAGTCACGTGGGGCTTTGAGACTAGTTGGTAGTCTACTGCAGACCCTGAATTGCATAGTAATCAAAACGGTCCGTTATATTTGTGATTGTATAGAGCTCTTTAGCTTTAATTATCAAAACTCCCAATAGTTAGTCACAGGATGATGATAAAATTGCTGATGCCTTCCAGTTGATATAGTTTTTTGAATGATACCAACCGTTTTCCATAAACTGTGTTTCCACGAATGTATTTATAAATTCTTAAGGTAATACGATTATGTCTAGGAGAAGCATTTACATTTTGTAATGCATTGATGTCTAATGTACGTATTTTACATGTCTTTCGGGAAGTACTGTTTAGGTCAATTAACAAAATGCACGATTGTGATTGATGAAGACAAGAATCAATAGAGGAAACCATAGAAGAAGAATGTGAAGACAAAACAACACATGAGCAGTCATAACAATAGGAGAGGAAGAAACCAAATACATAATGAGAGAAAAGACAGAAGGTGAAGAACAATGAGAAAATGAAACAGGTGGGCTACACTGAAAAAGGCATCAACGGATAGGAAGCATGAAAGGAAGAAATATGACCGGAAGGTTCATGTGTAACGCGTCATCATAAACAACGGGGAAAATGTTGCTTTCTTGACAACGGTTGTTAGTACCTACACCGAAACGCATCGCAGTCAAGAAGTTGACTATCCACAGAACATGGTTTTCTTCATACACAACGTGATAGATTTACATTTACACGACCTGCTCATGAAGATAGCTGAATCTGCACTTCCGGACAAATATATACTCCAACACATGGGCACATGCACTCTGTTCACATCCGCGGGCATCCAGGTCATACCCATCCCCATGAACTTTGTAGGTACTCCTGAACAGGCTATAGTGCTATATACAATACACTTTTGGTATATACCAAAACAACGTGTACAAATTCAATATTCAAGCCAACGCAGTATACGTGAAGCCGTTTTTCAGCAAGACATTGCCCTAAAGGACATAAGATCACTGGAGCAATCAATACAAACGATTATAAATCGCTTTTCATCACTGAAACCCTATAACTTTGCCCTAAAATGTGGACAGTAACAAACTACACGTATCAAACGAAAATATTTTACAGAATACCTTCGACTAGATGCATTTGGTACATAAACAAAAACGATTCCTCTTGCATTAGTCTAGGAAACATATTTTTTTACTGTTGTTTTCTAATTCGTTTTTATACAGACAACAAAAGTTCTCTCACTGTCCAAAGGTTCAAGGTTTTCATTCTCTCTAATCCACCCACTGTTTTACAAGTAAGAGAATGAAATCGTGGACATACAAACAATCTTCAACCCTATTCACGAAAACCCTGGATTAGTTCCGCTGGCTTAATGACAGTGTATGGCAGGCCAGTAATTGGCTCATGCAGGTCGTTTTCACACGTGGAAAAATAAGGCGCCGCTTATTGCCCTTGAACTGTTTAAATTACTCTCCCATAGATCAGTGAGAACACACCCGATACAACTGATTATTAGATTGGACCGGGTGTTTATTCACTGACTCGATACACAGAGATGAATCTTGACCTTAGCTGACAAACAATAGCTTGGGCTCAAAACCTGAGGTCTGTACAATTATTCTTAACAAGGGCGGTATGGCGTCATTTATAACAACTGGGGTAAATAAAGAAACAAATCAGGCTTAAGAAAACGGATTCCAGCATGTTATATACGTGATTGAAATCTTTGTTATTGAAAACACTTTGGTTTTGTTACAAAAAGGCTTAAACAGGAATATGGTTTTCGTGACCAGTCTATGCATTCTTCATACAATAGTGAAATCATTAACATACTGGTGTATTGTCATAAAAATCCAAATTTTGTACATATTGTTTTAAGCAAGGTAGGCTGATGGACTAGGGGATTTAAAGTCAGCAACATAACTACTTAACTGAATACATTCTTTCAGAAAGTCATATTAATCTGTTTGGGAGTCGGTCTTCACATGACAGTATGCCGCGATGACCAATTGTGGCTGAGTAAACAACTTTTAGATTCCATATATTTTCATATCACCATTACGTATAATGAGTCTCACTTCGGTATTAAAATAAGGTAAAAGGTGGTAACAGTTTGCAGTTTTTCATTAGTAAGTAAATAAATAGTTCATTTTCAGTAAGAATGCAAATCTGTAGAGGTTTGGGTAGATGGTATGAACATTGTGTAATACATGTAGTACATGTTGGGAATATACTTTTTCAGTTTACAGTTGAGTCTGGTACTTTACTGAGAAAACGCAATCCTATTATATCATACCTGACAAAAATAGTTAGGGATATATGTAATAATTGAAATTATGAATAATGATCTATGTATTCTTTAACACACTAACAAAATATCAATCTTAAAAATTCCAATATCCCAAAGTAGTTTTGAGCAGTATATTTTGTGGATTCAGACATGAACCTGGTTGATCAACAAGCAGTAAATACCTATCTATATAAGGCTACTATAGAAAACAAATATACAAAGGTATACACCACAGTATAATCCCAAACATGACTTCTGTTATATTTAACTAACATTTGAGCCCTAACAATACACGCATTGTGTTTTTTAAAAATTATAAATAGTGTTTTCTGCTGTCGCATGACATTAATATGTTCTTGTGTTTTTTAAGGAAAATCTGTCCTATTCATCTTTATATGCTAGAGTCTGTGGCGAGAAAACAAATAAAGTTGGTCTATGCACATTGATCACTCACAGTAGTAAGGAAACGTCTTTGTCCAATCAAGTCGAACATCGACTGGCGGTTTAAACACTCGCTCTGACTCCTGAACGTTTTATTTGTCCAACGTTTCGAAAAGCCTATTTATCTTGCTTTACTGTCTGTTTTCGTGTGATTGAGGATTCGGTCAATAGCGTGTCCATTGAGCGCTACTAGCGCCACATTCATTACGCTCTACAAGAGAGCAATTACACCGCATGGGGGCTCCGTCAGGGCGGTATGCTCATTGTTTTGTTTGTCCTTTGATATGTGGACTGGGTGTCAGGTTGGGCAATAATTAATATAGGTTTTCCAGAAGCATTCAAGTGTTGTGGCTGTTCGTAACAGTGTCATCTAGTGCTAATCTGAGAATAGACACCAGGTGATATATCACTGCAGTATTCTCAACAAGTACTCTTTTGACCAATTTCCCTTCATTGGTTTTCACATGGTAATGAAAACGTTTATGGCTGCGTTTAAGGTTCTCATTGTGCTTCAGCAGGGTTCGTGTATATTCTGAACATTGAGAAGAACGAATGTGAGATCTGGAGCAGACCGTATGTCTTGCTGGCTGAGTAATTCTTCATGCACTACCATGGAATTTGATATAGTTGTGATGATTAATAGGAACACTCTACAGCCAAGAGCGATACGAGCCAGGACTTTCAAATTGAAAAAAAATACCATTTATAATCTATTAATCATACTTAGTATACGAAAATGGTCACAGTAATTGAAATAGTTTGTAAATTCTACCGCTACACTGCTGCGAGAGACGTCCTAGGTTATAAATCTATTTCAGCTTATTGAGTAATCTTCTCGACGGGGTGCAAATTAGCGACCCACCAGTTAGGAATTACGTAACTCGCCCCAAGCTGCAGGCTGCTGACATAGCAATTGAATGACAATGAGTTCAAGAGCCTCAGGCAGACAGCCCTTCGACTATCCGAGGTGAAAATGTCAACAACACATAAAAGTGATGTAATTCTTCATCTGAGCAGACCATTGAACGCAATGTTTCATTTCGTTCGACACATGCCGCTCTTATGCTTGCGCACGCCATGGAGTCGATCTCTAACTATAGAATGTATTTATGTTTGAAATATGTCATTCATATGTCTGTGTTTCATTGATGTACATACATAGATGTACATATACAGAACAAAACGAAAGAGTGAGCTGGTATAAGCTTCATTAATACGCGATGCATGCCTTGATGGCCTTTTAGACATTAAAGCATTGCGCATAAGAAATGTATTTTATTTCAAATGATTACATCAAAGAAATCTAACAGTTCAGAAAAGGTACTTTTTGGGACCCCAAAGGATACAGATACAGTGTGGTGGCCTTGGCGCTTTTAGTGATGTTCATAATAACAGACTGACAATAGCTGTTTATTTACGTGTCACTTGTGTGCATACAAATGACATCTACAAAGACAGACAATTTTACATGTAACAAACATTCAAAAGAGTAAAATTACAGAACCATTCAAAAGAGAATTATGAGAGACAAAAAACGTATCTAAAAATATCTAAAAACATTATTAAAAATTTAAAAAGTCTGTAAACTTGTACAATCCCATTGTTGTTTGTATTAGTCCTAGTTATATGTGTAAGTGTGCCAAATGCATGGACCTAATAAGACAGGTTTTGTTCTGAAGAGTGTGTACTGGTGGATACCTGTGTCTACGGGTCACTGAGCGTGAGTCATGTGTCAGGAGTTTTGTGGCACGCTACATGTCTATCACTGAGACTTGGTACACGCTTGTCCAGTGACTGTCCCACATTGCCGGAAGGTAAAAATACCCCTGTTATGTATGTAGCACCCTCGTAGATGTTTTGTGTGGAGACCAGAGCGCTTTACCCAACAAGGCACTAACTAAGCTATAACAGCTTGCTACATGGCACAGATGGGCTCGTTGAACTCAACTGTGACTTAATGTACAACTTGTAAAGCCTCCTAATGGAGACCTCAAAAACGAGGGTCAGTCAACAATGGATGGTCTGGCATGCTGTGCCGATAAATTACCAATATTGGATATTGGTTGTGTACTTGTCAGATATGAGAAAACACACAACGCAAGCAAAAATGTCCACTACGTTTAAAATAAGGCATTGGTGAAGATAAATTATACCATAACAAGGACAGCAGAAGTCTCAGCCTTCAGTATTTGGGTTTAAGCAACCAAATATACTGTGAGAAAATACCCTTGTTTTAAGTATTGTTTTTTAAAACAGTCTATACAAATCTATGATACGTCCTCTAGAAACACTGTCCTACTTTTCCAAAGGGATGAGGCCTTGTTTGGCTCTACTGAGCACAGAGCGTTAAACTGGCAGTGTAATAAGACATATTGAGCTGAGATAAGATGGTTTATTACACCCGATGCGTAACTGAAGTTTCGCCTATTGTATAAGTTCCATATGACACGCCGGAGCAATTTTAATCTCCACCGCTGATTACTGTGGAAACTGACAACACTTGATTACACGGGGAGCTGGTGCGGATATCGTTACGTAACACTTGACGACAGACAACATGTGGGAGGGGCATAATGTGTGTTGATGTTAGTGTGATAAGTGGCGTATGTGCAGTGTACGTACACAGACTATGGGATAGGATTACAACATGGGATATAGTGGAAAGAGGGTCGATATCAACACGAATGTTGGACTATCAAGAGAATAGAGCATGTACGTGTTTGATAGGAGGACTTAAGATGGGTGGGACGGGACCTGCATCCTTGTGTGTATGCGTCTCTGTGGGGTGGCGTAGGGAGCGGTGGGTGGGGTTGGGGACTGTGTGTGAGTGAGTGTGTGTGAGTATGTGTGTGTCTGTGATTGTGAGTGAGTGATTGAGAGAGAGAGAGAGAGAGAGAGAGAGAGAGAGAGAGAGTTTGTGTATGTGTATGTAGCGGGTATGGGTGTGTAAACGAGAGATTAAATCTTATCGTATCGGCGAGCCATATCGGGTTTGGGGGATGGGGTAGGGGGTATGTATATAGGTTAGGTGTATAACTGATGATAAGAGGAAATGTAGCTGACGAATGACGCATCAGGAAGCTGTTCTAATTGTGGGATATTATGTTTCTCAATTTATTATATGTACAATGGTTGTGTGAGCAGGATAATTGTGAAAATGATGGTGGTTTACCATGTGGATTATTTATTATGTATTCCGTGGAGCAGATGATTTACATGGTGATAGGATGAATTAAGTAGAAGTTGTATAACAAGAGTAATTTAGAATACGAATCTGAATTAGATACAAATTATCAATTATTATTGAACTTGGTGTAAATAATGATTGTCCTGGTCGCTACCCTTTCCATCGCTCAGTGACCTCTCAGTATTATGACCTTTATATATTGGATGTCAAAGGAGGATCACCATAGCAACAACTAGAGAGGACTTAATAACATTTCCTGCCAGTGAGGACGATCCATGTGGACAATGGCACATATAGTTTGATGTATAAATCTTCCTGATTCGTCACGGCACCATACCACGGGCATTACATGGCGGCCTCTGCTTGAACTAGATTGGATCTGGCTTCGGGCTCCAGGCACTAGACGGATGACGAGTGAGCTAATTTGTAGCCGTCTCACCTTGTTATCTTTTAAATACACACAGAAGGAGCCCATTTTCTGCATCGTAGACACATATTAATTCCCCGACGGTGACAACGCGTTATGAAATCAGGTATTACGTTGTAACTACACCACGGTAACCGATAACCAGGTTTCTTGGGTCATATGCGCTCAGGTGCTGGCGAATTCACTGATGATTACGTGTTCGTCACTGAATTATGATACATTACAAAACTGTTTCGTGAACAGAATAATAAAGTGTTTCAGAAGCCGAATTGGTAAACTACCTGATATATTTTGGGGGTGACACTACTTCTATTACATAAACGTGTATTCACATTTCTGAAAAGAGGACCTGAATATTTCAAGACCTCGGTATTTCAAACATATATACTTCATGAAGGATGATTTCAGCGAAAACTAACAAATTCCCATCATCCCAGCGCAAAGTAGACGCAATACTGGTAATGTACCGTTAAATAATAATCACTCTTATTGATTATAAACACTACACGACCCCATTTTGTGAATGGTTTTACTCTGGGATAGTATCACTCAGATTTTATACTAGTTTAGTAATGTTTCATTTTTGTGTTGTGTGATAAGATAGAGACGTTATCTGACTTTCGCCATTCAGGAATTCGTTGAATTCGATAACATTAGTTACTGACGTGCACACAAAACAAAATCTAGCACACATTTAAGTGCCTGCTTTGTCAATAACGCCTTTATTAACTATATTTATCCCAAACGTTTAGAACATGGGGCACCAGGGAGGTGTCGCACACGATGTATCAATGTTTGCAGTCAAACTATTAGACTAACAACTAGTCTCTGAAATGAGCATATTTTGCAGAAACAAGTTCATAGTTAAAAAGATGTAAGATAATGAACAGGAGCAATAGACTTTCTTCATTTTCAGAAGCTGTGGAAATCTAGACTTGCCGCATGTTTCAGACATGGGCAATGTGACAGACTATCCAACCACAGTCTTCAGATTGAAGAACCAACGCTTTTACCACAGGTCCACCACACATCTCAGTCATGACGGGTCGGTCGTGCAGTATACACATAAAGCGAATCCTATCAATTTAAAATTAAAAACTCAATACTTGGTTTCGGTTTTGAAAGGCAAAGATGAAAATTATCTGGTTTATGGTGTACGCTTCTGAAGATTAAAGTAATGTGTTGAAACGAATCATAGTTCAAACCGCATTTAATCCTTGTCATCATAATGGCCAACTAGAGATATCCATAGGCCAATCGTCTTAATATGTCTCCACAAATAAACCCCATAAATATCTATCTGAAATCGCCAATACACGCAACGCGCTTGTAATGGACGATTGTGATTGAGTGCGTCGTGAAAACCTGCCTCCCGCAGGCATTTGGTTGATGGAGGAATTCACATTATTGCCTTGAATGCTTCATATAAACCACGAACGCTGAAATAGGTAAGGGACGATCGATTTTACAGCATACTCAGCGGGAGTAGGCGATGTGATGGTTGGCGGTGTTCGATTTTATTCATTTTACATTGATAAATCATGATGGTTGTGAAGAAATATACACTCCCGCAACGTGACGTTTACTTTAAACTGATTGGCATTTTGGACTCGGTTCTTTTTATTGGAGTATACACCAAGTAACACGGAAGTGAGATGCCTCATATCAGTTTCATCTTAAAATGTAACTTCGTTTTATGGATTTTATTACACTTTAGACAGATTTTCGTAATTTAATGTCGTCTTCCATTTTCACAGACGAAGTTCATGTTTTGGTTACTACGTAACCACATTTAATTTAATCAGGAATCCCTTGGGATTGTTTTGTAACTTCTTTTGGTTAAATTATTTGTAATATTTTTCAAATAAAAACTGACACCGATTCGAAACTTTGGTAGAAGCGATATTATATGCATACACCAGATCAAATAACTCGAAAACCCACAAGCAGAAGCGGTTTTATTAGTCGTCTACTTTAAGATTGAGTAAATAATAATGGCAGCTGTACCTTAGAAGGGAAAAAGGGAAAGGTAATACAAAATAAAAATATCTGCTCCAATTTCTCTCACTAAAGTTAATTGAGAGAAACAACTGGTGCACAGACACAGTAATATATTATTAGGAATACACATACTTGTGCGACAGACTTTAATAATAGAGGGAAATATTTGTTTCTAGCAGTAACATAGCTATGAAGTGGCTTGTCTGTCTTTATTCGAATTAAAGGTATTTACCATTAATCCTTCAGTGAAATGGCTCGGTTATTTTGATTCTTTTATCAAACATTGACGTTTACATTCCTATGCATGTAAATACCACAGAGCGGTGTCTATAACATTAAACCTATAATCAATATTGAGGCGTGTACATATGTTGCCATTTAAAACAATATATTTATAGATGATTTGTGTATTCTTCATTAGAAATACACAAAGTCAGCCGCACGATGTTGCTGGAATGATCACAGTTTTTTTTCTCCACAGTCGCCCATTAGCATAGAAATGGCTGTATGAGGGAACAGATCAATTCTGTAATCTCCTTTGGGCCAAACACAGCAGAGGCGGCCATCACTCGCTGAAAGCTGGCCGATTTTGATCAATCACTTTGAGACATAACACCGGTCATATCGTCCGGACAACAAGCTACACGGTCTCAGTCGCACGCAATCGGACGAGATTGCCATTCATATTTCATGTTGTCTGTTCCGAAGCCATGGTGAATATTGTCAAAGTGACTTTATAGATAGTTAAATATTGACTTTTTAGTGGATAGCAGCGCATTTTGACTTAGATTTCACACATCAGTACTTCGTCAACAGTTTTTGACACCAATGTTCTACTATAATTAATACTTCGCACTGAACACAAGGTCGACATGAGGTTACGGTACTACTTTTAGGACAATGTTGTAACGCGTGTCAAAAAAAAAAAAGACACACTGATGTACAAACATTTGTTTGGAAAGAAGGATAGTACTGTGTTGTCGCCATAGAAGGATAGTAAAACTGATATATATGAGGGTTGGTAACATATGTTTCAGTAAAAGTCACCAGATCTCGAGTCAGGGTGTCAAAAGAGTAAGAGTAAACACTGTCACTATGTTACCCCTCTCTTGAGCTTAAATGGTACTATTTCATAACACATGCACTTCTCCTAGCATATGATGCTACACCATCATACTGTCTATTTTAAAACAAATAGTAAATATGTACTATACATTGCCCTCTTTACAGTAAAATAATACAAAGTAATCACAATATCCATGTATTAATCACAGCCTCCATCAATTAAAGAAATAGTACTATATCACCGCTTATATATCTTCTTTTAGTAACCTCATATGTATTGTCATACTGGAGTACTACATCATAACACTATACCTCTCATTACTTTAAATATTACTATATCTTCACATTGTTTGCCTGTTAAGGAAATAGTACTATGTGACCAATCTATTCTTCTCTAAGGATTTACACAGAAATAAAGAGCCAACATTACATCAGGATATGAAGGATAACTGTGTTAGAAAACTAATAATAACTGTTGACAGATGTATGACAGGGTATTGCTGATATAAGGTACTAGTAACCTTTAAACTGTTTACGACATCGTGAAGATGTGAAGGAGATACGATGCTGAATCTTAGATTGTATGCAAATGGATTTAAATCTTTTGATTCTTAAACAAAGATCCCCCCTTGACCTTCCCATGTCCGCAAAGCGAACATATCTAAGACGTCCACTCTTTGTTCCATCGGCATACAAGGCGAGTCATGAACGACAGCATATTAAATTTCACACTAATTGATGTTGATAGCGGCAAACTCCCCAGACCCAGACAATACCACGCTGTGATTGGTTGAGTTATGCGAAAAAACGCGTTTTGATTGGTCCGTGACAAATATTCCCTCTGTCTGTCCCCTTGTGTCGTCTTTGGGGATTATATGGCAAATAATTTCCATTAATCTTTTCCTTATTAACGAATGGCAATTAGTGGGTGCGTTCGTGCGTAACGAAAACCCCTGCTTTGTTCACGGATAGTGTTTACAGAGCTGAACGATGCCAACCAAGTGACTCCTTTCAATAAAGCGACACCCGGGATTGTTTAGCTTGTGGGATAATAACTTAATAAACGCTTCATACACGGCCTATTCAAATCAAGGTGCGTGGTATCGTATTGTGTGAGTTCAACGCTGGTAATATCTAACCATAAACAGTTATTATTAATCACTATAACTAAAATCACTGACATATCCATTTAAAACAGGTTTTAAACCAGCCTGATTCATAAAAATAAACTTTCAGTTGAGATTCAGTTCCTTACCCAATGATTATAATACCTTTTCCGCTTTTTGCGAAAAGAAAAAAAATATTAAGGAAAGATCTTCTATGAAAAGACGAAAAAGGCCCTTCACAAATAATTAATGCACCAAGGAAGTAAGATTTGACCCCTATTAGAATCATAACATCACCCGGAAGATTTGCGAGGAAGCTTTTTCAGTTCATATCAACAATGAGAAAATAAACTGACGAAACCACCGAAAACTTAAAATTGAAAAAGATGCATTTCTGTTTTCATCTCCACCTATGATATCCATGACGTTTTCAAGACACATAAATGCTCTATTACTCAAATAATTAACAACATAATTATCATGTGAATCAACACGTGCGCCAAGTTCCGTGTTGCCAATAATAACTAACAGATGCAAATTGGCTGTACTCAATGATACTTGATGAAATCGGTTTACAATAACAATGTTGAAAATCAATCACTGACATCCGCGCCCTCACCTCTAGAGCCTCCTAGTTTATTGTGCCATTAATGTCTCCCTTGCACGTATTGAACACTATGATAAAATGATCAGAAAAACTGACTAGAGTATGTGCGTGGACTGGGAACTAGGATTATAGGCCTTGTCGGTGTCCAACTTACTTTTACACAGCGTAAATCACTAGTCTCAGTATTTATCTCGATTTAGCTTTCCCATACATAAATCTAGATTCTCCTGTCCCTTTGTATTTCAGGCATATCCCAAGGTTTAACGACTGTGCCAAAGCCGGTGTGCTTCCCCTACCATAAACACAAAGGCCATATTGAAATACCGTTTCTCTGTTGTATACATAGATAAATTGATAAACAAGCATGTCATTTCTCGGGTAACCGTTTTATCGCCCGAAGATCCAAGCCTACATTCTATCTGCTGGGAAATTTATCTCGTAAAGGACAGCGTCATATATTAAACACATCGATGTAAGTGTCTATTATCGCTGTTATATGGATTTAGCAGAAAACTCCTTACTCGCTGTCGGGGTATATGTACCTGCGTATATAAGTAGACAGGCCATTAGCTTGGCTAAATAGTTATTTAGTCTGGAAAGTAGGATTCAAAATGAACAAAGGGTTGCAGGGCGAATTATTGCCAAAGGTAGTCACACCTCTTATTTGCCGCGAGAAGGAACGAGTCGGTTCAATGCTCATTGAATCGCGCTGCTAACAGCTACTAAAATCATACATTCTTTTCACGTTCAATCGTGACGAGCAAGGGGCAGTGTTGATTACACACTCGAGTTTCTGACCGCCTGGACACACACGGTTTAGGGGCGGAGCTTTCTCGACCACTACACTCTCTAAGGCTGTCAATCAAAAAGGCTCGCCTGCGAACAAAGGACCCAGGCTCTATCAGCTTATTATTGCCGGCTGGTCGAGTTAGAAGGTACAGTACTCTACCGACCAACCGCCTGTCTCTCACAGTGTGCTTCTCTCTAGTCCACAGTCATGGGCAATGCAGTTTGAATGGAGAATTAATCGTGGTGAGTTGTTACAACTCTGGACTATGGATTTTGTGCCTTAGATTTGGGAATTTATCGTACATTTGACGAGTACGTTTCATCCACAAACGTGTTCTACACAATTTGAGTATGTTCTTTCACGGCGGGGACATCGCAACACTGATTCTGTCGTGTTCGTACTGATACTGGCTTTGGGTGTTCAGCTTGTGGGTCGCGTTATTTTCTCGCCCTGAGGAAAGATCGACCGATAGCGTTACAGCATTTTCAGTGCCTCACCGATCTCATTTCGCGAATTCCTTTCTTCGTCTACTGTGTATTGTGCTTTCGTCTTGGATTTTTACTCTTTGTGATAAAATTTGGCCACTTTTCCACCGGATCGTTTTTACACCGTGTAAAGTTGATTTCCTTGTTTCGATTGTATTGTCAATTGTACGCGTGTGATTTATTTGAAAGTCTCTCCGATATGTGGAATTTTGTGTGCCATTGATTTTTAAACTGAGTTGATGTTGATGCTTATAATTGATGATGTGTTAATCAGTGTGTCTTTCTGTTGCAGAAGGATCCACATGGATCTATGGATTATTGTGTGATCTTACCCATGGAGTACGTTCTCGTATGGATTTTGCATCAAGTTACAGTAGTTTGAGTGTTTCATGAGCACACTGGCTGCATATCCGTAAACTAGCCACACTGGCGTACCGAGCCGGACATTTAAGTGGCGAGAGCGGAACAAAAAATCACGGGGGTCTTCTTGGTAGGACACCGGGAAGATGAGTTCTGTCGAACACACTGCTACAGTGGACAGGGGATTAAAAATGAAGATTAAGCGTAAAAATGTGGGACAAAGTTCTAACAAAACTGATCAGAAGCACGAAATTGTGAAAACTGAAAAGGATGCCTGTAAGGCTGTGTCAAATTCTGAAGGAAATACTTTGCAAACAACTCAGAACTCAAACGGACTGTTGGAGAAATCGACAAAGCACTGTTTGCTTTCAGAGAGGGGAGACCGATCGCCTATGAAAATGAAGGGGTCTCACAAGGGAGAAAAGAAAACTAAAGAAAAGGGTAAAACCGAGAGTGGGAACGTTTTAAACGGAGGCACTTCATGTGCCGGACCTTCTAGTGTAAGTAACGGTTTGGATGCCCTCCTCAACCAAGTTTCTATGGAACCTCGGGTCGGTGACAGTGCTCAAATGAAAAGGGAAAAAACAGTTAGTGATCCTTATGAATTTAATGCCAAACTTGAGGACGCAGGTCCAGGGATAGAACTACCAATGAAAAAGATGAAAAGTGAGAAGGTATGTGTTCGAGGGGTTTCACACTCACAGGAAGACAAAGAGAGTATTTGCTTAGGTAGTGTTGAAGGTAGTTGTTAGGAGGATAAGAATAGGTTGGGAGATAACAAAAGCTGGAATGGGTTTTTGTATGATAACGCGGATTAATAACATTACCGTAGTACAAGAATATCAGATAGCATGCTTCAAAGAGGAGAAGGCTTTTTTAAACTGTTACCTGGCAAGGTGTTAATATTATCTCAGATCAACACATGTGGGTACTAAACTTTGGCCAGTTTAAAATGTTAATGTGATCCGACTGAGATAATCTTCATAAAAAAATCAAGGGGATGAAGAAATAAGATTCATAAAAAAAATCAATGATTTAATGGTTTTTTTGCTTAGTAGGGCAACAGATTTTGTCTTTATATTTGAATGCTTGATTTTATTTGTAATTACTTGATTATAAAATTAGATGTTCTCTTTTTCACTCAATCTTAATCTTGAGTGCCCCTTGTTAAGTGTTTACGTGTAACATTTGTCTGTTACATTATATTCCATTGCCAGTATACTAGTCTTGTATTTAAAACAAACCCAATATTGTAGAATGCCAGTGTGTTGCATACAATGTGTACAATTGAGACAGAAACTGACATATAATAGCTGGTAAGAGTTTATAGTTTTTGTTCCCAGTAATGGACAATTGTCATTTATTAATGAGTTTTTCAGGTGATAAATTTACAGTGTCATGTGAATGACAGATCACATTGTTATTTAAAAGGAAATAGACATGCTGTAATGTTGGGGAAGATTCATTGTGGTATACACCATCTCGGTTTGAGTCGTTTCCTTTTCATTCCTTATAAAAATCCTTATAACGTTTAAGAATGCATCAGACAGGTTTATGACTAAACAGTTCTTTATGGCTAATGTACCTTGTTAACAAACTTGTGTTTGAACTACCAACAAGGAAGTCAATACACTTTGAGCAATTATCAAATCAATATTTGCAGTGAGGCCAGTGTTCTCTCTATATATTGCAATTAGGGCGTAGCTATAAGCACATGTTCTGTATGCATGCCATGATTGTTTCGAAATTATGACTAATTCATGTAATTAAGTACTTTGGATAATACTTATCATCCTTATTAATTATTTTGTAATGTCATCCAAAACAAAGATATTCTGATGATTTCAAAAACCATGGAAAAACAATAATTGATATTAATCTTTGGAAGTAATATTTTATTGCGGTATGCATATTAATGTAACTGTTATGGCCTGTAAAACTGTTTGTAACAGATCATCAACATAATAACATGGACACTTTTTAAGGGAAATGTTTCAGCAGAATGGGTTGCTGTAAAGCATGAGGTGTATATATACATGCAAAGAGAAACCATCTGTTTAAACAGTTACAGTTTTAGTGCTTTAGTACAGATGTCTTTGGAACTGCTTGTCTGAGTAATTGTTTGTTGGATTTTAAAAACCCAACTAACCTTTGTTTTTTCATTGTAAATGTATAACAGATATATCCATGAGAATAAATGTTATACTTGACATAGTAATTTATTTTGCATACTAAATGATGGTTTTGCTGTATACACACAAGTAGTATTGTTTCAAACCTACCGCCCCAGTTGATCACAAACTGAATTATCATTGTATTTGTAAAACACATTTAACTTTGTTACAATATAAAACATGCAATGCAAAACGAAAATACATTTATCATTGTAGTATGTCACTGTTGCAGAATCATAAAAAATACACTAGCATGATCATTCGAGCATGTACTACTACATGAGATTGCTCCTAAACATTCTGTTAAGAACGTTATGGATCTGTATGATTTCTCATTACTTTCGATGATAATTGCTTTTTCGTCAAGAAAAACACTTTTTCCTTCAAAGCCTAGTGGTAAGTTAATTACCAACTGAGCTTGTAGCCAGCGAGAGCGTATTCTGACTCAAGTGTTGTAAACGTTCACTCAGAAGATGAAAGCCGTCATAAATGTTTGAACAGGAGAAGCTGAATCTCCTACTGACTTTTCAAATCTGACGGGGAAAGGAATCTAGAGTGAGACTCACCGTGAGTGAATGGAACACATCACTTAGTGTAGGCAGATATCCTGTTTTTCATCTTCTCATTCCTTTAATTCTTAAAAAAAATCCCAAACTAGGTTATTATTTTCTGCCTGAGATAGTGTTGTATTATTTTTATCATTTATAAATTCTGTCTTTATCAGCTTAATCCAGAAGTACTTAAAATACATTTTTTAATAAGAAAATATGTCGTTATCTGTAGACCTAATGTCTTCATTGAAAAGGTCATCAGTAAACCAAGACTGTTGAATGGTTTATCCAAAAGAATCAAGGATACTTTTTGTCTGGTGGTGAAAGCTGAACATTTTTCAGCCTCCATGTTTGCTGTGTAGAGCTTTGACTAGTTGAGTAATCCTTTCTTGACAGTCTGAAAACCGCTTTATGTACCTTCCACATTTGTAAACTTTGCCAGCAAGGTTGATAGTCAAGGCCCGTAATTGAATCTCAGGGCAAACAAGGAAAATGGGTATTTAATGAGTTTTGTAAGGAAAGAAGTCTCAGCCTTGGTGATTGGCGTAACTCCATGACAAGTATTCCTCTGATAATACTAGTTTCTGAGATAATAGTCTCAGTATCAAGATTTCCAGTGGGAACGTAGATATCTCCTTGTGATGTACTGAAAGAAGTTTTAGGTAGGAGATTATTTGATAGGTTAGACGAGCAAAAAGCCCTGTGACTCATATTTCCTCAAGGACCTATCAGGTTCCACGATCTTGTGAATAATGCCAAACGTTGCTGTAATAGAATACATTTAGTTTGATCCAAGTAAGGCAAAGATCAAATGACAGCTGTGTAACTTGCTTTAGAAATGAATGTTTGTCTCTAATGTATATTACTTCAGTCATGATATGAGTATATCTCAGTCCACATATGTCAAGTATGCATTTGAAAATAATGACACATTTTATGATGCCTATAAACTGTAGAGAAGTATGTACCTGTGATTTAAGGGGCTTTTGTTTCTTGCCTAAATCTGCTCAACATCATTTTAGAAAATTAACAATGTCATCATGACAGCACTGGAGGAATCCTGTGAATTCTTTTCAAGATTGATTGGCTTCTGATATATGTGAAATGTTAGCCTCTTAATTCAATGATGACCTGATTCTGTCAAGTACATAGGATCTGTGATTTACTGATTGTCCAGGTTTTTTAATGATTCATATGATATAGTTTATCATAGGAAAGTGATAAAAAATAACAAGATGATGAATAAACTGAAAATGCATTAATTTACCCCAATAAACAATTTAATTAAATCCTGACCTCATGATGATACTTGGTTTGCTAAAACTTGTGAGGCGTTGTCACCATTACCCACCCCTCAGGCCCCTCCTCTCCTTCTCCAGCAGTGCGACTCTCAACCCAAGCCCCAACTGAATATGGACACCCAGTGTTGGTCAGACAATATGAGAACAATAGCTGTCAGTGCAGTCCAAGGTATTTAGGATTATGCCACTCAGGGGATAGTTACACAAAGGCTATAGGCCAGCCATTCTGGGGGCTGTTTGTTCACACTCTCGCTGCAACTACTATAGGTGGTCTTGTTCATACTGAGTTCCTGGGCAAGGTCAGGGCTGCACAGGCGTCCCATGGTGTTCCATTGAAATCCACAAGAGCCATTATATGAAACTGTTTTGTTGTGTGGGTGTATGCTTGTAGACTTAAATGAATTGCAATCTTCCCTGTCGAATTGTTAATGGACGTATTGCTGTTCCTTAATATGCAGGGTAAAAAGTTGAATATTTCGAATTGAAGTATGAGTCGTCATAATTTCCCCTCCACTTGTGATCACATGAATATAAACCTGCCATAAATGAGGACATTAAACGTTCCCTCTTTAGAGGTAGTGTATGAAATTTCATAGTAAGTTGACTGTGATAAGTAAAAAATAAGAATTTCTGTGATTTTAGAGGTTCAAGTGCTTTCTGATAGGAAACTATGCTTGTGCAGAAGTCACTTTCACTCCTAAATCACCCTTTAAAAGGATGAGGCTGGCGTATTAAGGAGAAATAGATTGAAAGAAATCACTTGGTGATGACATGTACAAGTTTACTTACACAACAAGATGTTTAGCTACACCAAAAAATATAACCTGAATTTTGAGAACTGTCAAAATACTAAAAGTATGAAGTGTTGGCATGTCCAGTGACATTGCGGGTTCGGATGGCCAGGCTCGCTGACTTGGTTGACACCTGTCATGGATTCCCAGTTGTGCAGATCAATGGTGATGCTGTTGATCACCATTTTGTCCGATGTAGGCTTGATAATTTACAGATTGCTGCCATATAGCTGGAATATTGCTGAGTGCGGCTGAAAACTGAACTCACACATTCATCAATGACTTTGAAGTCCTGATGTAATCAGGTTGCATGAGAAACACTTCACGTACATATAGTTAATGGAGTCATCACACCTGTGAATCCCAAACATTAATTTTAATCTTTATTTCAGGTTGAAACTGCATCTTCTCCCATGCAGACATCTTGCTCCGATGTGGGTGTAGAAACGTCCAATGTGGGTGTCGCCACAGATCCAGACTGTCTTGGTCCATGTGAGCCAGGGACAAGCATCACATTGGAGGGACTTGTCTGGCATGAGACTGAAAATGGTATGTTCTGAGTCCAAGTTCACAAACATGATCTTTATTCCACTGTCAAGATACTGTTTTGCTATTTCCATGCATATTAAATAGCAAAGGAAGTATGTCACATGACATAAAGTGGAGAAAAGCCCCTAAAATATTAAAATAGTATTTCTAACTGGAACTCACATGTTTGAAAATGGTCTCCAGTTTAAACCAATAATCTGAGGGATTGTTTAAAGAAGATATATATCAGCCAGTGTTTCCCATTTTTACTCTGCATTAGAATGTTTGTGAGATTGATTTCACAGGCAGAAATTTCAAGGTCTTGTTCAATGATACCAGCAGATTGTTAGTGAGCCTTTATGTAGGCAGAATGGTTGGATGGGGGATAATGTGCACACCCATCCTTGTGATGGGAGGACACAGTTGCAACTTGATATCATGAATACAATGGACCCATTGTGCTATTACCTTAATGTAAACTAATCAATACAATGTGTCAAGAATAATGAAAAGTTCAACATATCCCATGGTTTATTTAATGTTTGTTTTTAGGTGTGTTGGTTGTGAATGTCACATGGCGAGGAAAGACGTATGTTGGTACTCTGCTCGATGCCACACGTTATGACTGGGCACCCCCAAGGTAAGACTGTCTCTTTTGTACAGAAAAATGAATAAATATCTAGAAAAAACTGTTTCTCTGGAAAGATTTGACACCACTATACAAAAAGAGCTGATTTGCTTCAAATCCATGTTTTGACTGGACACCCCCAGGGTGAGACTGTTTCTGTTGTATAGACTTACAATGATGGAGCATGAATATAAAAAACTGGACAGAAACTGTTGCTCTGCAACATTCTGACATTACTGTACAAAAAATGTTGATTTGCATGAATTTTTTCAGACATTATTTTAAGAGAGTATGATTGAGTTGGCCAGTTCTAAATTGACTCCATGGCCGTTTAGTACTTCAATAAAAACAGCGATTTTCCCATTTGTTCTTTGTGTGGAATACTTCTTAAAGGTTAAGTGCTGAAGCCTATTTTGATAAAATGAATAATAAAAACCATTGAGGATTAAATGACAGTCATCTAGCCATTTTAGATCAAATTTGTGAGGTTAATGCTCAGATAGGAAGAATGTTGAGCCTCTTAAGTCATCTGAAGATTGATCAGACGATGAGAGCTGTCATATTAGTAATACGCCCTATTACTCATTGTCATGGCAAAACCTCAAGTCAACCGAACAGGCGAACTATCACAGTCTTCACAGACCTACTGGGTATGAACAATGGCAGTGTCACAAATTTCACAAATTTTAGTATTTCTGTTTGCTTTTCTCAGTTAACCTCACACAAAAAAAGACATGCTGTTAACTATCACTATGTGATATAGTTGCTGCATTCATTAAGAGTTCTCGTATCCAGGCATAAAGCTGTTTGTAAGTAATACATGCTACTTGCATATGTGGGAGGTGATAGTTGACACGAAGTAATGAAGAAGATATTCCTAAGCACTACTGATGGTTCACAACTGTTTGCACAATTTAGCGAGGTATTGAAAAGACACTGATGGGAGGCTATACAAAAGGCATTCAGCCCCTGATCGCAACAGTAGGTTAGCCGAAGACACATTTCTTTATCTAGGCTGTGTGTCGCCTAGACGACTAGCCCATTTCATGGGATATTGAAGTAGTTGTCCTCCAGTTGTTATCTCTGTGCCTGTGGGGTCAGACATTTATCATGCTTGTGGAGAGGAGGGTATTGTTTGGGCATTGAAAGTATCGTTTAGACATCAATCACGCAGAAAAGTCCTACAGAGACAAAGCATTTGATCTGAATGGCTTATAGTTCATTTGAATGTCGGTAAACTGCACACAAAGCTGTAGATCTTATTGACATTCAAATAAAGTGAACCAGATATGAAATAAATATGCTTAATACTTTTAATCTCCTTGAATATAAACATGAAAATCATTAATTTTGTTAAGCAGCTAGTTCCATTCATGTGTCTGTTTATAATAACTCATTTTAGAAAACCCATTTAGAAGCTTTTTCCTTCGCAACAGACCAAAGCTTTCGATGTTATCTTTTCCTGGTTTTTTTTCCCACAGAATATGCCATTCATCCAAGTATTTTACAATCTATTTGTCATCTGTATCTTGAAATATGTGGTAAGGGCTTGTTTTAACCTGTCTCATGTTTCATAGCTTCATAAACTATAATGACTTTCTACCATAGCCATTCATTCTCCGAGTTCAGATGCATGCGGTAAATATTTATCCAGGAATGATTGCCTCAACTGTGTTTGCTAGCTTCCACTAGCAATAGCGAGTAATACTGCTTCTGTGCCTTCAGTGCTGAGTGAATCAATAATTTGTCCGAGCTGGCAATTATGTGAAAAGATTGATTTGGTTTTAACCAGGCAGGGCCAAATGTGGCTATAGCTGGCATAGAAAGACCAGCTGATAAGGTTACAAATGGACTCTGCAACATTGAACTTAGTGTGTTGTTTCATCAGAAAACACTTTAATAAAAACATTAAAAAATCAATGGCATGACACACTTTGACGAATGCAATGTTGTTTCTTTGGAAGATTGATTTCCATATTAATTTACACAGAGATAATGACACATTTATTTTTCTACATTGTTCGTACTTTTGCGTTTGTGTTATTTTTGTACCCTGAATGTGACCTTTTGACAAAATCAGTGTGTTCTTCCACTGAGAAATCAACAAAGGATCAAGTTTTCACATCTTGAAAAACAACCCAAAAATTCAGTATTGAATTTTAGCATTGTTCTGTTGACATGTAGCTCTAGAAAAAAGCTAAATAACTAAACATATCTTTGTTGAAAGATCAGGGCAAACGAGCATGTTGAGATGTGTAAGCAACCGATATAGAATCTTGGTGATTCAGATGGTGCCACTCAGTAAGTTGGCAAGGAATTCTTGGAAGAATTGAGTGCCGATTCCACATGGAGGCAGAACAGCCTTCTCAGCATAGCAACTGTACATACTGTTGAGCATGAACAGAAACAAGCTGGCAGGGTTTTCTCCATTATAAATCCCTAAGAACAAATTGCACCTTTATTCCTAAATAATTGTTCCTGCTTTTAAAAATTCTTGAATATGTTTCACATGCATCAAGAGTGTTTGATTAAAACATGTAAAGCACTAAGCAGAGAAAGATGGTGTTATCTTTGGTCTAGAGTATTTGGGTTGCCGATGAAGATGCTTCTAACAGATGTTGAGCTTTCAGAGGCAGTCTAAATGTCTTGGCATATAACAACATCGCTATGAGTGTCTTTTGGTGGGTTTTGAATAGAGTCTGTCAAACAGATTAACCAAATATTGTAAAAAAACATTCCCAGGTTGTGCGTAGAGGCCATCTGTAAATGGAAGTTCTCAGTTCACCAATTCTGCCTGTGTTTGTAATTTACAGTGTGGCCATCTGTTTTTCCCATTGAGGGCCTCTAAAAATAAACTCAAGTGAAACTTAAACTAATTACTGTGATGTGATAGCTGTTTTACAAGAAATAATTTTTAAATACGTGTAATTAAATGCCTCATGAGTGTTACATTGTACTTCCTTGTGAAAAGACAAGTAACATGATTAATTGTTATCACTTAGTCCATTAGACTACAGCACCTTTCGACATTTATGTCAAATCTATACTACCTGAATTTTAGTAGCTAGCATTATGTCATTTGACAGTATCAAAGAAACATCAAGGGTTAAGTTTATTTTTATGGGAACAAAACTTGTAGTGCCAACTAACTTGACCCAAAAGATTTTGGACCTTGTCCAATATGACTGCTAATGTGCTTGATTTCCCAAACAGATTGGAATTTTAATTCCACAGACAAAATAAATAATGGACTAGGTTTGTACTTCATTTACTTTTCATGTTATCTGTTTGGTATGGTTTATGTATTCAGTACGTGGCTTCTTGCATTCTAGATAATCTTTCTTCTGATAATGTATGTCTGTAACATAATTACTTCAGATCAGCCATGTAGAACAACCTGAATTCACTTTAACCCAATTTGTCACGGAAACACTGCAACAAACATTGATCAAGATCTAGTTATGAGGTCTGGTGGAGCTTTAATCTAAACCAAAAGTGTTACTTTTATGGGGTAATTTTTTCTCAAAAAGCTGAAGTTGAATGAGTGTGAATGAGTTCATATGGCTATCATTCATCCAGACTGCCATTTGCAGTCAGCCATGAACATATTTATGCAACAACTTCATGCATCAGTGCATTTAAGAATGAACTTGGATGATATAGTGCAGTCTAAAAACAACAAAATTACATACTTCCCTGATTCAGTCAAAACCAAACATTGATGGAATGGTGAAAGGGTCAACAGAACATTCTTAAGAGGGCGTGGTTTCTTCATGGTGGAGTTCATGAGATGTTTGCCTTCGTAACTGTGTATAGTATAGGCTTTTAGCATTGAGTTCTTGTAAGCGTTTCACAATAACAGGATGAATATCATTGTGTTACTGATCCCGATAGTCAGTCGTACAGACCCTGAAGTATATATATCCAAGAAAGCCCACGCAAGTCTAGAAAATGTGGCAAGTCTAAATTTCCTTAGCTTCAGGAAGAAAGTCTCAGGGCTCCATTTCATGATGTTATTTTTTTTTGACTATGCATGTTTTTTCAGTAAAATATGATCATTTCAGAGACAAGCTGTTAGTCAATGACCCCGATGATCTTTATATTTCTTAATATGAGGGGGGAAACTGAGACTGCCATCAGTTAAATTTTTAATTGAGCGAAAGATTTGCAGATATCCTTTAGTTCATGTTCTTAGAGCATATGTTGAAATATTTTGTATGTTTTCAATTCATTTTAAGACACGTATGCTTACTGCACTGACTGGTATGGTTTTGTCAAAGTATTTTGAAAAAAACCCAGGTCCTTTGGTTTATTAAATAGAGTATGATTTCCTGTACATGAACAAACATCGCATTCATAAGCCTTGTGATTCAAATTAAATTTGAATTTTCACCCTCAGTGGGCAAAATTGTGGTAATTATGCTCAGCGAGACTTTCATAAAAACTCGTTTTAATATAATGTATTTTTTGCAAATATTCTGTTTCATCTTCTTGCTGTTACAGCTGTATGGTTCAGATTAATTTTAAATTTCATCATCTGCGACAAAAACGTCTATGAACTTGAGCTATTTTTTCCTTCCCAAACCTAAGTGTATTTGAATGGCAGACCAGAGATGAGCTGGTGCCCCCTGGCAAAGTTAGGAAGTGGCCGGATGATCAATTTCCTCCCTCGTCTGACGGCAACATATGCACACCATAAGCGCACATTCATTTAGATTACATATCCACAAGTTAATGTAACAGTCAAATGTTATCCTATTCCAAGATACCTTGGAGGCATAGCATTATCAACAAGCAGAGAGATTTGGCAAGTCTGCGTTTTGGAATGCACACTGTGGTGCAGCTGTAAGGTCGCCTAAGTAAGGCTTGGTGCATTCTCTCCACCAGACATTGATGAAACACAGACCTGGTCTGTTCTAATCAGTTAAATGCAATATTATCAAATTATGGTTAGTTTTTCCAAACGAAATAAAATTTTATGTGATGTTAACAGGGACAGGATCATGTCCAATAACTATTACTGTTAGATATAGTTGCAGCTAATAAAACAGCAGTGTCGATAAAATTTAAGTTTCATCAAGATAAAAGGGTAATCCATCAATCTTTTAAGTTTTTATGTATGATTAATCCTATTTATGGCAACATACTGAAACAGGTATGCGAAATAGAATGTAAGAGTTAACTTGTGAGAAATATGACTCAAATTTTCCTTTACAGACTTCAAAAGTCATGAATATTAAATTATTGTGTTAAGATATACATATACAATGTAATGATTGGTTTAAAGTTTCATAGACATCAGTGAAATATGTTCAGCAAACCTGTGAAAACAAAAGATGAGAGAAATGCAAGGCTGAATGGCTCTGGTTTCTTGTGTGGAGAAGAAAGAAATGGCAAACATACTTTGATGATATTGTTACCTGATGCTTGATCAATACATCACAAGAAAAGCATCTTTTTCATTTTTCAATGGCTGTTGTTACTGGTTTTATGAGGATTTGAGTGGCAGAACAGATGGAATCATGGCTCTGAACTAACAGCTGAAATATACTGGTGTATTTTTATTCTGTTTTCAAGGGTGTATTTCACTGGCAATGCTTAATGATTCTCACAACATCGTTTGTCTATTTGAAATGGATTGAAACTTAACAAAGACATTTTTGAAATTTTGACATTGAAGGAAGTGTGCAATGTTTCCAATTGGTAAATAAATACCAAAAAGTTAGGGATGATTAACTTTATACCAGAATGTTAGGGATAATGAACTTAATGCAGTTCAGGCTCACAAGGTGGGGAATGGTTAGTTTTGTTTTATCCTGCAAGCAGCTGTTGAGAATTGTCCAAGTGTCTTTGTTATATTAATCCTCATGCCCCAGGAACCTGTTTACAAAATCCATTAAGCTAAATAAAAAAAGTGAACTGTCTCCTGGGCACTGGCATGTCACTTTTATTTGTGCACATAACAATTTTTTATTGCCACATAGTAATCTCGACTTGGCCGCGTCCCGATCATCCATTTGTCCATTATAAGAATGAGTGTCTGTAAGAATGAGTGTGAATGAATCTGTAACTCATTAACACATGCTAAACTTCAAAAGTTCTGATAGAAAATAATGAAAATGTGTTTCTCGTTTGGCACTTTTTTTCTATTAAAAATTAAAGATAAAGTCCTACTGCCCTTGTCACTTTTGAAAGACTTGTGCCCGAGATCCCAGTTTTGGGGATACAACTTGGATGATGATCAGATACAGTGAAACCTGAAAGCTTACTTCAAACTGTTGAGGTTATTCTGAGTAATGAGCTGTGTACATTGTATCTAAATATTGTTTGTAAACCATTTTAATGTTATGACTTGTGACACTTCATGGTTTTTCTTGTTTTTCAGATTTAACTGTGAATCACCTGTGAGTGACTTTGAGACACGGACTCCTAAAGGTCGTGGAAAGAGGATACGAGGCACTGCAGGTACTCCTGTCAATGAAAAAGCCAATTCTGAGGGAAGGAAGCTCAGAACAAAGACCCGTCGTGGTAGCAGTGCTAGTTTTCAGGCACCTCCAAGTCCTGCCCGATCTGATGTGTCTGTAGGTGGGGTGAAGAGAAAAGGGCGGCCCCCAGAGTTGGATTTGTCAGACAATGCTAAAGTTAAACGGTGTCGTTCAAGTTCTAGAGGAACCCCTGGCACAGAGAGTCCATCTCCTGTGCTTATCGAGTGCCCTGAACCCAACTGTAATAAAAAATACAAACACATCAATGGACTAAGGTATCACCAGACACATGCACATCATAATCTTGGTGGAAACCAAGACGACGATGATGATGATGGCGAGGACACTGATGCCCCCACCCCACCTGTCACACGGGCAGGTAAAAAGGGCAGTGCAAGTGAGAGTGAGAAAAGCAAAGAAAAAGCTTCCAGTGATAAAGACAATGAAGATAACATTCCACTTAATGAAATAGCAGCAGCTTCCAGCAAAGCTAAGGCTGCAGCGGCAGCAGCTGCTGCTGCTGCAGCTTCAACCTCATCTTCTAATCAGGAAAAGAACACTACCAAAAGTGATAGCAATAAATCAGACAGTTCTAAATCTGAATCCACATCAGGGTCATCTAAAAAGAGAGAAACTGCCGTCACCTCAGCAGTGACACCTGTTACTTCATCCGCCAAAATTTCAGTGCCAACAACCCAGGTATATCAGATCTCTGGGGCTCCAATTGGATGTCTGGCAGGTGTTGCTGCCTCTGTGGTAACACAGGCTGTTTCCGTGACAACCACATCCGTAACGGCTAGCAGCCCTTCTCCAGCACCAATTCCAGTAGCTGTCACAGCTATGACCACACAACCTCAGGCAGCAGAACTTATCAAAACTGAAGCCTCAAAGGACAAAACTGATAAAACTAAAACAAAAAGTGCAACACGTCCAATTGTGCCAGCACCACCACCTCAAGTGATTGCTTTGTCAAGTAGTGGGACTGTCAGTCATTCCAATCTATCCCCTGTTTCCTCACAGATGTCTCCTTCAATAAGGCCAATTCAGCCCAAGCCTACCATTATGGGTGAGCCATCAGGTATAAACCCTGCCCTAGCATCTCTCAGGCAGGACAGGAAACCCAGAAGAAGGGAGACGGAGAAGAAAGTCAAGAAAGAGAAAGATGGGAGTAATGGTAGTGCTCTTGTGAATAATAATAAACAATCTTCCAAAGAACAAGTGCTAAAAGATGATCAGTCAAACTGTAAGCGTCCAGCTGTGATAAAAACTGCTCTTGGTCCGTCCAGACCTGGGGAGACACCTCCTCGTAAAGACAATATTGTGCCAATCCATGAGACACCAAAGACATCTCATGAGTCTCAGAGACCATCCCCCTCAGGGCCTTCTGTAATAGCAACTCAAGGACTTATGAAAGGTGTAGATCAGCAACAGGCAGCACGGCTGAATCAGCCACCCAACATGTTGAAGGTCAACTCTCCTCTGAGGGTGACCACGCCTGATCATGATCGGAAAACTCCTGTAACAGAGGATGTCCAGAGTCCAGCTTATTCTGACATTTCTGATGCAAATGAGTCAGGTTCCCCACAGCAAAATGAGAGTCCATCTAAGAAAGATGAAGTTTCCATTAAAAAGGAAAAGGTATCCACTCCACAAGGACCACAAGGTGATGGTAGCATGTCATCACATTATGGAATGTATTCATTTTATGGACAGCAGTATATGATGCCCAACGTTGCAGGGTCACATTTATCTCCAAGTGCTCCTAAGCCCCACATAGCAGGGCAGGAAGGAAGCTCAGGCAGTGAGGACAAGAAGCAGACTGCTCTCCAAGAGGACAGAAAAACGGGTGAAAAGAAACCAGATGATAAGGATGATGTTAAGGTGAAACTTGAAGCTGCTGGGGCTAAGCATGCTCCTACACAAATGCATCCAGACTATCAGAAGTACATGCAGCAAGTTTATGCTCAGCTTCATCACCTGCCTCATCATGCCCAGTATCAATGTCTAGCAGCCTATGGACTCATTGATCCCAGCCAGTATCACATGCACATGATGGCTCAAGACCCTCATGCAAGGCAACAGTATGAGAAGGCTGCAGCTGATGAGAAGAGGCATCAACAGGAGCAGGGACTGAAGGACAGTGAAGGCAATAAACAATCTGAAACCCGTCCAGCATCCCAAGAACATAGCACTCAGTCTTCTGAGCATCCTGGGATGTCCAAACCACCTCAGCAGCCTCAGCCTGGTCAAACACTGGGAGGTCCTCAGGGCATGCAGGTTGATAGGTTGCAGGACATGAAGAAGGCTGTCTCAGACAGGCCAACAGAGAGAGAAATTAGGGATCAGAATTTAAGGGAGAAACAGAATGAGAACCACCAGATCCTGAAGGAGAACATTGAACTGAAGTCTCAGATGGATCGTCCTCGGCATTTTGACATGCAATATGATTTCCGTAACCAGGAGGAAATCAGGAGACAGCATATGTTTCAGCAGCAGAAAATGTATGAACAACAAAAAAGAAAGATGGAACTGAGTAGTGAACCTCCTGAGCTTACGAGCACAGAGGCAGGAAACAAGAAACAGGCACTGGGCAGGACAGAGGGACCGAAGGGCATTGAACAGTTCAGGGATACAAAGAAAGAGGTGATTGATGGTAGGAAAAATGTTCATGGACATGATATAATGGGAAAAATGAGTACTGATGTGAAAATGATGGACGACAAGTCCAGAAATAGTGATAAACACAGAGGGTCTTTAGATGTGTCAAAGACCAAGCCCCCTCATTCAGTGTCCTCGAGTGTGAGTACATCTTCTCCTTCTAGCAATGCACCTTCCTCCACAGCCCAAAATGCCTCATATCAATCATACCTCCAGTATCCTTACATGCAGTCTCCGGTCCATTACGGACATATGGGTTACGATCCTAACAACCCACTGTACCGAGCGGTGAACCCTCAGGTCATGGGATACAGTGGTACACCTTACCTCCACTCCCCTCAGCTGGGATACGCCAGAGTTGGGGGACCAGGGGGAGGGGAAGGAGACAAGGAAAAGTTGGATTCTAGTATAAACAAAAGTGGTAGTGCTGGAAACCCTGAATCCTTAGAAAGTGAAGGGAAAAGTGAGAGTGTTCCTCAAGGATCTCAATTCTACAGCAATGTGCATAAAATACATGAACTTGGTGAACGAGGGCGACCAAGTCCTCATGGGTCCTCCCCAGTGCCCCAGAAACCTGGGACAGGGGAGTCACCTGGAACAACTCTACAGGTGCATCAGGGGGTGGGGGAGAAGGCTCGGGATTACTCCAACTCCCCACCCACCCAGCGCCATCTACACACGCACCATCACACTCATGTGGTCAGTGGATATGGGCCTGCAATGTATGAACCTATACCATACAATGGTAAGTGCTGACTTGAACATCTTTACCTTGTTGCAGAAGAGGTGCAAGAGACTGAAATGAAAAAGTTCCGAAAGTGTCAATGGACACATTAAGTTTTGTATTATCCTCTTTTGCAAATATTGTCTTTGTAAATGTTGACTCGATTAACCAATGTTACAAGGTATGACTGAAGCCTAGAAATTTCCCCCATGTCCAGTGCTAAATAAGACAATTGACCCAGTATATTGACATTAAACTGACATACCAAGGGTGTGATTTCTGTTAAAAGATCCTTTTTAAAAATAAATTAACATTTTGAGCCCTTTTGTTTGACCCATATGATGATATGTCAGAGTTTCTTTATTGGGTGTTTGAAAACACAATTCATGTGATAAGTTTTTCCCTATGTGGATTGTTGCCAAATGCTTTCATCAGCTGTGAAAACATTCTGATATATTTCATGGCATTTAAGTACCATGTGTATACTGTACTCAGTGCAGTGTGAACAGTTTGAATGCACAACACAATCATACATTGTAAATATCACTTTACACATTAATTGCTTCATATTGAATGTCCTGTTCATTCAATCTGTCGTATGTTATGAAAAACGTATAAAAGTGATTAGTGACATTTTGTGCTGAGTGGTTGCCATTTTGGTGAGCAGAAACACTTCATTACTGCCGTAATCCCACCCATGAACACCTTTCCCCTCATATTGCATCTATAAATTATGCACTTCTGAGGTTGATTACAATATATCATGTGAAGTTTTTACTGAGGACATGTGTGTTTTAAGGTTGTTTTGACTGTATCAATAATAAATTATTTTTCAAACAACTTTTATCATCCTGGCCGTTATTTTTTACACCAAATTGGAGTCCTTGTTCAGCGTTATGTAACCAACACTGAACTTGAGCTATGCAGCTTTGGGGTCGGACTGGAAAAATATTGACAGAGTCTAGAGGATAATTTAAATTAGCTGAATGCTTAAACACAGGCCTGGGTGGGTGTTGTTTGAAGTTGAATTGTGGATGTAAACAGTCAGTTGTGAGGAGACTTGGCCAATATTTAGAATCTGTAAACGATCTTCTTGCTACCTGAGGGAGTTGTACATATTTGGTCAGGTAAATCTTGCTGCTGCTGTAGTTGATGGATTTATTGATCAGTTCCTTTGTGTGAAATTTCAGACAATTGACACTTTTTGGTTTTGGGAAGTTGAAACGTTTAATTTGCATTCCATGTGAAGAATCACATATATCATGTTGTCCCAGGGTATTTTTAAGATATTGATCAATTTGACCTAAGTGGACTTGACTCAATTCCTGTCTTTGTCTAAAAATGTTCATTTGATCCAGACTTGAACTCTGATCCAGTTTTGGGTGGGACAATTTGGAATCTGTTGTCTCTCAGCTGGGATAAAATTAGCAATTATTACATTTTTTAAAAGCTCACTACTTGTCTCTGAAATCCGAATGCTATCCTTAAAATGTCCTGAAATCAATTCATCTACTCTGCTTGGCAGTCTAAGAGGGGCATTGAAAGCTCTTTGGACCAATTCAAACCATATTCATCCGTCAACAAAGTGATTCATTGAATGGAGTTAACACTCAGAAGCCATCTTTTTCCTGGGCCTATAGAGAAAATTTTCCCATCTGCCTTCCATGTTCAACCTGACAAGTTTAGCAAAAGCCCTTTAGAATCCTGCTGCCTGCCACACTGAGAGGCTGAATGGGCTGTGCGTTTTAGAGGAACGCTTGGATAGTTGGATGAATATAGTTTGATCTATCATTGAGTCATAATTGCTATGGCGTGTCGCAGAGCCATTTTAGCCCTGATTGACTGAGTTTTATCAGCCCTCTTTTTTTCCACCTGGAAATGAGGGTTTGAAGTGTTTTGTTGGGCGGTGTACATATGAGCTGGTTACTAAGTGCAGTCTAGTATTGCTTGCATTAAATTTAAGGAAATTAGACCAGTTCCCAATTGCCCAACCAACCTAAGGAATTTTATGGCCATTAAAAATGCCTCATGTAATTCAGTTTATTGTTTGATGTATATATATATATATTTCCCTTTAAATGCAGTTTTTGTTTGAGTGATGACAAAAATACCAGTTTCAGTTTTATTGGGCTTTTGGTGAGGATGAAAGCATTCTTCTACTTCTCAAAATCTCTGGGGTTCTCTATCATGTTCTCTCTGACTTTTTGTCTCAGCACGGTGTCATTGAGACAAGTCATTGTTAGATAATTGTCAGAGTTCTGTAATCCCATATATGCTTCAGAGTGCATTATGGGTAACTGATGCCAGCAAAAGTATAAATGAAACCATGATATTATAGAAATAAGAGATGTTTTTCTGATCAATAAAATGATTAACGTTTATGTAAAATGCAGTATCTAAATTGAGTTCTCAGAAAGTATAATATCTGCATTAACATTCCATTTGTGAACAGCAGCAACATGACAACTGGAAAAAAACACACACAATAACAAGCATATACAATGAAAATAGAAATAACATATGCAGCGAAAGCATGAATAAGAAACCGTTGTTCAGTGAGTAGCACAAGCATAACATTGTCAGATTAATGTGACTTAAAAATAAACATCATGTAAGCAACTATAAATCATTTTAATGGTATCATATTGTGCTGATGGTATGGTATGCCTGCGACTGCAGTGTTATGGCAGCAGAACACAAGTAAATATGCATAATTCATGAGTATGAATATTTTACAGCCAGCATTTTGTTGCCATCTCTTATCACAGTGGAATTCCTAATACATTCCATGGCTGAAAGAGCCACCAATAAACATTTACTTGAAGATAATGGCAACAAAAATATAAAATTACTGTAGTATGGTGAATTTATTACCCACAATTCATCTCAGGAGCATGGCATCTCCTCAAATACTTTCATCATCATCCCAAGCCATAAAAACAGAATTGTTCCACATCTCACAGATTCTTCCAGAGAACACTGCAACAGCCCATCAATGTACCTGATCAGAGAACATCTGCTTATCAAAAGGACAATTAAAAACTGATACTATTCACCATCTGATTAATTTGAACCCTATTATGAAAAAGTTTGATGATTTCAACAGATGGGAAACCGCTGAGAAAAGAAACTTGTCAGTGGAGACCTGTGTACTTAATTTAGCTTTTTCTGCTGTAACATCCTAGCTTGATTTATTGAGTCAGTGCATGCTTCCCCCATCAGCTACTCAATCAATGCTAGCGATTGGAGGTTTGCCAGGGGAAGCTCCTCCAACTGAAAGCATGCTAGTCCACTTCCTTCTCTGTTTTAGACTCCATAGATACTCACTGTCTGTACATAAAGCTACTTCCATGGCCAGGCACTTGCCACTGTAATCTTTTCATCAGGAATGTTTTGCTCTCCTGTTCTTCGAACATCCAGTCGTTAGCTTTAACATATTAAGTTCTTTCCCAATCTCCCAGTTGATTGATCATGCAAATAGGATCACTATTTTACCATGGCATCAATAAGAAAATTTTGCTTTCAGTAATAAATTTTAATTAAGACAAAGCTGGTGAAAATGAAATTAAACGCAGACAATTATTCAAGATTGAGATGGAGGATTTTATTTGATTTGTGATCAATCCTGGTATGTCATCTGTGAGATGGCCCAATAAAAGGAACAGCTCCTTGCTTGGCAGCTATTTCCATGTCATTTACCTTCGACATACAGCTCAATGTTTATCACAGGGTTACCAGCTAGCCTGTTTAGTCAGGACAAAGTAAAAGCTTGTCTCAATGATTCCAATCAATACAGCCCAGTCCCTGGGGAGATGAACCATTTGATGTTTGCAGTCACTAGGTGGTCAAGCCGAGGTGGCCTGTGGGCAGTAATTCCCCTGGCAGTGAGTCCTCACTGTAGTGACCTTCCCCACATGAGGTTGCTTGATCTGGCTGAAGCTGTTGTCAATAATTGACAGAGCTAATCTTCCTGGCTGAGAGATGGAGTTGAAGTGGTCAGGCAAATTCAGCTCCAGCAGTGATGAGATTGACCTGGAGAAGAAGACGCTTTGGGCATGCCCTTCAGCCTTGGGGTTTTTGAGGGGTGGTTCACAGTGGAGGACATATGTTACTTTAGGGTGTTTTAATTTGTACTTTGTCTTTTTTTCTAAACCACTGAATACTATAATATTGTTTGAAAAAAAGGAAACATTGTATTTCTTATGATAGTAGATTTTTAAAGAAAAATCAGTGGTTACTATACATAAAAAAACGATTTTAAAAGGAGATAAATATAGTATGAAGCTGTTGAGGAATTAATCTTCGAAAAGATGAATACTGTAATTTGTGAAGATTTGTTTACAAATTTGTTGGGGATAATTATTGTATGAAAGTTGTTACATGTATCAAGGTCGTTAAGTCATCCTGAATGTCATTTATTGGTTAATATCCGACTTATACTTAGGTAGTTGTCCAGCTATATCATGGGCTATTTTATTCTGAGATTCTGCTGGAAAGCTGGTTAGAGGATACCAACACGGGTCGAGGAAGCACTGAGGATATTAAGCTGAGCCGTGCAAGCTCGGCAGTAATTGACAAGCTAATCCTGGCTGGAGTAAATTATCACCAGGCTGAGTGAAACGCAAGAAGAACGCGAAAGGAAAGGTTTCACTGTACTGACTCTCTCCAACTATATTTTTCCAAATTACTTGCACATGGCATAGGAGTGTATTTATCCTGCAAATCTTTCATGTTCTGAGTACTCCTTTGTTAGAAGACATGAGAAATGAGAGTCGAGGTATCAATAGAAAATGATGTAGTCATCTACAGTGACTTATTTTATAGCACATACTCCCTCATCACATGAATATTATGGTGATACCGATTGCCACTACAAGTTAATTACGTGTAATAAATCAGTTTTACAAATGTACTGAAAAAAACATGATCTTGAATACTATGGGTGATGTTTTCAAAGGAAATACTGAGGATATGTTTTCATAAAAATATCATCAAAAATATTAATGAACCTTTAAACTTTTGTTCAGTGAGTGTTTTTTCCAGATTCAGCTGGATTTGTTAACCAAGAAATCTAATTATTCAGGTTACAACATTCTAATTTAATATGTTTCATCATCTATCAAAATGTTGACATGAATAGTAATTAAGCCACTGACAATAACACCTAATGGGTCCTCTCAGCAAGGCCATTGAAAGGTTAATTCGGAAATTACCAATTTTTGAATAATTAAATACTAAGGTTTATATCTTGACATGGTGATCCCATTTAAATTGCACTTCAAAGACATTAAGTGAAGCCTGAGTGCAGTGGACCTTGAAATGATTGAATCTAGTATGACAAGGCAGTCTCTTCACGCCTGGCCAGTCAGCCTTCTGACCCATGTAGACTTGGTGTCCCAGTAATGTTTGAGAGCCCTCTAACAGGGAGTTTGTAGCAACACTGTAGCTGGAAGGTGTTTGCTGAAGCTATTTGAGTTTGATGGAAGACCTTTAGCCATGTGGTATTTCTACATTGTGGCTGTCCTCCATCATTAAAAAAAATATCATTCCTGTTTTGAACAGTTAAATTTTGTAATTTTGATAGCTTATCTGCGCTGTTCTAAATGTTGAAATCTTTTGTTTGAAAATGCCCTTGGTGATATATTAGGTTATAATTGTATATTCATGACTGAATTTATCTCCTTGCAGATTCTGGTGTACATTAATGAATATGATTCATTAAATGAAAGTCAGTCAGTTTTTGGCAGTGCTGTATTTCAGAGGTTCATGAGCCTTAACATGAAACCTTCATCCATATGCATACAATATGCATTAGCCAGGCTTCAATGAATCTAGATCAGCTCATTATATCTAATGATAAAGTGGTTCAAATGCAGACACAAAAGATCAGTTTGCAAAATGCATTTGAACAAACATATAACATTAAGACTGAAACTACATTTTTAAATCTCCATGTCCTTGCAAACAAGGAATACAAATAACCTTCCGAGTTTGCTCCATGTAATCAGAAATAAAAAAATTCTACATCACCAATGAGCCAAATGGCTTCTTGAGACTGGCTTTAATATTTATTTTCCAGGACAAGATGTAAATTAGAAATTCCTGTTTTTGGACTATATATTGACTGTAGGGTCCTGCAGCAATGACTAAAGCTAGAAGAAGCTTCACACAGATGGCTGATTCGAACCGGCAGCTGCTGGAGCCTTTATTGTCAGCCAAGGACTTCTACCGCTGTTGGCTACATGTCTTGCCCCGGCTTGGTCAATTGTTACCTCTCCTTCAGCCTACCCTATTGATTGCCATTGAGAGCCTGCTAGTCAGATAAGATTGTGGTATTTATTATTAATAAGTGGCGCTATTAGCAGAACAGGCCTGATTAGGGTTTGTGTAGACAGTGCCCGCTGCCGGTATCAACTTAATTGAAATTGTTCAGTGTGTTCAGCTTCCTGTTGAATTGGTGATGTGTATACCTTAGGTGTAGTCCCAAGAGTTGTTTGATTTTAAACCCAGTTAATCCTTTGTAGAGATAAACATGCCATTTAGACAAGGTTTTGTCAGGTCATGATGTTATCGTTAAACATCCAATTTAATTCCGCTCACGTGACCAAGGATCTGCTGTAAATTTAACCCTATTACCTTATTGGTTGGAAAATGTCGCCTTTCAACATAAAATGTTACATGTCTGAAGAAAATGCTTTTTTCTGTTATTAATAACCCGCAGATAAGGTCTTAATCATCACATGCAAATATGATTCAGCAACATGCCTTCAAGCTTCTTTTGATTATTCTCTGAATTCATCAAGTTCAAATATCCATGAATTGGAGCACAAATTGAATTATCAGCACAAATAGCCGCAGATGAAATGGGATGTGGTTTATTTGCTGTCTGTAATAACATACTTCCGGAAACCAAAGATGAAAGGAAAGGTCTTTGTTGCAGCCTTGATAATTTTGCCGGGAACAGCAATAATTATGTTTCACTTATGAGATAAATAAACTGAGGCCCTGGTCCTTTTCATCGGATGAGGAGAGGAACTGTGGAAATGCTGTAACAAGCTGGATATTATCACCACTGCATGCTCCGCCCATATTACATGTTGAAATGGTGGTAAGAGGGCTTATCAGGCAGCATATCCTGTCAGGAGGGTTGTGTGCAATAGGGCCACTTATCATATACATCTGATGGGTTACTCAAGCCGGCAGTACATGTCTAGGCAGTATTATTTGTAGAATGGGATATTCACTCATATAGACTTTAGAGTGCATGTTGGGAGCTGAAATGGAGTGATCCTCTATGTGGTGTCTGGATAGAATAACAGTCTAGTCTCATTTTGGATTGGACTTTTGCTACATGGAGAAATGTCTTTCTAATCATGCCTGTGTTTCTTAATGTTTTGACTTGCCTGAAGATCTGGGGCCCATCTTGTTAATTATCTTACCTCTACCTCTCACATTTTAACATTGACTCGAAACAGTGCTAATATGAATTAATGCATTTTCACTTGTTTGGTCAATAGGGATTTGGAATTTTGTGTTTATGTAAGAGGTTGAAGAGTTGTCCTGTACTGATAATGAAATTATTCCCATTCTAGGGTGGTGAATGATGTGAGCAGTATTATGTGATAATTAGTAACTTTTGCTGATTGTATTTCAGTGTTAAGCTACAATGCCCCTTGCTTTCAAAACAAAGGAATTCCTGTCATAAATGATGGAAAATATGTTTGTTTTTCTGCTATGAGGATGTCAGTTAATCATGTGCAGTTTTACATATTACTGAAAATTATTCTCCCCACACCATTAGGCTGTCATGCCCCTTCCTTTCAAAACAAAGGAATTCCTCTTTGAATAAAGAGAAGTACATGTGCTGTCTTTCTATGCTATGAGTATAACAGTTAATAATGGTGTACGTTCTCGCACATTACTGCAAACTATCCTCTTCTCACCATATGGGTTAGATTGCAGTACAGCTTGGAGACCATGTTCTTAATATCATGTTCACTATCCCTTGGCATCATAACTTGATAGTACTGTAAACCCAGGTTGCATAAGTCGAAAGCTCAACACTTGCTTTGCTGACACCAGACCAGTGAGTGGTGAGCCAGCTCAGTGCACTGACATCAGCCCCAGTAGTCTACATGGGAAGCAGTGACAAGCTCCACATCCCACCAACCAGTCAAGGGATCACATTTAAAATAAACACCTACCAAGTACATTCATTTGGCTGGCAGGTGCCCTGGGGCTCAACACCCACTTTCCTTTCAACTCCCATGTTCTCTGGCTTGTACAAACTAACGATTTGTTATGGGAAGACATTTTTATTTTGGGAGGGAAGTCAGGTTTCCAGTGGCATTAGTGTGATATTGTTAAGGCTCAGGTCTCAACCTTCCACAGAATATCACCATACAGTTTTCTCCATCCTCTTTAGATTTAAGAAAAAACATTCTTCCCAAACATCATCTAAATGATGAGTTAGCATAGAGGATTTGAAACAAGCAGTTGCCGTATACAGAGACACTGTTAATGTTTCATCAATCACAGAACATGTTCAGTATGAGGAATGCAATGCCAGAAGGATGGTTTTTGTATGCCTCTGAGTGAACAGAGCTGATGAATAAGTCACACACGAAGGCACTGTCACTGTCTACTTATTGATTATTCTCAGCATGTGTTGTAATTTGGCTAACACCGAAGCAGACTTGATAGGATTGCATGTTTGTCAAGTTGGTAGAGTGTTAAATCAAGGAGACATTGATTGTAGACTGACATGTGTTAATTTGATCTTGGCAAGAGCCGAAGCCGCAGCAATGGAGTAGGTGCTTGTACCAAGTGCTTTTTCCTCCATTGTCAAGACCTTCTGGCTCAGTTGCCGGAATCCTGTCACTAAAATGACCTAACATTTCCTGTTTAGTTTAAAGTAACGTGCCTAAGAAGGCCAAAATAATGGTCAACTTTCTTTTGTGGATTGTTTAATACTTTCCAAAGCTTTGCGTTTGTTGTTGTAGGTACATACATGCTCTTTCAAAGATTTCATTTCTTTTATGTGTACTGTTCAAATATATGATGGATTAAAATAGCATGATAGAATGGTGTCTTTTGAGGAGCATACTTTCATTCTTAATGGATACATAATTTTTACCATTATTTCATGTTTCTCTACCAGTATTCAGTACAATAACTACTGTTAGAAACTAGAATGAGTCTTCAATTTTCTATCCAAATGGCCAGGTTATTTGAGTGGCATTTTAGAAAAAGTGTGTTTAACAAAATGCTTAAGTGAATCAGTGTAAACTGAATAAAGGACAAGTGTAAATCGCTAAATTTTGTACTCTTTTTCTCAAGCAAGTTATGTAATAAGGAAGAATGACTAATGTGTGTTTTTATAGTCTATCAACTCATTATCACAAACTAAGGGAGAAAGCCTTTCATGATTTTAATAAAAATTAAATGAAACATAATTTTAATATCCCAGTTAACATTTGGTGATCAGTATTGTTAGGGAACATTTCACTTCTTCATCAAATTATTTTGAAATGCTTTCATGGCTTTTTTCAATATCAATTGAAGTAATAAATTGGTCATTAATTTAACTTTGGAATGAATGCTCAGCATTATTCTTAATTGTCTTCTTGTCATTACAGCTCCAATGTTGATGTCTCATTCTGCTGCTGCTGCTGCAACTGCTGCCCTGCAACATCCATACAACTCCAAATAAGGGCATGGAAGATGTAAAAGTGAAACCTAACTCCAAATATGGTTTGGGAGAATATAAAAGTGGAATTGAAAACATCACGAATTGACAAGATTGATGGATAATGGAGGACCATATTACCCTGTGGATAATCTACACTGATGGATGTGTTGCATGCAAATTGTGGAATTTGATGGACCTACTTCTGACATGGAAAATGATCCCAGCATTAAGTGATAAGCTTATTTATTTGGATTCCATTAAAGTTTAAGAGATTGTTGAGCAAGAGGCAAATCAAGTTTGTGAAGGAAAAGATTGAATTTGATTTTGAATCGGCCTGATTTCATTGTGGATTGGTTATAAAGAGTGTTGTGTGGTCTGTAAACACGATCCAAGGGCGAATATTGTGATAAAACGTTACATTTGGTGCAGAAGGCAAAACGCCTGCAGAGGAACGCTTGAAGAATTGGCAGCTAGCCAATTCAAGTCTATCATACTTCGAGGGAGGAATAATATTTGATGTTCTAATTGACTTGTGCATAAATGTTTTATTACTGCCATAATCTAAATGGGCACATTTCAAATACTGTGCTGTGAAAGTTAATCAGTCAGGGACTGTGAATGCTTAAACTTTGATCAGACTTTTAAACTGCAGGAGCAGTTTAAATAATTCAATATTGAATATTATAACTTGCAATGACTTATCTCTGTCCTATTGTGAATAAATGATTACAGGAGTGGGATTACATACATATTGAACAAGAACAGCTATAAACTCTACCTGCGTAACTGACAAGCCCCATACAATCAGGGACATGATTGATGGACTGAGTGTGTTCATACAGGGATGTTTGGACAATAAATTGTGGTGCAGCATATAGCATATGTTTCACATACAGAATAGCCTCTACTAAAGGATGTGTGACTCCATATAGGCTATCTGTGGCTGTTGAAAGGAAGAAGGATATACCGCATGCCTATTGTAGCCTGGTCAGTGGTATGACAGTTATTTTATCTTCCTTTCTGCAAGTGTGAGCTTACCCAGAGTAGGACTCCAAACAATGGGCCCTGGGCTATTTGTGAACTCTGCGTGGTTCTAATCACACATGTGTCCTGCTTCCCTAGAACTGTGTACATTTGTGTCCAGGAAAAACAAACAGCATTTTATTGTAACTCACAGCCCTATGGTGTTACCCGAGCACTCTCCCTAAGAGAGGTTCTTCACATTGCATTATCCAGGGCAGTGCTGTGCAGGACACAGGGGCTTGCTTTCATCATGATTTCTTTGAAAAATGCAAGGTGTTATGAAAACACGAATGGACTGACTAATGTCACTTATTTACCAGTACATAACATCACTGACACTTTTTCTTTCCAAGGGACCACCCTATACAGGCTTGTTTGAAATACCTTCAATATGGCCGCCACTATTTGTGGTTGTTGTGTATGAGTGGATTTCAGTGGCAGCTCGTACTATTTGTTCCCTGGCAAGTAGAGCCAGTTTATATATCCTCATATAAATCTATAGGCCATAGAGCTTTGCTGTAGAAAGTACGAAATCAGAAAAAAGAGATGTTTTATTTGTGTATTATTCTATTGTTTTTACATGTAGAATGTTTTGCCAGTGTGAATGGTGTGAGTGGGCGTGTATATATTTGTATGACAGTTGTGAGCTAGGCACATTAATCATTAGTCAAGATTTCATCATTTTGCCACCCGTTGAGGGCCCCAGTGCCCATTAAGTTGCTTGAATGAGTTCTACATTGTTTGTATAATAAACAAACTTTATTGAGATCTACACATAGTGCATGTTGTTTTTATGAGGTTGCTCTTACAGTGACATTTCACCACCTGGAAGGCCTTTAATTACCTTCCTCAAACCAGTCTCCTCCAATGACTCGGATAACCTAAGGATATGAGGCTCAGCTCTGAAATAAATCCTTCACTGGTGTCAATCCTTTGAAAGTTAATTTATTTGCTTATTCAGTGCCACCAGATATTAACTTTGAAACGACAGTGTGATTTATCTGGGCTTTGGTGTAATGTAGTTTGGTGGAAATCAAGACATGGCTTTTGTGTTCTTGGAAGGGGGGTTGGGAGGGCAGAGGGTTTGGGCTGGGGAAGTGTCAGTTCAATTCAGCTACAGAGAACATATGGAAAGATAATTACTCCTAAAAAGGATATTATTTCAAGTAAATGTTGGTCTTTGAACAGAAGACTTAAGGCAATAATAAATAAAACTGTTGTTTTTATGACTGACATGGATCATTTTGAACTGGCTCAGAGATTTTTTAGATATGTGAGGCTTTGATAGAACATTAGTCCGATAGTCTGTGACTCCTGAAAAGCATGAATGTCTAACCACTTTACCTAGCCTGACATTTTGTCCCTTAAATAAAGGAACTATTTTTTTAAAAATAATATACATTTACAAGATGGGAAAATACTAACTGAATCCCAGAATAATGTTTATTTTGAAGGAAAACCAAGCAGTTCTCTGGATAGCCAACTTCTTTATTGCAATGAGTGCAACAGTGTAGATACTGACACCATTATCAAGCAAGTAATCATTGCAATAAAGAAGTTGACTATCCACAGAACTTGGTTCTCGTTCATCTTTACGATTTCTAAAATGCCTCTCAAAGAAATGTTTAATTTCAGAGATAGTTTAAGTTGATTCAATGAAAAGTTGAGATGGACTACATATTGACTTAGGGGTTAGCCTGTTGGCCTTTATACAAACATAGTTGTTACTAGCTCAACCTATGAGGTGGATTTAAATCATCCCTCTTGTATAGAATTTGAGAATTAGATAGTTCCATTTGCAATGATATGAGAAAAGATAAACAGGCTGATAGAACAGCATCCACTCTTGCCTCGTTAGGCATTACACATATCCACGTGAACCAAAATAACACCACCCTAGAATCTGGGTGTGATGGCAATCTTCACCGAGATTGATAAAACAGATACTGTTCTAAACCTATCAGACAGGTCTGTTAATATTCACTTCCTAAGGGTACTTGAAACACTTTAGCAGCTAGTATTACATCCATCTTGCCAACAAGCCGCCACCGAACAATAGACTGAAGCAATCAGACTCGGTCGATGGCGGGCTACTTGCAGAGCTTTATGCAATCCGACAGTCCGCGACTCCTTTCGGATCCAATTTCTCCAGGACCGTGTCAAATATTCACTTTTTGTTTTTTAGGTCGTAATTGTTTTTTCCTTGAAAGATGTAAACCCAAATGAGAATTCAGTGAAATGGAAACTTCTTCGGTATCTGGGATCGTTTTAGGATCTGAATGGTTTGCCCTAGGATGACTGGTTTTTGTGGGAAAGATTTTACCAGGGTTTTACTGCCGAGCTGGGAAACATGCCGCGAGGCAGGCTAGTCGGTGTGTTGAGTTCAGGCCCACACACATACAGAACACACGTGCTAGGAAGATGGTCATTGTACGCGGTCGAGCAGCAATTTTGGAAAGTAGGTCTTTGAAAAATTTGAACTCGAACATTCGATATTAGGGACAAGAACTGGACAGTGCAATGTATGTGTGTAACTAACAATCGCTGTCTTTAAGAACATCAATTTGGTAATGGGTAATTGCAAGCATTAGCAATTTAACATATTCGGTATTGAATTCACTTTACTGAAGAAACCGGATGTGTTGAGTCATAAAAATGCGACATAAGGATACTTGCTGCCCTGGGACAATGAACAGTTCTGAATGACGCCCTGGGCATAAAGCCAAGTGGGCTTTGTATTAATTCAGAAGCAATTAGTGACGCACGTAATACCGAATCCCCTTGACACTATACCATATAGTTAAATATATCTATTTGTGCTGAATACATGCATTGTATAAACAGTCCAACACTAATAACCGCCAACACGCCCATAGAATCAAGATACTGCATTGTACATGCTCAAGGGCAAGGTACAAAATGTTAACTGCAAATACAACATATTTTACAAAACTCGGTGTGAACCCACTTACCAAAGGGAACGCCCCCTTGGACTGACGCACAGGGAGGGACTCGATACGATAATTGAGAGCTTTACAGAATAAACAGTTCATAATGTAAACGCCATACAAAGAATGTTTCATTTAGATGTGAAATATTTATGAGGTAAAAGAAACATAAACGAAAGTAATTAAGGACAGAAAGGTCTTCCGTGTTCATATCCTTGTGTCCAAGATTACTCACATGCCCCTGTCATATATAACAGGTTTATTGTCTACTCCTAAGCTGAAACTGTAATAATTCCATTTCTAGTTTATTTTAGTTGGTTATCTCAAGCCATGCTTCATATCAAACTTGTTATCTCAGTTTAACTGGTCATAGTTAGGTTTACTTCATATCTAACTGGTTGTTTAAATCTAGTATCTATTTGGTTGTGTTTATCTTATATATAATTGATAATGATTTGTCTCTCTTCATCTTATTTTCAACTCGTTTTTGTCCCTCATCTATTGATATTTAGCTCTGGTAAATATTTGACTGGTTATGTGTAGCCAATGCCATATTGCCTGTGTTTAGCTCCTCCTCATGTGTAACTGGTAATGTTAAGCTCATATGGGTAGGATAAACTTTAGTCAACATGAATTTGGTTGTGTGTATCCATTCCATACCTTAGAGGTTAGGGCTATTTCCCCATCTAGCTGCATGTTATGTTCAAATCTAATCCAGAGATAAGATCACGTCGTGAAAGGTTGTGACTTTGAAACCGTAGTTTGAATTGGACTATATATGGAGTCAGCAGAACATGAGTTTGATTCACTGAAGAAAACCCTGAATACATGTAGTCAAATCAGTACAAACATTAGCACAATGAACAGAAAACACGACAGTTAACCACGAGAACCTATGGTTACCAACCAATGTGGATGTTTCTATACTATTCAGTGACCGTTTTTATGACCGAAACAATCCAGGCGAACCTAAAGCTATTTGTCTACAAGTTAGTCGTAGTTGATATTGTATGAATAACAAAATGTACCCCCATTTCTGATGCCCCCCGCAGTGATATGGCTGTGGTATTGCTAAAGCAGCGTAAACCCATCCTTACTCGCACAGAAAAATCTGGAAAAACAACTATTAAATGCATCTTTGAAGATTAGAAAAGCTGTCAATCGTGAACAAACGGTGACCTGTCTGTCAAGATCCTCAAAACAGGTTTTCTTCAAGAATATGTTATGACAAATTACACACAGCCCCTAAAAGCGTTATGTCGGTGAACAGAGAAGGACTGAGCCTGGTCGTCTGATATCAAATATATCAACTCGAGTGAATATAAATTAAACCCATGTTGCAAAGGTTTATCTTCCCTGGACACGTGTTTACATATTCTATATCTACACACACAGAGTGAGATTCTATATATCACCCTCCATCATTCTGTCAAGTTGTTTAGTTTTTACGTGGTATTAACTCCCATCCTTTAATAGTGGTTTACCATCATCATAGCTGTGAGATCGCTTGAAAGAACGGGGGCCAGCGTCTTGAGTGCTGAGTGTTATCAGCTTCAGTGACAGGACGAATAGCCACGATACATAGTTCTGACATCATGGTAACCGATGACGTCACAATTTCTGTATGAATATCATTATACAATTTCATTGTAGCGATATGTACCAGGACGAGATAAGGCTTGATCACACCTTAGCAATATCTCATGTGGAAGGCAGTAAGCAGGATAACGCTTAGCCTAGTTAAACAGCCCGAGGAGCACACGCAGTCTAAGGCTTTTGATCCTACAGCCGTCTTACATCAGTCCATCCGCAGCTGAGCAAAACGTACTGAGCATAGTTGAATTGACTGGTGCGTCGTACTTGTTCCCCGCTGACTAAACACCTTTAACGTAAAGCAGTACAATATACAATAGAAGGTGGGTAGATTCCGCATGCACATGTGTAGTAAGTAGATATCCAATTATTCTTAGTAAGGGATGGTGATAAAATCATTAAAGATAAAGAAATATGATATAAACATGTATACAACTCGTTCACACGACCATTTAAAACCCAAAGATATGCTGAACAAAAAAAACGCTAGCGCCACTGGTCATGAATATTACCGGCGACACCATGGTGGCGCACGCGCACGCGCACGCACACACACACACACACACACACACACACACTCTCTCTCTCTCTCTCTCTCTCTTAATAGAATAAATAGAATAACTCCTCTGTTCATGCTGGCAGAAAATATTTTTCTTCAAAAGGGCAAGACAATAGAACATTCTCATTGCCTGCTGTGTTTATTATTTACTTTTACTTACAAGTAATGGAGTACAAAACAAGGTAAACCCTGTATCACGCTATTCACACGAACCACAAAGGTCAGCTTTGAAACTGGACGCCTTTCATTTAGGCAACACCTATTGAATGTACGTTAACGTTCCTTGTATAGGAACATACTGTGCTAAGAATAGACATCTCACGTCTGTGGGTTAGTATTTATCCTGTGCACTGGCTCAGTGCGGCCCTTGAGTGCGAGTGTTTTGGTTTTATTGCATACACTTGAAACAGATCAAAACAGAGAATGTGTTAGATTGATATATTTTGTTTCCGCTGACGCATATGCTTTTTGCCCAAACTAGACAAAATTGGGCTTGAACAAACACCGATAGTTGTCGAATCACAACAGGGGTAGGCGAAACAGCCAAAAGTAATCAGTTAGTTGTTATCGATGTTTTCTTTCAAAACGTCACTGGCAAGAAAACAAAAGGAACTCAATGTTTGATAACTATGTGTAAATACTATTTTAAAAGCAATTAATCGTCAACAATGCTGCTGAAAGATATGAAACATTTCCCAAACAAATTCTTCAAGTTGGTGTCTGTTTCTGAAAACACGATCAGAAACATTACCTCACTACGTCCACCATAATGCCATGTGTATTTATTTTATTTTCAAAATGATCAGAACCTTTCGGAGCAGTCGAGTTGTAAAAAACATCTATTTCAACTTTAAAGAGCAAATACATGTACATGGCCATCGCGGAAGTAGCCTGTTGTGTTCATAGTTTGCTGAACAAATCAGTCACTAAACAAAGGCAAAAGCCGCCTTTATTCAATGATGAAGTTTGTGTTAGCGACTACCCAAGCGTGCAGTGCAACGCAGTCATGAACACCAAGGTTAAGGCTAATAACGGGTTTGCGTCACCTAATGTGGAGAACACTGCAGACTCGGCCCAAGGCAAAAATGTCAGTTGCTTATTTTTTTCTTACCCGTGTGTGCAAGTGTTTCTACTTATTGGTTTAGGGGATTGATTGCTACCATGAAAGAGCTTTAATTCGAGCGCACTTAAACGTACATTCGAAGCATGTGCGAACAGGATGCATGTTAAGTTTGGGCCGTGCACTCATGCACTCACAATGCAGCACTTGCGCATGCGTCACACTTCAAAGAAATAGTTGTATTATTTCTATGATGATGGTTTCTTTGAGACATTGTGTCAAACCTAAGATAAGGGAAATGGTGTTCTGAGGAAGGGTGTTGCTGCATTAGAAGGTTTAATAATATCCGTTGAGATGTGCAGTACCATGGTCCTGAGTTGCTTTTCCATCCATTCTTTCATTCTTCTTCTCATCTCTCTGCCTTTCTCACTGTACATTATTTTATGCCTTAATTTAGAGAATCGGTTATAACTGTGCCACCCATGACACGAAACATACATGTTGTTTGAAAAGACTACACCCTTTATATGTAGAAATGTTTAAACGGAGCACTTTCAGACCAGCAGATCTAGATATCAGACATATGGTGCCTGTTAACCCTGCCCGACAGCTAAACAACTAGCCCTAAGCAACGCAACAGCGAATTGGCAGGTCTGGTAGGACTTTTATCGACATCCACCATTGCTCCCAAACGCGCCCATGCACACAGAACGAACACATGCCATGCAATCACTTTCTCACACGTTCTCTCCCACGATTTTGAAATATTACATACATGTTATTATATCTAATCTTTTCCCAAGCCAAAATACACATCGCGGTGTATCTAGGATACCATAATTATATCCGCAAAAAATGATTTTTGTAGGCGGAAGTTTCTGTTAAGGTTAACAGTTTCCAATTCCAAGTTTTCGTTCATTTCAGTGGTGTTACAAAAATTAGACATATTTATGAAAGAAAGTAAAACCGAATATCGTCTGCGTTTTATTAGTTTAACAGACAACGTCTTCCTGAAAATGAAACCTAAGTATATCATATTTGTCATCTCGTAAAAACGTTACGGGTTTGTACTGAAGATACCTTTAAAATGTCTAAATATTCTCACCAGCTTGGCACATAGAGACCTCTCTTCTTGCGTGTATTTCTTGAATTGTATTTATTTTCTCGTGGTTTTTACATCAAACCGGACTGGTTTGACAAAAACGTAGCGCAAGTAACTACCGACAGACCTGCGGGTTAGCTAAACGCAAGGTTGTTTTCGCAAGCTTCAGTTAACTTTTTCCCAAGAGTGCGACAGACTGACAGGTTTCGGTAGAGCTCCAATGCTTTTACCAGACGTGTAATGGCATAACATTGTACGTTACATCTCTCGAATGAATGAGGGCAAAAATACTGCTCTAATGCTCAACAACTGTTCAATGTTTTCACATGACACTTCTAGGAGGACGCTATATTTCGCTTTAATTATGCATGCGCTGCTTAGTAAAAAAGAATTCTTTGATTTTTTATGGGCAGTGTTTCAAGGGAAGTGTCATTTGAACGTAAACCCTTCTCCCCGAGGCTTATTGCATTTTCACAATGCTCTTTCACTCAAAGAAGCATTTTGATGGCCAAGAAACTTTTACACTAATCTCGCATGAGAATGTAACAATATAAATGCATGTCTAAACAGAAAACCGGGCATGTTACATTACTGTATACAGAACGTTAACCAGTAATCACTAATGGGGTCGTGGTATAACAGATACACTATTTCAGATTAAACACACAGCTTATTACTAGGAAATGATTGCCAGTGATATGCTGAGGATATATTTCTAATTTTCTAAGTTCGATTGTTTTGTTTATTGAATTAAAAAGAGCAAAGCATAATTTACCTGGCTCATTTCCAGCAGGTGTATTTAATCACACGCTGTGTATGGATGGGTCCATACACGTGCCACCTGTCTGGTCGATGGATTTATTTGTGGCATGGTGAATTACATTGAATTCCCTGTTTGTACATTAATTTGGAGAGTTGGATGCCATGTTCAGTACTGTTTGTAGATTGTACTATGAACAGGTATTTATTCCCAAGCTGGACAATGCGGGTTTGATCCCCTACTGTCGTAAAACTAAAGTCACTCAGAGTATTTTGGTGTGACGCAGCCAAGGGGGAAGCGAAATCACCCATAGTTTCAACCGTGTCTATGTCACAGTGGCAATATAGCCCATTGTTTGACCATTACAGATTCAATCGTGTCTATTGTGGAAACAATGTAACCTATAGTTTCACACGTGCCTATTGTGGAAACAATGTAGGCTACAGATTCAATCGTGTCTATTGTGGAAACAATGTAGCCTATAGTTTCACACGTGCCTATTGTGGAAACAATGTAGCCTACAGATTCAATCGTGTCTGTTATGGAAGCAGTGTAACCTATAGCTTCAACCGTGTCTGCCAAAATGTTTCGGCCATATCTGGTCGCATATGTGAATTCGCCAAGCGGTGACTATTTTCAAAGCAGGTTAATTCGACCTCATCCATGACAGTTCCATAAGCTTAACATCGAGTTATCATCCACTGGACATTTATCAGCCATTCTTGCGAATGTGTCAAACATGATTTGTATATGATTTCATCCGCGTTTAGAATCATGTTAGCAATATTTACGATGATTTCATCAACATGTACATGTAACATGTAACAATATTATCATAACGTGAATGACACTTTCATCCATATTTACGACCGTATCAACTTTTTCGACAGTGTCGGCAATGTTTACGAAGGTTTCAGTCATATTAACGACAGTGTCAGCCATATTTACAGCTTATCAGTCAAGGCTTTGATCGATCCTTAAAAAAACTTCCGATCAGTTAGTATATATATCATTAAAAGTCTATGTCATCTAGTAACGCCTGTCGGTGTGTTTAATTAGCGTAACTGTTCAATCGCCCTCTTATCTGTATCGACCAATTCCCACAGTTTTGACACGGCGTGAACAATTGAACGCTCTCTCTCATTGCGTAACAATTCCCTAGCTGGCTTCATTTAGAGATCTGAACTCCCGTGTTGTATTATCGGACTATAAAATCCCGAGCTGAGCCGATTGTTATTACCTCATGTTGGCGCGGTGCCAACAGGCAACGAAACACTCCTATTATGCCAGAACGATGTGTTTTTTAGAGTTTAGTATGTATGAGATGGCTTGCTGGTTTAGCCTTAAGTAAACGCCTTTAGCGGAATAACGAAATGTCTGGTTCGTTAAAAAGGTGTAGTCAGCATTAACACGCCTTTAGAAGACAACATATTATTGATGGAAGACATGTCTGATAGTATTCCCAGTGCATTATTGTGATGGGTTGACACTCAGCGTCATCGTTTTATGAAAAAAGAAACGAACCATTTAAATGGGATCTCAACCTTTGAGATATATAGCCTGTGAGAAGTTAGATATTAATAATTGAGAAACATGGAGATTCGGGCCATAACGTATTTGTGTACAGATAAGGAAATTTTTAATTGGATTCATTGATCTTATAAATGAGCAGTTACCTTGTAAAATGGGTTTGGCCTACTTTTCTCGATTCATATGTAGTCACGATTTAGTCGTCAGATCTACACGACAAACTCATTTTGTACCAAACACGAAAAACAATACTTCATCAGTTTGATGAAAAAAGACATGTATGTTAAAATCAGGTTCTATCCGAACATGCAGGCTTTCAAATAAGAGCTGATTTACTGTGAGTTTATGCGTTATCTCCGTGTGTTCAGTCAATTTCATCTTATGTGGGCTGTAAAATGAACGTTTGCGATTGCAATAATGACTCAAATTCTAAAATAATAAATTTAAAATGAGAAGCAGTTGTGTTGCCTTCTCAAATGACCGACGAAACTGTTATTGCGTTCATTAAAGACAAACATGGTTTCAACACATGAAATCCCGAGCTTGAAAAAACAACAACACACGTTTGAACGATTTGCGTCTAACATGAGATATTGATCGACTCAAACAACAACACAAAATGAATTCGACCCCAGGACATTTGAACATTTCTATGGCTAGCTCGAACTTTGTAATGGGCATTAGAGCACGCCAACAGCAGGGACACTGCCATATAGCCCAGAGCTCCGCACACAGTTGGTAATTGAACTCCCCACAGTGCGAGAATAGGCAGACAGTGCTTACTGTACTTCCACACTGTTTTCAATCACAATGTACATCGAGATTGATAAAAAGACTATTTAGACAGAAATTATGAAATTGTGAAAAGTCACACATCACCAGAGTTATTGCAGAAATAGAGCCAAGCAGAAAATCCATATACTCTTTACATTCGTTTACGAGCTTCTGCTTTCATTGCGGGTTCTATAGCTCATTGCGTCCGTTACAAAACCAATCAATGTCGCTTAGTTAGAAATATGTCACTTTTAACATCAATCAATGTAATGAATAAAAAGACAACATATTAGATTTCATGTGACGGTAAGAAATCGATACGCACTTAAATTACCTACCTCAAGACATTTGATGAAATCATATTTACTTTCACAAATCAGAAGTGTATATCACCACAAGATTCAACGTACACCACATGTTGAAACCCAAGAGTAGAATTATCTTGAAATGCATTTATTATACGCTTGATTAATGTTTTTCGACTAAGCATATTCATCACAAGTCATGGTCAGAATAAGTATTAACTCGGTGCAAATGCCAACGTTGCTATTTAATTAGTGTTCCTTGAGGCGAACCAGAGTTGGCCGTCGATAGGGCATTGATCACTTTCCAAGAGAATGACTGCTGTCATTCTAGCTTCGCTGCTCATGCATCGTCAGCTAAGACAGAGTGTAATTAGAAAGACTAAGGTCTCCACCTAGAGCATGTTACACAGACCAAGTACAATATGTAACGCATTCACCACCAAAACTATCTCAGTCCGGACACACAGACATAATATTATTAGATTTATTTACTGTATGTTGGCCGCTTTTGTTCCTGAGTTGGCTTAGCATCTGAATGCATGATTACGATTGTTATCTTATTATCATTGTATATTATTAGGATATTCATATCCACGAAACTAGTACATACTCGAAGCATATATATTATCATCATTTCAGACATTGTCTGTTTCATACTGAGATATTTAAATCTGTTTTTTTTTAATCTTTATATTTCTCTACCTCTCAAACGATATACCATCTTTGACAGATGTTACATTGACAATAGTCCATTTGTTCGAAAATGAAATTTTCGTATTTAAGAAACTAATAACAGCTTCCCTGGTTACCGTTGGGATGATGTGCCTTATAAAGGAGAATTGAAAGCTTCTTTTCATAGAAATAATCTTGCTGTATAAAGAAAACTATCATTATTATCGTGTTCGCTAAACCTGTCGGTAAACAAAGAGACACGGAAGTACAATGCGAGGCATTAATAATTCATCTTGCGCTAATCTCTTGACAGTGTCTATTCTTGGTGCAAACTAATTACATAGTATATCGCCAACAGACATCTGGAGTGGAGCACCATATTCAAACAGTGTGTGGAGTCTTACAACAGCCTCCGAGTTAAGCTGACAGAATTCGGCAACTGGTGAGGGCATGGCTTAACATACGTTTAGAAACTGTTTTCAATTTGACCTTGATTCATGTTTCAAATTATTTTGTTAGTTTGATTAATATGTCAATATTATAGTTGACAAAAGACAGGGAAACGGTTCCAATTCATGAAACATAGGTGTTTATCAGATTTACATTCGATTCTTCTAGTTTTTCAAAATTTGAATTGTTTTGAAACCATTGAACTGTTTCGAAAAAATGAGCAATTACAATAACAGACCTTTGCCAAACTGGTTGAGATTCGTCTTCATGACGTCTTCTTATTGCATCTCAACGAAACATCTCAACACCTACATTTTCCCACATGATAAGAACCGTTGCCAAGGGATACGTTATCCATCAAAATGCAGTGACGCACGTGTTGTCTTCTTTAAATAATGGAAAAACGTTGCCGATTATGTATCCCGATGGATTTTTAATGGAAGACAACTTCATAAACTCTCCCAGCCCCACAAAATCTTCAAAATATTCACGATCCCTAACCGTGAATAACGTTCGTACATCACACAAACAACATATAGCGCCTTTTCAAGCGAACGAATATTAGTGTAGCTTCAATTTCTCTCAGTGTTTCAGTCCAAACCTCTCCTCTGTCCATATCTATCCATTCTCTTTGTTTACAGGGCAAAGTACGGGGGATAAGGTCCAATGTTTGACTAAGGTTCAAGACTCACTTAAGATGTAACTAAACACATTGTTGGTTTCACTGAATGACTGGCTTGACTTATTGATCAGAGGAGTCTACCGGCTTTGGACTGATTATGTAATGTGTTTCGCCAGGATATCTCCTTGCCTGGGGGTTTGGGAATGTTAGATAACAATACTCGAGAGGATAATTGCGCTTAATTTCATTTTAACGCTGCACGGATAATCTATTTAAGTTTTACGCGAATCACAGTCTGTAAACGTCGAAGCTAATCCCCATTTTAAACGACCCATTGTCTTGATCATGTCAACACTTTTCAAGACGTGTGGTGCTTTGTCAACGTCTTATTTGCGCTCGATTAGAAATGGCTTAACGTAATAATTGGGTTGGTGTCCGACATTTCTCCAAAAATATGACGATCAAAACTGTATTCAGTTTCAGCTTCTCATATACTGCATGATATTTTTATTTTTATTTTTTTGTTATTCTCGTTCTCTAAACATCTCTTTAGTGGCCGTAACAATGACTGGCGGATAGGTCAAAGCACACTGGTCTCATGCAATGGCTTCCATGTCCGACGTCACTGGATTTGCCTGACAGTGCGGGTTCAAATCCCCGAAGGGAATGCACACTGACAGGTACAAAAATTGTGTTTATAACTAAGGAAGCATAATCTCCAATATAACATTTCACTGCTTTGTTTTTTTGTTTAATTGAATAATTCTGTTTTCTTAATAAACTCCGGGTGTAGTTATAAGCTGGTTTGGGTGTCCCCTGGATAACGAAAATGGACGTTACACACGTCACTGCTATATGTAGGTTTTGGGAAAGATTTGGAGGCTGGACACGCTAATATACGTTTCTCACGAACATTCTTTTCCTAATTTATCTATGTGAGCGAGCTCGCTATGATTTATGCTTGACATCTTGTAGACATTTTACCCACTTTGATAAAAATCAGTCCAGTCAGGTCATGCAATCAATGTTTGACAACAATGTCATCAAAGTATGTCAACACCACAATTAGGCTTCCATCATCACTCAAACAAATATAACTGTCATGGTCATAAAACAACTTGTCATGCACATGACGAAATAGACATGCGCACGAAACTGAAGGACAGCAACAGCGTTGCAAATTCACACCTGTCACAAATCATGTTTGTAGAGGTATCACGCCAGACTGGCTTTAGGTTTTGAAAAAAAATAGCCAAAAAATATATAAAAAATGGTCCCCGTCATCCATATATTACGTCAAACTGTAAGTCCCTTCATCCCTTGAGCAAACTCTCTCAGACAGTTTCGCAAGAATTTTAAGAACCCGTTCCCTGTAGCACTGCGCAAAGTTTGTCTTTCTGGTCTGCCCCAGAAGGTAATTATCAACAGTTCACGCACAGCTGATATCACAGACCACTAAGTAACAAACAATTGGACTTTAATGCGTGTAAAGTTGTGTTTTTTAACCTCCGCTTTATACACTAGAGACCGACGTTATTATCTCCACAGATACTCGTTTGCCACTTTTTTGTACGGCGATGATACTCTCTGCGCAGCTGCGTTGAATTTTGAGAATGATGGCTAAGAACACGTGCTGAAGAGCATCACCTGGAGGTCGCACTGAAAACTGACGCTTGTAGATGATTAAGAGACCCTCTGTGTTTGGTTGAAAAGGTTTGACTGTTTGATGATTGTGTGGTGTGACTTAAGAAACGGTATTTACACAATGTAATAAGATAATAGCAATCAGATGCATTTGTGTATTTATTTCAGTGCATACAGAAACGCATATCTGCAAATCAGCGAACAAACCAGTCCAAAATGTCATCACAGCTCGTGTCAGAATGTGGTCAGGTTTTACCATTTGCCGCCTAAGTCACGGTGACTACACGTATATGTGAACTGAATAAGCCAATAACATTTTAATATCACACAACGAACCAGCTCTCTTTTATCCGAGTTCTGAAATAAAACCCTAACACCTATATCCGTGTCTGAATTAGTTATGTTCGGCTATGGACACGCCGGGCTGTGATGATTGTTGTAATACAGCTGATGTTTACCATTTTATTCTGTTGTTGAAAAAATTGTTTTGAAAGTGCAGATAAATACAATCTTGTCCAATATGTTGCTTTGTTTGTCTCACGCTCCATGAACCACATTAATTCCCATACTGTATGTAGTAGTATGTCTCACACCCTCTGAACCACGTTACTTTCTCTACTGCCTAGTCTTACCTTCCCTGCAATGCTAAAGCCCTAAATGAAGCAAGTTTAGATTTCCCCAGGCTCACTCATCTCACTAGGACCCCTTTTCAATGAAATGGGTTTATTTGTTACTACTAATATTATATACATGTATATTCAGAAACTATGCGTTGTCTATATGTTTCCCTGTATGTGTAGCTGCGTGGCACGGTCACAGGTATATCCGGCCGAGTAAACACACGGGACTTCATCACCCTGTGGTTTAACTGAGGATGTTGCCCTAGAATTAAATGTCACTTGGCAGGCATTTAACACGGTGTCAAACATTCAGCCACCATTTCCAGAGTGTACAAGATGATTTGTCCGATAAAACCCTAGCCGCCCATATACACCATGAGATACATAATTCATATGGAATAGGAGTAATTTCTGCGATCATCTCCAACTATACAACTCCCATGGCGGTCTACAGCGATCTATGAGTTTATACTTATAAATTATGTCTGCACTTTTGACACGATCCCTGCGGGAATATTACAGTGTATATATGTGTGTATATTATGAATGTCATTCACTGATGGACACATAGACTAGGAGTTATTACTGCTGTGTAATGTGACAACCGGGACGGAGATTATTCACCTGCCCCTGTCAGACTGACTAACATTTACACCATGAACCCGCCTATTAGGAGCAGTTAGAAAATCTCCAAACCGCGGCGTTATCAACATGTCACCTGTGCTCAGATGGACCTCAAAACACCAAAAGAGCTCACATGCTTATTCCTATAATCCGACGCTGGCTGGCAATTGTGATATTTCGCAAATATTTTAGAATTTATGTTTATTTTAACTTTGCATGAAATAGATTTAACGACAGTGTTATTAACAGTGGGCTCTCAAGTCACGCGAGTGCGGTCAAAGGTCAACGTTGTTTCATTGTTGCCGATAACGCTTTGTTGGTTTGTGAGGGAAGTTGAAACACGATGTTTACTGGGCATGTTTAAAACGTCACCTTTTACAAATTATATAATTCCTTTGTTTAATAACATAGACAAACCTTTTGTGAGTTTCGGTTTCCGTTCCGTAAATATTTCATTTTGACCCACATACACACAACTAGAAACAAATAAGATAGCATAGACACTGATAACAAGAGAAACCTCTTAATTTTAAATGAGAGTCATAAATCATGAACAATGCATTTTGGAGGGAATTTGACAAAGAGGAACATCTTTTATCGGCACTGAAGGTCTCCGGATATTGTTTAACTGTACTGGTTTTCACATCGGGTCTGTATTCGTGTTTGTCGGTGATTCTTTAATCACTCACAGAGTCGGGTTACCTGTTCATGAAATCTGGCCAAATGCCAAACATGACATCCAATTATCAAATCACCAGTGTCACGTGATGTGACGAGGTCATTGAGTTTGTTATTCGTGTTTATACTAATTCCAGGCACGTGCAGTGTTTTAGTCCTGAATGCGTGTAATTGTTGAGTTTTGTTACCGTGATGAATGTTTCATCTCGCACTGTCTGTTCACGCGTCAGGAAATAGTGTTCAGTTCAGGAGTTCGTTGAACGATTGAATGTCTTCGTTCCTAAAGTCACTACAAACATGGCAAGGCAAAATGCATCACGCCTACAAAGAAAATGATATTGTATTCCCTGAAATCCACACCTTTAACAAAAACGTTACTGCTTTTTAAAGTATATATTTTCCAAAATGCACATTCCCATGGTACTGACAATCTGATTTGTAGTCAATGTTTATGTTGCTTTACTGAAAAGGAAATGCATTTTATTTCAAACAAAACCCATGCCATCTTTACTGATACCTTTAGTTTGTTATAACGGGACAACCTCGTTATACTGAATTTATAACGAACGTTCTCAAATCATAAACATTGTCATTTGTAACATCATCCTTTAATGTTTCCTTTATTGGTAATAAAATATCAGACAGTGATGACACGATTGCATTGAATACAATTCCATTATCAAGATAAATTTTATTAGGTAGTTTAGGTGCACGATACGCATACCCCTTGATATAAACACTTGGCATTATGTTTGCCTGCCATTCAACAGAACCCCATTGCATAACTGTCAATCAAAAAGTCTAGAACGGAAAGTCAATTTTCATTAATATTTCCCAGATGCCACCAAAATTTTCAATAATGTGGATTTCATCAGAGGCATGTTCAATGGAGAGACGCGCACCTGTCGCTGAAAGGTGAACCTCGGGCGTTGTAGGTGATAGGGTGGCACAGCTTCTTTCGTGTGATTTGATCCTTTCACAAGAAGTGTGTTTACAACAAGGGAGCGGGTTTACAGCGAGGCAGTATGTTCATTTATTACAATGGCTGGTAACAGATTTGTACGTCGAAATGAGGAATTCATGTTTATTGCACTCCTTGCCAAAGGACAGTTCAAAAATGGTGTTTATTAGGCGCACATCACTACGAGGTTCACAAAGCATCACGTGACAGACATGCATTTCACACATTCTGAAATTGACTCATCAATCAACACTGAAACCAGAATGGCGTCTACCGTAGTCAAATATAGGGCGATAGTTGATCCTTCCTGTCGACTTGTACAAATACCGTGGGCATATCAGGACATTGTAAACCAGGTATTATACCACGGTATTTACACACAATACCCCCAAGTAGTCCAGATCGTCATAATCTGAACATAAAGTCTCGGTGACACATGTGTCCCGTTCTCTCTCTTCCCCACTCCACACCTTCCAGGGGCCAGTGTGATAAAGGTCACAGCAGATGTGCTGACGGGCAATATGTTGCTGTGATGCGCGGGGAATGCATTAAGTCGGCTTAGCCTGCAGGAACACGTAGCTAAAAATCAGTAAAATTGGATCACATTTCACACATAAAGTTTACAATGTAACAGCTTCTAATTTGTACAAAATGTTCATTTCAGAGACTTGTTGTTAGTCTGTGGTTGCACATGTTGTTCACAATGTCCAAAAAGAAGAGAATAGATGCAGGGCTTCGTGGCGAGCTTACAAAATAGACGGCAACAAATAATATACCTCCTACAAGTTCGTTACCAGAGGTTAGCAAGTGTAGTTTCAATCACGTAGGAAACCGTTCTAAGATAAACTGTTTCCTTGATTCGCGATTGGACTCGAGGAAAAGGATCAAGGATGAAAAAGAGAAAAGGAGTCTCAAACTGAAATATATGAACACTCCATCATGATTTATCAAAATGTCAAATCGACCAAAGCCCAGCATTGCCCCAAGGTTCGTCTCCGCTCTGTAATATCATATGCTGGGTTTGCTGCTTGTATTTCTTATGGCGGTCCTGATATTGCGTTAGGCTCTGTCTGACAAAAGATCGAATACATAGATGTCAAGAAAAACCTTCTTGTAGATAAGACTCCGACACAATGAGTTCATTTCACTGGCTTCAATGCTTGTGGCTGAATGAATATTGAGTTAGATTTGGACAGATCAGTGCACAAGGACAAAGCTGTTTCGACAGAAGCAGTGGGATCGAGGCAGACTCAATTAGTTTAACCTTCCGACCTGACTGTGATGGCCACATTGCCCATGTGTCCTCCAGATTTTCCGAGGGAGGGGTGGAGGGGTGAGCTGAACGGTAGGGTGTAATTAAACGCTTGATGTCGTTAGAGGACGACATCGCGATGAGACTGCTAATGTGTGCTTGATGTTCTCATGCAGAGAGTTGGACAAATTACTTCCGGGTCAGAGGGAGGTCAAATTCAGATTGTATTTAAATGATGTTAATTAGTGTAACTGCAGTTTGATTAAATTTTGATATGAGATGCCGAAAAATGATTTGATAGAAGTGGTAACATGCTTTGCGCTAGTATGCTTGATACAATATGTGTAAATTCACTGTTATCTCTGTAAAGACCTGATAAATGACATATAACATTTCCTGAATATATAAGAACTTGACTAGGGTACAATATCTCCAGTATGTTAGCATTCAGATATATGAAATAAGGACGACATCAATTAAATCGTTATTGGGAACAAACAGAGCGCAATACCATATAAATAAAAAGGGATACACTAAACTAAAGTGATGATGACACCTCTCCCATATGAATAAAACCTAGTTTTACATATAATAACAGTTATAAGAGTGTAACAATGACAAGGTATAACCAAGAACAAGATACAATATATTTTCTACAAACCTTCCATATAGCAACATTCATAATACACAAAGAGGAACAAGATACAAATAGTTTATTGCGCAAACATTCCAGGTAGAAACATTGACATTGTTGTATAGGCTACATATAAACGAGATCTGTACTGTTCCTTCATGGAACGGTATGTAATAAAAATCCTATCCTATCCTATCTTACAATCTCCTACACAAAGGCGCTAGTAGATGGTAAGTAGCTACGCTGATTATTGTTGGTGGTGCTCACTCAATTTAACACTTTCATTGTCTACTTTAACAGCAGGACAAACGTTCAGCAAATGTGCTATAACGTCTCTGTGGAATGACCTGCACACATTCTCGCGATGGGCTAAAGAACCTCTATCGCATCTTCCCCTCTCAACCCTTTACTTAAATGTCAAAAGCAAATATTCAAGGAACACATCTCATCTCGTTTGTCAATATTGATTCTCAAAACGTGTTCCCAACTTGGGAACACACCACCATGGTATAGTCTGAGGGGGGCATGTGTTTCTCGCCATGCCTTTGCGCTGAGAAGGTGGGGGAGACCGGAAATCTTCAAGGGTCAAGCAATCTTCAGCTATACCTCTCGTTCAAGTTCAAAGAACATGGTTTTGCTGGCTCTCGATAAACTTACAAAGAATCGCATGATTTCTGTGTTGCTTGGTTGGTTCACTATGGATGACTATTCGGCTCTAATGACATTAAACACGCACTTGATACGGCGTGACATTCTACTGTACAATGGTTCGTGGCGATTATACCATTTGAAAGATTAGCTGTAATTTGTCTTACGTGCGACCTCGTGTTTTGAGTTTACACGAAGAAAGTATATTGGCTCTTGCCCTTTAGACATAAATAGCGGCGAACTCAGACATATCCGATTTCTAACATTTTTTCACCTAGTTCAACACAAAGCCCTGCTTTGAAGCTATTTAATGGTATTATTCCCTGTTAGCGTAAATTATCTCTTGTAGTTTTGGGAAATGAAATATACTTGATTGTCATCTAGTGTTGATCGGATTTCTTGTAAAGCTCCCAGGCGGTTCACAGTGATAGTAAATCTATTTGCGACAGAAAGCTTACATCATTAACCTTTTGAAACACACTTTGATACCCGAAAAAGACATTTCACACACCATTCGCCCCAGTGCCCCTTGAACGGTTGAGCGGTAAACACCAAAATGGAAGTCGAGATTTTTTATTCTGCACCTGAGTGCACACGTGACGTTGGCGTAAATATAAAAAACAGTGCATAGTTTCTTGATCCCTGTAAACCGCTCCTACTCAAGTAATTCAATCGTATGCTAATACTCAGCTGTTTAGTTTTGTTATTACCCTTCATCTGTGGTTACCAACCCCTTATCTAGGGGGCACCTGTTTTCCCTCGGACCAGGGAGTGTTTATTGTCCACATCTGTGTAGTCAGGGACAGAAACGCGTGAGAGTGACTCACCCTAAAGAGGAGAGGGGGTAGTTAAAGGGAATTCTAGGAAAATATTAAATTGTTTTTTTAATCACATCTCTGTATAATACAGTTACCTGTTACTAATGTCTCTTGACATCAACTGTCATTTTATTCTTATATATCTAAATTCTACGTGAGATTGAAAATGTGGTTAATCTTTTTTTTTTCCTCTGTGACAGACAGCCTGAACGTTATTTGAGTATTTTAATCTGATATCAAACATTCTCTGGCATTCTGCGTAATGTAAAACGTAAAATTACAAAACACACACACACACAGGTGATATAAATAACTGGGGTGTTTTTGTACGTTTTGTAAATGTCGATCTCACTAATGTTACGTGACAGAAATGTCAACCTTATCAAAAGTCGACGCTCAGTTTCATAGACACTAGTAACAGGCGGATAATAAGTTACGTGAACACGTCAATCATCTAGTGGAATATCTGAATTGTTTCAAAAAGGGAAATATATGGATACTTAATCACGTGTTTCAGTGTCCGTCCCTCACACTCGTGTGATTATATGCTCCCACACCCCTTTCTATCTCTCTTTGTCTCTCTCTGTCTCTCGTTCTGGCAAGAAACAGATGAAATAACACACAGAGATGTATACCAAGTTATTTTACAACACACCTGACAGCACATTTGACAACACAATCCTTTGCTGAAATATTTATACTACAATCCTTCAGAAAGAAGGAGGCATTTACAATCAATAAGTAGGTTCTCCCGTGGTGGAGCTCTAAACAAGCATACTTTTCTTGAAGGTTCATTGCCGCCGTTACTCGGTTATGCCGTTGCCTTCAACGAGACAGCGAGAATATGTTTATATGAAGACTTTGTATTTTACGCAGTTAATCAACAGAATAAACAGATAAATCACGATTAATCTTTGCCGTGTCTGTTGTGTCAATACCGCAGCGTCTAGCACAGATTTACTTTACTTTTTCATAATATACTTGCAACCCGTATGCACTCTAGTTATCAATGTTGCTCTCGTGTGTCTGTTCGTAAAGATTTATCAGTTTCAGTTTAACATTCCAAACATAAGCACGCAAGACAAATCGCCCTGATAAACTCAGATGTCGTAACTAGGGGCATCTGGAAGGATGCCCTGTAATTACGACATTCACAGATTCGCAAAAATGGCGGTGGCCATTTGTTTAAGAGATGTGATAAGTGGAAAAATCTCCTACTCATCACACTTCTACGTAAATGCACCATTGTTGCGGCCATCCACTGGCCAACGGAGCATTTCTATCACGAAGAGTCGGAACAAGTGGCCATTAATATCCACTGTCATTTAGACTAAGTCGTAAAATACACTTCCAGAATCTGTAGAAACTAAGCCTGTCATTTACTACGTTTTGGCTGCGGGGAAGAGGGTGACGGGTGATTCTATAGGTCTTATTGTCCCCGGATAAAATGTCATGGTTGAACTAGCAAGTAACAATGACTGTTTGGTGTGACACGGGCAAAGCTGGACATCAATACGGTTTTAATCTCTATAACTCCAGCGGGGCCCTCTGTAACCAGAAACTTCCCCTCCGTTGTTTGTCCAGAAGGAGGGACGGAACGCTAAACTAATTGTTCATCTACAGGGGGGCGTTTGTTACACCTGCACAATACGGACAATCCTCAACAGTCAACGACATGTGTCATATCCTTATTACAATTACTAACTTGACCCGACACTGTCATCGACGATAAAGGCACCATAAGACAGCAATATTAATATTATCACTCATAAACGGGCTTTTGAAATGAATAATGTATGATCACATTCAGATATACATTGCTATCACAGATCTTTGACTAGTTATCTTCATTGTACCGCCTCACTCTCGGGCAGTAACCAGTCAACAAGCCCGAAGTCATACTCGCCATGTATATACATGCGTATTAACTAAACCATAAGATGTTGCTTTCTTACCTCGTAAAATCCGATCTTGTCCTATGTGCTGCAAGTACCATGCTTGTGCCCTGTATAATGTGGACGTTTGGGGTTGTGGGGGTAGCCAAGTGGTTAAAATGTTCGCTCGCCGCGCCAAAGACCCGGGTTCGATTCTTTATATGGGAACAATGTGCGAAACCCATTTCTGGTGTCGACGGCGTAAAATTAGACTCACTGATTATGGTGATCTTCCTTTTATTCTATCCTATTAACACATGGAACTGACCCTAATACCGCTGTGAAAAACATTTGTAAACTAATGATGCTTTGTTTCTATTGACAAACTTTACACAATCAGTTGTCATTTCAAGCTTTACATTTCACCGTATAACCCCATTGCGCATGTTTGTTTGGAAATAGCAATAACGGAACGTGACAAACGTGTCTTCAAAAACGAATTGTGAATGACAGAAACCTAAATACTCATCAATTACTTTCAATGCTGTGAAGGATAAGACATTAATGTAGTGTTATTGTATGCTGATCGGAGATCTGGGTGTCGCTGGTGACGTTGATTAATGATACGTGTATGGACCGTACAGCAATCTGGTTGTTGTACATGTCACAAGGGGCTACAATGTGGAGCTGGCTGTGCGGGAAACAGCTGCACCGGAGAATTGGGATGCTCTTCAGCATTGTCTTGTTCCTCGACTCCTTCTCAAAGCAAAACACTGTGACATTGTGAGAATACTGATCGATTTAACACTTAAAATGACACAGAGATAATAGATGATTAGAATAAAGGTTACTAGTTTATCTGGTTTTCACTGCTGTAAGGGGACAAAGGCCTTTAACAGATTGTTATTAAATGCCATGCTGAAAACACGAGTAAAATGGTATGAAAAGTGAAGTTATGTAGCTTTAAAGGTTAGCTGCGTGAAACGTGAACCTAAAAACAATTCTGATATGATCGACTTATGTACAAATGGTTAAACACTCGAATAAACTCTTCCACATATCTGACAATCAGCACCGACATTTTCGCTGATGGATGTATCCGTGTGCACGCCCATGTCTGACTTGTGCAACGCTATCCCCCTAACATGTCATGCACTGTATCCACGCGGAAGAGAGGCATAAGTAGCTTAGTGGGGGAAAAACATAATCCCTTATAACCTGGGGAACATGACGCCTGTTCCTCACAGATGTTGGCGAACTTTGTGTTATTCTGGATTTTTTCGACTTTTTAATAATGATCAAAGTAATAATACTCAACGAATGTTTGAGTGAATGATTCTCAAGCTCCATGCACTCACGCGATATCTGTAAATTACTGGTTCATTTTCAGTGTGTTGTACATGTATGACTTACTGAAAACAAATTTCTTTTTGTGGTTTCCAATGGTTTATCGTTTTGTAAAAAACGGTATCACTACACAAACATTTCTCAACCATGTCTCACTGTTGCATTGCCAGTATTAACAAGAACGCAAATTTAACACAAGAGATCTGACTTCGCCAACGCATTGCAACAACCAACAGGTTGGTAATCTTACAAGTTGGTAAACTTCCGAGTGACGGTTGGTTCGACAAACTGGCTCCGGCCGTGGACAAATACTATTATGGGAAACCTGACCAAGTAGTAGGTAAATGCCACCAAGACGACGTAAGATTGACTGACTGGGGCTGGTGGAAAGAGTCTTTATGTAACCTTCTTCGCGAAATGGCTTGCCCTTCTGGCGGCCGGAGCTCCTCGTTAATATCACGACTAAATGGTCTCAGTAATAAAAATGATAAGCACAACAGAACAGGTTGATCCCTTTTTATTACGAACTCTGTGATCAGTGACCCCAGAAATAGAATCAAGGGTTTGGGGAGACGAAGAGACATTAGACGTGGGTTCGGAGGGCATTGATAGCCATCTTGGTGAGCTAGGGGCAACCCCGCATGGTTCTGTATAAACTGGAAGATCATGAAGAACGGGATAAAGTGAAATTCCACAGATAATCCTTGGAGGCTGGGTGCTATTTAGAAATGATGGACTGTAACGGTTGTGGGAGGTTGGTGGCGGGTTATATCGAGGTCACACACGAATGGGATAAATTTGTGTTGCTTGACGGTGTAAAAGGTAACGACAAAAGTTAGGGAAAGTAGGTTCACAAGTGGGAAGGACAAAGGATATGATCATGCGGAAGAACAATGAAAAGTCCGATAAATCCTTCCTATATCGCCTACATTTTTCTCATCCCACGTTGGAATTAAAATGGGATAATAATGGGTTTGGGTTTTCTAGCGTGGTCGATTTTGCACGCCTAATTTCACGCCCTTTTTAACCAAACACACTATCTGAACAGATAGTGGTTGAAATAAACGGGGAAATTTAATCTTAACTAAGAAATATACATGTCAGTGCTATCGCATCCAAATGGCTTATCTTATCTCCATCGTATCAATATGGAGAAGATAAATCTCAACAAATTCAAGATAAGTTTAGTTGACCACGAAAAGCCATAGACTAGATAGATGAAATTTTCCTGTTCTCATATATCCACGATGGAAGTAGCGATACAGTAAAAAAGAATAAACATACCACTTTAGCTTACAACAATATATAAGTATATATTCTAATATATCAAGAGTCCGGGGTAAATGGAGGTCAACTGCTATCGTCAAAGACGTCAGACAGAACGCCATATTTCCTCTGCGCGCAGAGGATGTTAAACATTAAGGGGAAGGGGTTAGTGGGGATATCGGGGGCCGAGTAGGAGCTAATTTATCCAAATGGGGCAAGGTGCCACGAGAATACATTGCGGTGACAGTGCACTTCAGGGGGCAAGGGCAGGGGGCACAAAGGGATGACCTCTGAGATGCCTGCATGGCGGTAGGAGGTGACTGAGGTAATTGAGGATTACAATTCAAAAATGGGGGAAGGAGACGGGGTCAGAAGGGGGTTGGAGATCACCGGGTGTACCCTGGTTATTCGACACGGTCGCAGCTACACAGTCAGAGTTTGGTGTGGTGTTCTTCGTATGATACCCTTCACTGGGGTCGCCATCAATGATCCCTTGGCTTCTCGATCCCATTTCCTCATAAACCGGTTTGGTGAGGAGAGCTGGCTGACTCGTTTCATACATGGTGCATGGTATGAAACCCTTGATACTGATACAGTAGATACTGACAAAGTCGACACTTATTATAACAATTATCCACACATGTGACACACGTCAGATCTGGAATATGTCCGGAAATTCAGCCCCATGGGGATACCGGGGTTCAGTTGTATACGTGCTGCTCCACATCCAAGTGCTTTATTTAGAACTCACGTATGTTTTCCCATTGAAGCTGACTGTCTGAGTTGTATATTTCCCAGGGAGCCTATGTTCATATTTACACCTAACATGCACTTTGAGTGTACTAATATGTGACTTTGGCTAGCTATCATTAGTGTTGCTATTATTTAGCATTACACCCTCACAAATGATAGTGAAGTTATATCGTTTTATTACGAAATGCACTCATACCATAGTTATTTCAAGACCGACGAGCGCTTTAACCCTTTAACTATCAAAATTCCATCAGTCCGTGCTGCCAAAGTAGCTGCCAGAGTCCTGACCCTGATTCCACAGCTAACCCTCATCCCCCGGCGCCCCTCCCTGCCTGACTCCCCCTCTCGCGTCATGCACTTCCCATATCCCTGGTGTGTACACTTAAGTCTGGCCCAACACTATAAGACTTTGAATGTGATATACATCAGAGTTGAAAGAATAACGCATTTCTCCTTCTTCAACATATCAGCTCATGCTCTTCGGTATTCTCAGCTTGTCTAGACACTTAATAGGCTTAGAAGATTCCCCTTTTTCCGCAAGAAAACTTTGGCATTTAGTTACCTCTAAATGATGTTTCGTGTTTTTTAACCATCACCATTAGTCGGAAGCCGCGCTAGTCTGGTTTGTGGGTATTCATCAAACCAAATGGCAATGTAATTACCGAGATGCGTCTCTGTATACGTAACAAAGCCCTACTGTATTGCAGATCGCTGCAACAAGCGATGCATGTGTTTATAATGTTATACAATACAATGTGTCAATCAACTCTACATTAACCAATGTCAAAGTAATAACTAACGGAATCAGCAACCTCTGTTACACCTTCTGACCTTTGTTGGAGTTAACACATACATATGATATTATCCTGCAATATGTATGCAATAGGTTTTTAAATCCACAAACTGTGGATTGCCATGAATGATTGCAATGAAATTCTCTATTCAACACCGTTAGTGAAGCGGGTTGTCGTTTTCGGTAGGACCTGTTTGATTATCTCGTGCAATACATTCAAGAGTACATTGGCCCACAGCCAAATACAAACACGGCCCCCTCTCTTTGATAGATGGTAACGTTGAGAATGAAAGGGGATGTACTGTGCCCGCTGCAGGTCTTCTACCAGCAATCTAACAATCTAAAAATGGCAGTTTGGCATCTGATCTCTTGTTATAACTGATTAACGAAGCAGCACTGGTCCAAGTTTTTGTTTGTTGTTGACTTGACAGGATTTAACCTTGCTTTGTTCCTATGGCTATATGCCTGTTCTGCATACCGAACATGCTTTCTGATTCTTACAATATATAGAGAAAATAAATAACCTTACTGCCTCAAGACGGCCTGATTTCAATGCTGTATGTCAAACACTTTCTTTGTACACATTTGTTCCATAATAAAGTCAATGTTACAACAACGAGATCCTTCAGTTCTTCCCGGAGTTGATCTTGCCAAAATGACATGTTCTTCCAATAACCGTAAAACCAAGTGAGGTATCTTTACGATCGTAAAGAGGGATTACGTGAATGCAACTATGCATGCAAGAGATAGCCGATAGCAACCTGGAGACGTAATTGATCAGTGAACTGTTCACGGAATTTAAAGGACATTATTTTGCGTGTGTGTTTTTTCACACTCCCTCGTCATTGTGACTGGTTGGTTATGGAGCCATGTCTCCTGCAGTAGGGAAATACCGTGTGTGTCTATCTAGTATTCACGGAAAGTAAACATTCAGTAATACACTGACTCCTGAACGTCATTGTTTTGTAATTCCTTATTCATTCCGAAATATAAGATAGCGTGTCTGTAGTTAAACGGAGTAACTAGACCTGGTTTAATCGATGGCGTGGTTGCCCGCTGTCGTGAAACCCTTTTTGTGAGCCTCTGTATACATTGATGGGGTATTAGTAGTATGTGTGCCCAGTGCTTTGTGCCCTCATTCCTAATTCCTTCGTACCGTCTGAACACAATGCTGTGGTACAAGCTGTTTTTAATCCTTTGGTAAAATCTTTAGCTGATACTTTCATACCATCTGTACCTAATCCACTGGCAAAATATCTACCTAATACTTTGGCTCCATCTGTACCTAATGCTTTGGTAACTCTCTTATCCAGCTCTTTTGTACCATCTGTACCCAATGCTTTGTTATCATCTTCATCTAATACGCTGGTACTACCTGCACCCGATAGATTGGTACCATCTGTACCAATGCTATGGTGACCCTTCTATCCAATGCTTTAAATTTGATACGACTTGTACCTACTGCTTTGCTACCCGTTGTACCTACTACCCTCTTGGTCGGTGTTCAGAACTCGTTTAGTCCGTATTGGAACTTTCTGTCGGTTTCAAGTCCTGAAAAAGCCCTGAAAACCGGTTGACACTATGCTTTATTTCTGTGTGAGTTTGTATTGTTAAGCCATCATTCATATTTCTGGATTTTACAGTTTGCCAGAATATATGCCCCAACGTAACTCGCAATAAAATTATCAACTGGACACACCTGATGACGTTAGTAAACGTGACTTCATTTATGCAGCACATAGGTGAGGACTCATTATGCGTAATAACGAGGCTGGTTGTAACAAAATGGGCTTATGCTGTATCTTATATGAAACGGAAAAAAAACCCTTGAAATATGTTTCATAGAGCAATGTTTGCATATGTATGATTATAGAAATGTCTACACTGCAAAGCGTTAAAATATTTAGATTGAATGCGATGGATATTGTTTATGTAGCTTCAACATGAAAGGTATGGATTTATTGAACTGTGGTGAAGCATACAGTCCCTATGGACAGACATATTGACTCGTGATGCCAGACACAATTCTATTTGTGTCGTCTCGACATCACAGAACTGTAGATCAACATTTACCTCACTGACGACCATGGCACTCTCCTATTGATACATGTATTGACAAAATCGCAAAGTGGTGATTGATTGAATCGAAGCTTTTCGTCACAGTATCATGACATGGAATTGACATTAAATTGGACATGGTTTCAAAATCAACATAGAAAATAATATGTCATGATGTATAATTTAATCAACCACAGCACGTACATATATTTGTGTTTCGCTCAAACATGGTTATTTAAATGAGAATCATTTGGGGTTGAGGGCATTGATAAATGGTGTCATTTCGCACAGGGTGAATTATTCCAACTGAGTAAACATTAGCAATGGCAGTTTACTTCAGTTTTACCCCGTTTGAAGCAACAAGTGTCAGCTGAGAACGAGGATTTGCAGTCGCTAATGTTTTAACCTAAACTTACGTAACATATACAGTGGAGTCTTTATATTACGGGCTGGGACCGACTCAATCGTGCGAATTGTAAAGAGTCCGTTATGTAACATGAAGTGTTATTTTGGTGGAGAAATGGCAATATCACCTTTTTTGACACACTACCACACACACACACACACACACACACACACACACACACAGAGAGAGAGAGAGAGCGAGAGAGAGGGGAAGGGGAAGAGAGTTCCCTTAAGGATGAAGTATAACCAAACCACCGACTGACAACTAGTTTCTGAAATGAACATATATTACAGAAGGAAACAGTTCATGACGTACATGAAAAGAAGCTGGGAGACTTTCTCCATTTACAGAACTGAAAATGAGGAAATCTAGACTTGCATGGGCTTTTGAGAATATATCTGTTTCAGGGTCTGTGTGAAAGACTTACAAGCATCACTACTATCGGACATGTCGTCGTCAGTGTGTGATATGTAGCAGGATGACCCACTGACCTCTGGTGTGAGGTGATGTGTATACCGATCAGCCCTCTTCACAACGCCGTTGCACAAACCAACCTTTAACGCTGTGTATACAAAGTGTGATAAGTATAAGAAAAGACAAAATATTTTATTGCATGACGTTCCATTAGGGATCAGTGGCAATATTCTCTAAACTACAAATATAAACACAAAAGGTACAACGTTATACATACATACATACATACATACATACATACATACATACATACATACATACATACATACATACATACATACATACATACATACATACATACATACATACATACATACATACATACATGATCCTTATCATAACAGTTAGAAGCTACATGCTACATATGCCAGGTACATAGTGAGACACACAAAAAACACATATAAAAATTCATGAAGTATAGTGTATTTATAGATGGTAACTATATATGTTAGTTGTACCTACAGAAGTCGGGATATGGTTTCCATTGACCCCAGTTTTTGTGACCGGTCTTGTTTGCTATCTCTGACGGTACTTATAGTGCGATTAAGGGGTTATACACAAATCAGCGTTTATGGAAATTCAAAATCTAGTCATATATTTCAGTTTGCAATAAATGAAACAATCAGCATGATGAGTTTAATTGTTCCGAAAAATAATATCCATATTTTCAAAATATGGTTCCTTCATGGTTTCCTAGCCTCTTTCTCCAACCACACATCAACCCATTTCCACCGCGCTGTTCTCCGCCACTGTGTCTAGTCTCTTTTTTCTGTGAAGTGCTAGTCTTTGTGTCCAGTGGTGGTCTTGAATCCGTCACCGATGTCGCGTTAGCCTCTGTTTTGATTAGGTTCTTCACCGATTCTGTGTTAGTCCTTATGTCCAAAACCGTTCTAGTACCTTTCGTCAATGCTGTCTAAGTTTTGGTCTGTCTCTGCATGGGGACAAATGCTATGGCCCTGAAGTCTCTCGTGATTAGTCTAGATCGCCTAGTTCCAATTACTCTAATTAAGAAATATTCGGGTTTCCTTTTGGATTTTCTCTTAGTCTTTGGTAGACACTAATTTCAAGATAGCGTTAAATGTCAGGCTTTGGAAATCTTTGCCCACCCAGTACCATTTTGAGTCCATTTCGTCACTCCTGTTAGACTCTTTAACAATGTTTGTCATCGTTTCCAGTCACTCGTCATGGTAATACTAAACCAACATGTCACCCAGCGCCAGAAAACTCATACACTTTTATCAAATGATTTGTCTGCGAGCATGTTGAAATGATGACCGGTGTCACATTGATCGTCAATAAAACGATGTATCAAGTACCACCAGGGTATACAACGGACACTGCCATCATGTATTCCCATAGCTGAAACCCAACTCGTGTTTATGCGTTTGGAGTAATCACGTATTAAGCACCACATCCAAAGATTCTGCCCATCATTACTCAAGGGACAAAGGCGGTCCGCCTATAAATAAGTCATGCGCCGCTCTTTCAACTCGTGTAGTAATCACCAGCGAAGCTAAGAGTCTTAAAATTGTATAAATCAATACATAAGAGATCATTTGAGGGAGAGATCATTTTTCTTGGCCATAAGTCAAGTAGGGGTATGAAAGTAATTCAAACGACCGTCTAGAGACTGCCAGCGTGCGAGGTCATTGCTCGTGATGATCAGCCTGTCAGAAACTCAGCTCGTCTAGACGCCAAATTGCATTAAGACAATATTTTGTGTGCTCGAAATGTTAAGTTGATTCACATGATCGATATTGTAAGGGAGACTGTCTAACAAATATTGACCAGCAAACGAAAACACCGATATCAACATGTACATGCACTTTGGGGAAACCGACCGTAAAGGACATTATCTCTGGGTTTGCTCAAAATTTCATTCGAGTGATATCAGTTGTCTAAAGTTTAGATGAAATAAGGACGCTAGTCAACTTACAGTTAAACATGCTTATGTCAGTACAGCTGAAATAATTACGAGGCTTCGGTATTGAGAAAAAAAGACTTTCTACTTGTTATTAAATGCTGTCGGTGATTATGTCAGTGATGCTGTCAGTGTTGTCGTCGGTGATATTGTCGTCAATTCTGTCAGTGATGTCGTCGATGCTGTCGGTGATGTCGGTGATGATGTCAGTGATGTCGATGATGTCAGTGATGTTGTCGGTGATGATGTCAGTGATGCTGTAAGTGATGTCAGTGATGCTGCCAGTGATGTTGTCGTCGCTGCTGCCTGTGATGTTGTAGGTGATGATGTCAGTGATGCTGTCAGTGATGTCGGTGATGTTGCCAGTGATATTGCCGGTGATGTCAGTAACACGTTTGAGTTTCTTGTACTGGGTTCTATGCGACGTTGTCTTATATTACATGTAATTCTTCCTGAATGGCTTTAAGACCATTTGCCTTCTCTTTCTTGCCACACAGAGATAGGCACTACATATGCATAATACATAATGATAGCATGTAGAATTCAATGGTATATGAATAATGAAGGATTGATTATACTATCGTTGTTAATATATTTTATCTTTACACAGTTTATCCTCGATATTGTTTTGTACTTTTATATTTTAGATTGACACAGAACGGAATATAGGCCATTTGTTTCTGTCTGTTTAAACAATTTATTCTATATAACATGCTATATTTGGAACCACGCTTTGTCAGAAAAGTACAGATTCTAGGAAACATGTAAATTCTAAACTCTTTACTGAAAACGAGTAATGCCATATATAACATATGTTACATTTGACCACTTTCCAACAGGCATTAACTTACTGCCTATTCATAAGGTATTGTGTGCAAATCACGGCATAGGCTATAAATAGTTCACGAAGTCACAGCTAGATACTTACATTTCTCAGCTTTTGTACAAATCATACTATTACTAAGGTAAACAATTATGCTGTTGACTTAATATAACATATATTGATACTGTAAACCTCCTTCGATTGAAACGATGAATTTGTATTGTTAATATAAAATCAAACAATTAATACACGCGTGCATGCCAGAAAGTTTATTTATCTAATAATCCTTAACATGAGTTGTCACAGTAACTGTTGAGTCAAATTGTTGTTACCAAACGTATAATCAAATATTTAACAGACAGAGAGGAAAATAAGAATGAAAATGATGAAGGACATATTGAATTGTTTTATCTTGTCGTGTCAGACATGACCATAAAAGAGAGTTAATTATTAGACGCGTATCCGTCGTCAAGGACCAGACTTCCTGTGGCCAGCAATTACCATCAGGGCGCTGTTATGTGACAGCGAACTATCAATGACTTGCGTGAAAGACATTTATGTGAATATATCAGGCGTCAAGCACAGCTGATGCACCAACCCAAATCAACCGGGAAAGGTTTGAAACGGTGCCTTTAGACCTGCTGTATGGTAATGCATACGTTTGACATACACGACTCAATACGCCTAATGCCACCCAAAGCATGTTGCTATTTACAGAAGCGTAACGTATACACCATACACAGAGAAGAGGGCCTTTACCAAAATACCATGCTTTAGGACGTTAAGGAGATGAAGCACCACAGATATGGGCTTAATTAGTAAAACATGTTTCTTCCTGTGTATATTTCTGTTACAGCCATTACATGGTGTGTGAGCGACTTGGTTCTGTCTCGATGAACCATATACAGAGCGTAGCGCTTTTGGATGGGAGAACTAGTGAAATGTTTTATTTTGCAGTGATTATTTATTTCCCTAAGACAAAAAAGGGGTAATTGCTAATACATAGAAAGAGAGTGCCGCACTGAAGTCTTAACGGATGCTTAACGCTTTCATTTTGGATGATAGCTTCAGACGTCAATGATCAGTTAATGATTTCAGGGAGTTATGACAATTTAGAGGATTTGTGTGGCTGTGAAATTATAAGGCCTGAACATAGAATGTATGTATATTTCATGTCAAAATAAAGGGAGATAGGTAAGTTTCGTGCTTGAAGCGTCCGTTCTTCAAGCTGAAGGCATGTGCACAGGTTTGAGTCTCAACATTAGTTCAACATGTGAAGCCTGCTTTTGGTGCCTTCATTGTACTTTAAAAGTCTTATGCTGATTCGATAAATACGCACAATATAGTATGTGACCTACTTCTCATAAAGAACACACCATACTGTCATATTATTTTAATCAGTCACGATGATTAACGACGGTAAAATGAAAACAACACCCTCTAACTTCTTAGAGAAGGAGTGTGAGGCAAAGTGAAGCCGTTTTCTTGTAGCTGATTAATGATAACTATATATCTTAAAGGAACACTGTGAGCGTTTAATACAATTCATAATCTGAAAGCTAAATAATTACACGTGCCTGCTATGGAGAACAGGGAGTTTATTGCACACAAACATATTCATGAGTTCAAATTTCATGAGTACAATACATTACGTTTATTTTCACATGAACGTAATTATTCTGTTACGCCAGTTGCATTTCATAATACAGACAGATACAGTTAGTTTCTTTAAGTGTCACGTGATAGCTAACAATAACAAATATATTGAACATGTACGTAATAATTGAATATGTGACATGTTGACAATACGCAATAATTATTCATGTGGTATGTTATTTCAGGAGCTCAATACATTCATAAATATAGACTACCACGTCTCATTCAATTTTGCAGCGTTTGAGAGAGGCTTTCTGCAGATTCCTTATACGACCACCACAGATTTAGATAACAAACACCCTCTCACCCCCGTCTACAAGGCACATATCGCAGTCGACAGGGGTTGCCTTTGTGTAGATCCTCTCCCACTCTCAAGCTTTCCTCCTCCCCCATCACCCCCCTAGATAAAGGCTACATGTAGTTTCTGCAGTGTTCACATACGAGGTGTTGTTTCGTATAAACGTAGTCGTTATTGCTTTACCTAAAGTGACAGACAAACCGCCTCAGTGTACCAAAACATGATTTATTTGATTCAAATAAGCGCTCTGGCTGTTGACCAGAATACCCTACTTATTAACGACAAGGCGTTCTTTATGAATTACGTGAGGGGAAGCAGATTTGGTGGGGTCATATTGTACTACCCGACGTGTATTTGAATAAACCTGCCACTGATTTGCTTGTCATTCTAACACTCAGCTAAACCTCAAAGGCGACTGTAGCCACAGTTCGTGAAACACCAAAATTTAATCTATCGAAGACGGGAAGATAAAAATAACATTAGCATGTATCACCCAGCATTCAAGCCATGATTTATGTTATCCTAACATAATGTTGATTGAATGCCTATATAACGTTCAAAGAACGTGTGTGCAATCTTAAACGAACGTTATATAATCCTTGATCATAATTATCACGCTGATGCTTGAAAATGTCTAGGAGATTTTCAAACATTATCCTTTTAACCTAATATAAACGCTCCCCTTTTCTTCCACACAGAAAATCAATTTACATGCCCTTTTAGTCGGCTCAGTGGAAGAGCAATATTTGAAGAGACACGCACCTGCTTCATCGGTGTGTTTATCTCTTCACAACGCAGGCCCTATTGTATATATTTCACTACATGCGTTTGCGTATATCGTGCTTCGTGCGTTCACTGGGAGCCGGTTGCATCATTTGCAGGCCATGTTATTAACTTGTTCTGTTCCATGGTAGTGTTTTGGCGTGAATTCAAAAGGCCATGATAAGCCTAAGCAGATTATACACTCTCCGATCTTAACCACTTACATTCTTGGCGGACAGGCACGTCAGGCCGAGGCAAGACTGGCAGGTCGACTTCGATTGGTTGCACATGTCTTGCGGGAGTCCTGCTTCCTTCATCTTCCTCTATAATCAACAAGGAATCCGCAGAGAAAATAATCGAAGACAAAATGTCACACATGGTGGCTGGAAATAGACATAACAAATAGATAAGAGATATACGTTTTACCTACCTACTGGGAGGGTCAGGGGTGGAGGATGTTGTAGATGTTTTCAGTGATCATATTGAATGCAGGTGTATTAGTGTAGGGATAGAGAGTGTGGTTGTTTTCCGCGGGATAGAATGATAGATTTGTTTGTTCTGAGATTAGGACACGTAATCACTATCACGAAGAAATCACCCTAATAATCAACAGCAGTAGAAACTGGATCATCATCATCATAAATAAAAGCAGCAGCACCACCGCCGCCACCACCTTCAACCACCAGTAGCAACAGCAACAGCCGCAGTAACCTATCCTGATTCCATCATTGTGTAGATGGGCCATATTTATATCATTACCAGGATACAATATCCATAGTTTGTTTTACAGTCCCTAAACCACATTATTTTCCTCTCTGCCAAGCTCTTACTGCAATGCTAAAGTCCAGAATGGTCTCCTTCGAGCGCCATTTCCATTTAAAATGGGTTTGTTTGTTACCATCACCATTTGATATATCCAGGGACTGAGCGTTAGTCTAGGAGAGCCACTGCAACAGCAGGATCATTGATGACAGCAATATTGCCATCAGGGACACCAACAATCCATCATAAATAGTTAAACAATCTTCTTTCTGCAGTTTAATATTCCGTACATGGGTCACATCTATAATGCAGCACATGCCGAAGGGTGTTAGAATATCTCAGATGACCAAAGCAGTTCTAGGACCGGCATGTCAACATTCTGACTCACTCCTGACACGTATGGAAAGGTCAACCTTTCTGCTGTCTGTGTTATCACCAGCATGTTTACACTGTCAAATTACCATTCACACGCACTGACAAAAGATGCAGAGAAACAATTGCGTTTCAAAGTGAAATTACTTGCACAAGAGGTAGTCCGGATCACTGGGCCACGTGACCTATCTCCTCTCGCGTGACCTTCAAGCACACGAGGGGCCAAATCAGTAATGAATAGAATCGCGAAACGAACCGAAATTTGAGTGAATTTATGAAGTGATGGAGAGTGGGGAGAAGTAGGGACGGAAATAGACGGTAGAAGTTACCCGTGGGAGGTCGGCAAAAAGAAATGGCTGAAACAAAAACGAAAAACATAGGATGAAAACGTAAAACATTGTGAAGATACGGAATGTGAATCGGACAATGTGAATGTAAATCGGCACATTCACGTAATATAACGACCAACAAGGCCTTTTGGAGAAAGCGTGGACAGTGTAATTTGCAAAACGTCCAACTCACCTAGCAGGGCAGAGGAGAGAGGGTTTTGACTACAATAGGGGAGGGGGGTAATCTGTTGAACGTCTCGTCTGACTAACGCCAAGGGCTACTCCACCTGAGAGCAAATCTCTCGCGGTGATACAGTCGGTTTATTGTCTTACCCTCTCACTTATCTTGATTTGTTTGCGGTGTGTGAGAACAGATTTGGCCATGTTTACCGCAGTACAAAAGCAAGACAAACCACAACACGGCGTGGAGCAATAGAGCACGGTCAGCGTTAGCGTGTTAATCCCAGCAGGTAGATGGGAACTGTAACGCCATAACAACCCCACCTGGACTCTGTTGGCAGCTTCAAATATATTCATTGCATTTTACCGTTATGGTAAACAAGGTTTCACCATTTCTTATTCTAAGCCGAGATCCAGACTTTGGTTCTTGCTTGAAAATCAAACAATGAGCTATTCGCGGATACAAACTCTATGTCTCACTCGGCACTGTGACTTGCCACTTCCACCTCACTTCAAACAAGAAAACCTACGAAACACACTGATTTCGCATGACGAATACTTTCGATTTAATAAGGCGTTAACTTCAAAGCATTCTTTGATTCTGTCATTAAATATCCCTGGCATTTCATGTAAACATTTTATGAGATATTTTCCCACCGTCTAAGCTTTGACAAGAAACAAGAACAGTTTATTCATCAACATGATAGAAATGACTTAACACGTAAACCAGGAACTCTTTATCTCAAGGAGGCCTTCAGCTTATCCTATCTTCAGGATTTCCTGCTTTGAACAAATTTCTTCCGTTTGACAGAAAATAATTCTATAATAATGATGTTACTGCAAACAAACTGTACAATCTTTCCAGTTGTAAAAGAACAACTAAGAATACCTTAAGTCAAAACACGAATAACACTATGTAGATTTATTCGTATGATATCACGTCTCTTGCCACACGGGTAGAAGAATTAAAGTTATTAATTACTGTAAGCATTGTATTTTAGAACAACTCCAAGATAATAACGCAGGAAAACAAAACACTATTAAAATATTTATATACAAATAATAGTATTTGAAATATATGAAACAGATAATTACATTCCGCTAGACTGAGCAACGTTAAATTGAAATAGGTTAATTGTACCATTTCTATTTATGAATAATTTTGAAAGGAGTTGTATAAATGTGAAAAATAATTATGTGGTTATGAAAGTTATTAGTTATGATCTGTTGACGCGAGAACACATACCCATGGCATACAAACACGCTTATATAACCTTCAGCATTTGATGATGTATTATAAACATACATAGTTAACAGTGATAAAAGTTAACCGTCGACAGTTTGTCTTTCACTAATATGTCTCATAATGTCCCATGGAACAGTGAAATTGTCAAAGCCTCGTTTTGAGGCCAATAGCTCTAATGATCGCAGCCACTAGCGGCCTCTACGGGCTCTGTCTGCCCTTGGGAACCATGACACTCTTGTAGTGGCCAATTAAGCACTATAGAATCATCTAATCATTGGGAGTCGGGATGGGCAAATGGTATTAATTACTTGAGAAAAGCACTAACCCCTCTGTAATACACGGGGAAAGGAAAGCGATAGTCTCTGGCCTATTGGGCTCAATGGGCAGATAACGCACGGCTCTCTCCTCGGTGACGTTCACGTGAATCAGCAATCATGGCTGATTTGGGGGATACGGGATGGTGCTGGCAGGGGTGTTACTGCTGACGCAGTCTGAGGATACTAGTGACTTGGGGCGAGTGGTTTTGCTGGCTGAACTGGCAAAACTTTGTTGATGTCTCACTTACTTTCAAATACACACACACACACACACGTACGTTTGTACACACAATTCATTTATAAAAATGTACACAGCCATTCAAAACAGAATCATAAAAGACATGAAAATATCACAAGCAATAATAACAAGTCTCAATCCAATAATAATTCTGTTCTATGTTTTACAATTAAAAAGCACATTTGGACTAGAGGGAGTTCTGGGTGAGTGAGTGAGGGAGTAGATTTCTAGATAGGCGGTTATTCGAAAAATATAATGTTCAGGTTTTGTATTATAGTCCTGATTGTGTTACAGAAATACAGTATTCTATCTGTCTTATGATTAAGTTAACTCTGACGTGTATGATTAAGGAACGGGGTTTATGTGATATCTTAATTTATCATCCTAAACTGTGTTCCACGGGAGATATCGCTCGTGTGAGATCAGACGATATCTCCTCAGGAGATATCGCTTTGACGGTAGATTTTGCCCTGACAATGCTATGACGTCATGAACTTGATGATCTGACGATGCTATGACATCGTTGCACTGCAAATCTAATGCCAGTGCTATGTTCAGAGACGTAAATGTTTCACTGAAAACTAATGAAGAATGATTTTGGATGATAAATATAATCTCACCAGCGTGTCTACTGATATCAGTTATATCAACACGTGTTGATAAGGTAAAATATCCTCGGCAAGTCTCTGGTATTTGTTACTTTATCAACTCGTGTTGATATATTTGATATCAGTAGACACTTGGGCGAGATTCTCTATGTAAGTCGATACACAGAAGTGTACAGTAGGTTATACATGCGAACACAAGTCAAAGTTGTGATGACCCGTGAAGGTCCCGGGGTAGAATAGGCCTTCAGCAACCCATGTTTGCCAGAAAAGGTGACTATGCTTGTCGTAAGAGGCGACTAACGGGATCGGGTGGTCAGACTCGCTGACTTGGTTGACACATGTCATCGGTTCCCCATTGCGCAGATCGATGCTCATGTTGTTGATCACTGGATTGTCTGGTCCAAACTCGATTATTTACAGACCGTCGCCATATAGCTGGAATATTGCTAAGTGCGACGTAAAACTAAACTCACTCACTCACTCACTCAAAGTTGTGATAAAATATGCTTTCGTCCGTGTGTGTACACATTGTGCTGGGAATGTAATCATTTGTATGGCACATGTTTCCTGTTGATGACCTCGAAGGACAATATAAAGATCTTTCACCTGATAACCAATACATTTCTCCGCCCATTGTCACATTTCCTGTATCAGGAACCATCTGTAACACAAACAAACCAGCTCAGCTTTACCCGAGGGTGAATATCATAGCATCTCTAGCAATATGTGAAATAGGAATTCTTTGATTATAATCGGGTAGAAGAACAAGCGCACGTGCAAATGAACGTGCAAGCTGCCTAGTTGCAAGAGTCACTGACATGGCTAATGTATGTCATCTTATTTGCGTAGATCGACGCTCATAGGGTCAATCACCGGAAAAGTATTTACCATCATCGGTAAAATACATACCGGCATAACCCGTCAAGATCCGAGTTAGAGATGGATGGCCTTCAGTAACACATACGTATTACGAGGAATTGACTGGATAGACTCGTTGACTTGGTTGACACATGTCATCGTACAATAATTGTGTTGATCGATGCTCATGGTGTTGATCACTGGATTGTCTACTCCGGACTCGATTATCGCCATATAGCTTCTAGCTTCAATAGTGCTGAGCACAGCGTAAAACCAAACTAAACAAAACTCACTCGCTCAGAGACCGGCGTCACTCAGAATGTTTCTGAACAGCAGCATATCGTTCAGTCTCAGAAGATGGACACATCTTGAACTGACGTATTGTAGTAAATGTTCAGATGCGAAGTATTCAACATCAGATTATATTTCTTAAAAATAGTATATGCAATGAAAGCCTCACCACCACAAAAAAACTCTTTTCAAATGACAAACCAAGTAACAAGGCATTGTCTCACTGAAACATCTTCAAACTAATGTGAAAATATTAAAAAACAGAGATGAAACTGATGCTTGTGTAGCACTTAAGTGTGTCCGTGCAACTAAAAATGTCTCACAGGCCCTTACAATCAGAATAATAATATTGAGGGACTAAGCGTCAGTAAGCTAAAAGATAATGCTTTGCATTGGCATTACATTTTTGTGCAAACATGGAGAATGTTGTAAGTCTTTCTGCATTGATGTTTTGCGTCTTGTATCCTGCATCCTGAGTAAATTACAACAGCCTACATATACAGCACGGTCAGACAAAAATATCTACCTCCCGATCCAGGCACATTTCACACGAAACTAAGACGGGACAGAAAGCCACTGGAAACACTCGTCTATTACAAGTTCATTGTTACGCATTGTCAACATCCTGCTTATAAGTAGCACCGGCTAAATACGTCCTTGCGGTCACGTACGTAACCTTCGTGGATAACATTCCCAGACATAAACATGCACATTGCCAGGAATGTGGTTAGTATTCGATTATTGTCACAGTGAATCTGGCGAGATCTCCAGCGTATTTGTCTTGCTGGTACGGCGACTGTCTCGCGCGAGGAACCCACTGTGACAGTTCTCGCAACATATACTACTATTATAACATTTATTTGCAACACAGGCTACACTAACCTTTACGCACAGGAGATACTAGTACCATATCCGTAAAAAATAGCTAACTAACAAAAATGCTCTTCAAAGGTCATTGTTTATGATTAGATAAACGAGATGATGGTGACCTTTTGAGGAGGTTTAAGAAACGTCAATTAGTATCAAAGAGAGCCTTTATTAGTGTCCTTTTACATTTTCCAGAAACCAATCGCAGCTGACGAGCCAAAGTATTTAAGTCTTTGAATGGCAATGTCAGTGCGAGATGATGACTCATGTGATGTTTCGACAACCATTTGATGTTTCAGCAATCACGTGTCTGGTCTACACTGTCGGCCAAAAGAAAGTATAGTCTACACTTGAAACGTTACTAAGCTTAAAGGAATCCCCGAAACACTGTTATCCTTAAGGTCCTTATAGTGAAAGAGATGAAACCGAGCCCAGAGCAGCGCAGAAAACTAATGCTGCATAAAATGTTTTCTCAAAAGTGACGAGAGCGGTAGGACTTTTCTTTTAATTTTTGATAGAAAAAAAGTAACGAAGGAGGAACACATTTTTTTCTCTTAGAATTACAGCTTGAAGTGTTTAGCACGTGTTAATGGGTTGTAAGCCTGGTCATACACGTTCTCACAGACACTCATTCTCATAGTGGACAAATGAATGCTCGGGACGTGGCCAAATTTATTTTTCTTACGCCCACAAATAAAAGTGACACGCCGATGCTCGAGAAACATTTCACTTTTTTCTTATTTTGCCTAATGACTTGCCCTGTCATTCTAGACTTGAGCTGGACCCCCAAGGTTCGAAATAACTGTGACAAACGTGTCGCAAATGAATCATTTCTTGTTTGTTTTATGTGTACTGAACAGCAAAGCAAATGCAACTCTCACTTTTGGTCAAGTTTATAAATGGAAGACATAAATATGTATGCTTACTTTTATGAGAGTTAATTTTTCCAAAATGTTACTGTTCAGTATATATATCACGCGATGTGTTATCACGCGAATGTATTTCAGGGTGGTAAATATCCTGCATTAGGAATAAACATTGTATTTAGCGAGTCTTGGCGAGCTTAATGCATAGTGTGTATTTCTAATGTACCGTATTAACCGTATGAAAACCGCACGAGTGTAATCTATTTATCACACAACGTGATTCTTACTTTGTAGTTTGAAAAAAGAAATGATTTCAAATGCCAAATATCGTGAAACTAAACTTTGTGGAATGTTTGTGACATCACAAATATGTGCGTAACAATACGCTACGTCACAAGCTCGGTGACACAGTTTTCTACTGACCACTAATTATAAACTGACTGTGTTAGGTTATTTAGTTCCCAGTTCCTTTTTCATGTTAAGCGTCAACAAATCTAGCTGTCAAGAAAACCTAGCTTTACGTCGCTCGCCATGCCGAAGACTTGGGTTCAATTCACAACAACAATACAATGTGTGAAGTCCGTTTCTGGCGTCATCTCATATTGATAGAATATTGCTAAACGCGGCGTAAAACATCACTCACAAATCTGGCCAACTGCATGCGGATGCTGAAAAATCATTTCTTAAATGTTCGTTTGTCTATTATTATTTTCCAGTTTGCTATTCACACATCGTATCCTGCTATTATCTGCTTTATCAAAGTTTACTATAGCTGGGACACGGTGTATACACATACATATATACATAAATATTATATTTTATGTCCTATATTATCTTTCATTAATATTTTAGTGCTTATCAGCTGTGCTATATAAATTTTGCTTGGCATAATCAAGTCTTAACTCCGGTATTTAGGCATATCCCGTTGCTGTTCTTCCATTCCATGGCAATTAAAAAATGTAAAAATATATATATATAAAATATTTATCGGCCCCTACTTTTTGTGCTCCGAGCGACAGCTATTTAGGCGAATACAACTTCCAGTATAAAAGTACACGCACCGATCACTTACAACAAAGGTGCTTTGTTACTGATTGAATGGCACAGATAAAAATGTTCATTCAAGCATATTTATCGTTCATCATTAACTTTACACTTCCAATCTACCATCTTCCAATCTTGATCGTTTGACTTGGCTTACAAATTCAGTCTTTTAACTAATGTTAATAAATGCCGCATTGAAATGTCAAATCAAACGGGTTTCAATGTTGTTGAAACCCTGTACCATATACTATCGTACCTTCTCGAATAAACGCAAAATTGATGACAATCTATATCAGATAGCGCCTTATAGATACGTCTGGCATCTGCCGAAAGCTAATGTATCATATCGCATATGCTAGTCCGACAGTGTTCATTTGCAAATGTTTTATCTATTTTAAAAATGCTGCACGTAAGTTTAAGGAAATTAGGTGTCTGTTTATCTGTTAAAATGACAACAACAGATTCTCTGCCTCGGTTTCCAGCTGTGTCGTGTTCTCTTTCTCCTACAGGGGCGGTGGGATAACCCTTGTACTCGTCAGGCCGAATGACCAGGTTCTAATCTAACATCGGTTCAGTTTGTGTTCCAATTTCTGGTGTCTCATACCGTGTTATAGCTGAAATATTGAGAAACTCAACTCACTCACTCTTTCTCTCATTCTCGGTCCACCCCTCTGTCTCTCCAGGTCCCTCCCTCTTTCTCTACAAAATGCTAGTTAATCCTCTAAACTCCCCAAACTCTCGCCCAAGGAAAACCTCTTGTATATTACCTACAAACTAACACTGGGGATTGGTATTAACTGGATTACTTGTGTCGCTGATCGATTGTTTGAACGTGTGGTATCTGATTACAGGAACGCGGCTAGACTTTGATGTTCCATTGATCCCTTGACTGGTATTGATCCTCAAGGTGTTGAGGTTAATTGTCAACACGCGGCTACTCCCAATAGGGTCGTATGTTTGTTTAATTGACTTCTCGGGGACATCATCTTTATATAAACACAAGTCTTCATGAAGATGCGATTGTAATAATGACGGTAAATATTTAATTTTGACTTACTCTATTCGTATATGATTAGATTATCAATTACCTACCACACGTGCCGTATAAGACGCACATACAAGTGTTGTATGATAATACAATGCTTGTACAAGTCATTTTACGGTTTAATATAAAATTGTATTCAATGTCATCGACACATTCAACTGGTAAAATTAATGATTAAGTCGCATTCCCGTAGATGCAATGTCCTACGTTTGAACAACACGTTCTCAAATCTCGACAATGCATAAACAACAACAGCAACAGCAACGACATGGACGATGGTGCAGATGCGGATGTTATTGACAAACAAAACCAGTGCCCAGTCGCATCGATACTCAGAAACAGTTTCCATTCAGGTACTATGTTGTCCCACTGCTCACTGTTCTGTATCGCCGAGTCTGGTCACGGGCATGGGTGAAGTACATGTACACGTGTTTGTTGTTGAGAACACAGCCCTTCGGATGCTGCATATGGAGCAAGGATATGGAGCTTCCTCCAAAAGGTTCGACCTGCGGGTTCTACCAAGGAGGTGCCCCACTCACTGTCTGGGCTGTGTATTGGGAGCCTTGAAATTTCAGCCTTACCAACATGTTTTCATTGTTATGAAACGTGATCGAATGCATTAATTGCTGCATGGCCAATTTGCGTGAAAATATGTAGGACAAGGCCAGTTTTTTCAACTTCCTAGAGATCTGTGACCATATCTTACTTTTTAGATATCATGTACATTTTACATCCCAAAGCTGCTTTTTCAAGGAGAGATTTTCAATTGTTGACATATATTATTGTCTAACTTATACCGTCATCTATTTGAGCCAATCGTTACCCTTTTAGCTCACTATTATCTGCTTCTATATGCGCATATTGTTGTTATGATGTCAGACTCCAATAAACAATGTCTGTCTTCACTTATTTTGTATCTGTTAATATAGTTTGTTCACTGTTATGTGGCAACACTGTTTGCCACATCTTGTATCTGGGCCAGGATCCACCGTCTGTCCTGTGTTTATCAATTGTGAAGTGTAAATTATCTGTGTAAACTTGGTATATCTGAAGCTATACTGTTGGGGCCTAATCCCAGGTACAAACGTGTGTGTAAAGAGAGTGGAAGAAATGCCGAATAGAAAACCAAAAACAAAAATCTATATTTATTTACAAACACATTCAGATATAAGATACGAGATATGTATGCACTAACGTTCCATGCAGAAACATTGACAAGGTGCTATTAACTATATAATATATAATAAGTAATAATAACAATACACATGTGCACAACTGTGTATAACGACCAAGGACAATCAAGCGATGTTCTAGCGTTGGTGGAAGCTGTATCTATGTTAGCAGATTATGGCTATTCAATCTGTTTCAATATTTGTAAACAGGAGGCTGCGTTACATCTCAGTATTTGCTACAAGACATGAGTGAATGAGTGAGTTCAGGTTTATGCCGCACTCAGCAATATTCCAGCTATATGGTGGCGGTCTGTAAATAATCGAGTCAGGACCAGACAATCCAGTGATCAGCAACATGAGCATCGACCCAAGTCAGCGAGCCTGACCACCCAATCCCGTTAGTCGCCTCTTATGACAAGCATAGTCGCCTTTTATGGGAAGCATGGGTTGCTGAAGGCCTGTTCTACTCCGGGACCCTTACGGGTCTACAAGACATGAAGTAGTGTTCTCCATCCTCACTGGCTGATCATTAAACGCAGATCGACGAAATATTTTCCTGCAATCAACACGAAGACCTATCAAAATATATTTGAGAAATAAAATGTGTAGCGAAAGATTTCATAGACGATTCGTTAGTCTTTTAACCAATATAATATACATGTACATTACTTTTCCATATACTTTTATTGCGTCGCATCCTTTGTTTAAAATACCATAAGTAAATGATCCGTCGATTTTAGTCATACACGCCAAAGACGGCCTGACGTATAATCTGCACCATGTACCACCAATAAAACGTAGAAGATGATGATAGAGTACATGCCGTTCATTACGTTGGAGCTCTGACAATAAAAATGTTCCGAGCAGACAATCTGTTCTAATCCGCTCCTAAATAACAGGGAACAGGCTTAACATTATGGTCTACACTCCGAATATATGAGAGCTTTGTGTGTGTACCGTCCTCTCCAGTTGAAATAAACCCCTCGAGCCTTCAACCGAATAAATATCACTTGCCGAGTGTGCTTAACATAGGGGCAGCTAACATAAGATCCCAACTCTGTTCTTATCTAATGTAATCTAACTCCGGGACTCAATCGGAGTTCTTTGGCGATCCCCCTTTCACGCTGACCTTTTACACTGTTGTGTGTGTTTTCTGAAGAAATACAGATATGTTTGTGATTTTAGTTTTTCATCCTGTGATGAAAGCCATCTTAGAGAAACTTTTGCCTTTCTTTCGGACGTTTTTAATCACTAGAGAATTCTGTCAGATGGAACAAAACTTATACAAGTCTTGAGAAAAAATGGAGATGGTTGAACTAAATACAGCAGAGCTTTAATGTGGGATATATCAACGAAATTATGTCCTTTATCTAACACTGTGTGAAGGCTTTTACACATGCAGCCAACATACAGTCCTTTGAAATGTCATAAGTAGAAGTGAAAATATCAATGTCAGCGTTCCCAATGGAGTGGTTGTAAATCTAATGGCGTTGTCTGTGAAGTCGTGGAGGCATAACAGAACCTGGTATGATGATGACGTATGCCACTGTTTCTGTTGTTCCTGTGTCTGTGTTTTTTCTCTTTGATGTAGAACATGTGATGTATGTTGGGATGTTCCGTTTTCGTTCTATGTGACATGGAACGTAATATGCTAAAGCCAAACTAAACACGATGTAAAAAGCGGAGTAGTGTCTCTGCCCACGGTGATGTTTGCGTCTATGTCTATAAGCTTTGCTGGTAAACTGATTCAGCACAGAACAGCCTGATAACACTCAAAGTAAATTAGTTTTGGCGTCCAGAGATTAAGGACATATTAGTAGTCGTTTCACTTCTCGAGGCACCCATTCGTAGATTGCGGCCAGTTGATGAATATGGGTACATTAACAACTAGTCTCTGAAATGATACTGAATGATAGGGAAGTCTACGTAAGCTGACTGTCTAGGGCCGACGTTTCTCACAGGCGTAACATATCCAGGAAGAATGATTTATGATAAAAAGTGTCTTAGAGACCTGTGCAAGTCTGTTGATCATGTGTCATGTACTCGTATTTTTAGTTCGAAGTGTCTCATAACCCATAAACTGATTTGATCTGATAGTTTCTTCAACACCCCCAGACGACCATAACCTACCTTCCCCAGATGATCATGACCTACATTCCTCAGGCAACCACGCCCTATATTCCCAAGATGATCATGACCTACATTCCTCAGGCAACCACAGATGATCATGACCTACATTCCTCAGGCAACCACAGATGATCATGACCTACATTCCTCAGGCAACCACGCCCTATATTCCCTAGATGATCATGATCTACATTCCTGAGGCAACCACAGATGATCATGACCTACATTCCTCAGGCAACCACAGATGATCATGACCTACATTCCTCAGGCAACCACGCCCTATATTCCCAAGATGATCATGACCTACATTCCTCAGGCAACCACAGATGATCATGACCTACATTCCTCAGGCAACCACAGATGATCATGACCTACATTCCTCAGGCAACCACGCCCTATATTCCCAAGATGATCATGACCTACATTCCTGAGGCAACCACAGATGATCATGACCTACATTCCTCAGGCAACCACAGATGATCATGACCTACATTCCTCAGGCAACCACGCCCTATATTCCCAAGATGATCATGACCTACATTCCTGAGGCAACCACAGATGATCATGACCTACATTCCTCAGGCAACCACGCCCTATATTCCCTAGATGATCATGATCTACATTCCTGAGGCAACCACAGATGATCATGACCTACATTCCTCAGGCAACCACGCCCTATATTCCCTAGATGATCATGATCTACATTCCTCAGGCAACCACAGATGATCATGACCTACATTCCTCAGGCAACCACAGATGATCATGACCTACATTCCTCAGGCAACCACGCCCTATATTCCCAAGATGATCATGACCTACATTCCTCAGGCAACCACAGATGATCATGACCTACATTCCTCAGGCAACCACGCCCTATATTCCCTAGATGATCATGATCTACATTCCTGAGGCAACCACAGATGATCATGACCTACATTCCTCAGGCAACCACAGATGATCATGACCTACATTCCTCAGGCAACCACGCCCTATATTCCCAAGATGATCATGATCTACATTCCTCAGGCAACCACAGATGATCATGACCTACATTCCTCAGGCAACCACGCCCTATATTCCCTAGATGATCATGATCTACATTCCTGAGGCAACCACAGATGATCATGACCTACATTCCTCAGGCAACCACAGATGATCATGACCTACATTCCTCAGGCAACCACGCCCTATATTCCCAAGATGATCATGACCTACATTCCTCAGGCAACCACAGATGATCATGACCTACATTCCTCAGGCAACCACAGATGATCATGACCTACATTCCTCAGGCAACCACGCCCTATATTCCCAAGATGATCATGACCTACATTCCTGAGGCAACCACAGATGATCATGACCTACATTCCTCAGGCAACCACAGATGATCATGACCTACATTCCTCAGGCAACCACGCCCTATATTCCCAAGATGATCATGACCTACATTCCTGAGGCAACCACAGATGATCATGACCTACATTCCTCAGGCAACCACGCCCTATATTCCCTAGATGATCATGACCTACATTCCTGAGGCAACCACAGATGATCATGACCTACATTCCTCAGGCAACCACGCCCTATATTCCCTAGATGATCATGATCTACATTCCTCAGGCAACCACAGATGATCATGACCTACATTCCTCAGGCAACCACGCCCTATATTCCCTAGATGATCATGACCTACATTCCTCAGGCAACCACGCCCTATATTCCCAAGATGATCATGACCTACATTCCTGAGGCAACCACAGATGATCATGACCTACATTCCTCAGGCAACCACGCCCTATATTCCCTAGATGATCATGATCTACATTCCTCAGATGGCCATGACTTTCATTCCTGAGATTGATCATGGCCAACAATCCTTAGATGATCTTCTCATCCTGGCAAATACTGGCATACTGGCAAGGTAGGTTTGCCGAGACGTTCAACTTCAGGAATACATATGACCTGATATCGGGCAAACAACTAAACCCATACCACTGATTTACCATCTTGAACTAGCTAACAACAAACCAAACTTCCCCTCCTGTTTAACCTTTGGATATATACATAAAGGTCCAGAATTCCTAGAGTTCTCCAGAAAACTACATATGACTAGACTAACATCTAATTTCTGAAATGAACATATTGTACAGAATATTATGATATCCAGTGGAATTAACCAGATATTTCGTGTTGTTCAGGTCAAGGGTTGGCTTGCCTTAGTGGGAAGAATACGTTAACCCTTTCGTGTACATCTGTTATTAATGGAGATTCATTAACATAATAATCATACATTGGACTTCTTATGAATCTGATTATGGAAACAGTTTAGCAGGTCATAGATGATCATGACCAACATTTCTTAGAGGACAATGACCTATTTTCCTCAGATGACAATACCTACATTCCTCAGATGATCATGACCTATATTCCTCAGGTGACAACACCTACATCCCATCACATGATAACACCTATATTCATCAGATGACAATGCATACATTCCTCAGAAGACAATACCTACATTCCACAAATGACAACACATACATTCCTCAGATGACCATGACCTACATTCTTCAGATTACAATGACCTACATTCCTCAGATGACAATACATACATTCCTCAGATGATCATGACCTACATTCATCATATGGCTTGAGACTTCTAAGATCTACAGTGGCCGTAAAGACAATCAAGAATGTGTGCCCCATATTTAGGTGATACTCAGGTGCACTGTGATACAATTCAGCATTAATGTCCTGTCACTTTAACAAATATTTCACATCCGCAAAACTTATATGATGAGATTTCAAGTAGAAAGCTATTTTTACTCAATGTTTTACACATCTTCGCTTCTACTCATATCATAAATGAAAAATTCTTCACTTTACTAGGACATTGTAAAACACAACCTTATACTGGCAAAAAAACCCAACTCAAACTTTTCCATTTCAACGCAAGCTATTCAAATTATCGACAAAATGACACAAACTAGTGTGAGAACGAAATATGAGTTGTCAGTACCCAAACTTGTGTTATCTGTACTATATCAAGATGAATAGAGAAACTCAAAAGGGAAAAATATCGTACATTTGACAGAATGTTAACAACGTTATACTTGACTGAAAAGAAACCAACTTACGAAATCTTTATTTCTTTCAAATGTCAAGGATCTGTATCAAGAGAAGAGTGTTTTATTGTTCCGACGAGGTACTGCTCTGGAAAGTTTGTGAGTATTTTCAGCATGTATGTTTTATTAGGGAAATCTTGATAAATATTAAGAAAACATTTCCAGATTTCAAGTATTGGCGATAACAATTCTGCCTTATGATTCGTTCTTGACGTGTGACCACAGTTAGCAACTATTGTTCCTCTCGGTTTTGATTTTACCATGAAGCAGCTGATTGATGGGTTGGTTGCTTAATTGGTTGGCTGAGCTGTTGGTTGGTGGATATATAGGTTAGGTGGTTGCTTGGTCAGTCTACTGGACGGTTATATTGGTTGATTGCTTGCTTATGTTATTGTTTTCACCCATACCCACATATTACAGTTCATATTTTGAAATTTATAAACTAGTTGTATACGAAATGGTCTTTAAATATGCTTTGTAATGAATAATAGCTGCAATATTGATTCATTTATGAAGAAAACGAGAGAGTCTATACTGAAATATGTGTCTCAGTTCCAGGAAAACTGAGAATGGGTTACACATATCGATTACACATTAGTACGTGCTGAATCAATGTTTCGAATAACACCATATGCGGCTTGGACATAAAAGTGTTCCGGCCAGGATATTAACTTATGTTATCCTCCAGCGGTCGCTTCTGAACGTGAAAGTTAATCATGAAATGAAATAGGAAAACATTCACATCGTATTTATGGTCGGAAAACTATTAGTGCAGTGCTCTTTAACAAAAACAATCCGTTCAATTTGCTGCAGACATAAATGCGTTTGTTGCCTAAATGCCAAAGTATTGAAATGTCGAAGCAGTTTAAGTGATAAACAGTTGTAAGATAAATACTTGAAACAATTCCTTCTTGAAAAGGCGGCTCTGACTTCAAAATTGATCACAACTGATGAAGACGATATAGTCTTTCTCGTACAAGGCTTTCGTAACATAACTCCAGGATAATTAACTGCAGCTCGGCTTTGATATTACATTGCTGAAGGGGTTGTTTACACATACACACATAAAATATTGCATATGATACGTATAAAAAGATAATGCCGCTATCTGCAATAGAATCCCAGAAAGAATATGCAAAAATACGCACACAAAAATCAAACAAACACAGTAAATGAAAATAATTGTGTGTGGTATACTTCTTTTAACACCGTTTCGATTTTTAGTCATTAAGCCTGCAATCCAATCTTTAGATCATACCAACAATGACATGTCGCTGGTTTTGGTTTACATAACAACCCTCCTGCTAATGCAACGTTCATAATCTAAGCTTCTTGTCGTGTACATATCTCACCAACGACACACGAAAATATGTAGCAGAATACACTAACAGAATTGAACCAAGGACACGCCCCTGCTGTACTTCACCATCCAGCGTCATCTCGGCAGTTTGAGATGGATATACCGACTAATATTGAACACAAAACCGATTTAACATGAGTGTGTGGCCGCAAGCCCCGACATCGGTATTGACACTCTCTGTTGATCAGTTATTATAAAGTCTAGACAATCGTGAAGACATAATAGTACCACACACAAACTCAGCACGGGGCAGAACAAGATCGTCTCGCATCAAACACACTGGCACATCAGCGTGAGGCAATCTGTGATTAGAGGGAACATGTGCACTCAAACAACCACTAAATGAAAGCAGTATTGATCTGTAACAGGGTCTATATAGAAAACATCGATATGCCATTTGATTCGCGTAGATTATAACAAAGCGCTCAGACGGTTGGCAAGTGTAAAGTATAGTAAACGACGTGGTCCGGATACAAGTTCTTCACAGAGCATTAAGTAACAAAGCAACTCGCGGAGATCCAGCATGTGTTGAGGAATTAGGGAGGGATACATGTGGGTTAGGGTTCAAGACCGTGGACGGGATGGAAATGATAGGGCATACGTGACTGGTGGTTATCGTCTCATACATACAGAAATATCCCAAACCTTGCTGTCCACAGTGCTTTGGCAGGTCTACGTAACTTCAGGTTTTTAGGCATTTATATGAAATATTTATCGACAAAAACAATATTTATTCCACTTATAGTTCTCTTTCAGAATCTAAGGTTAACCTTAGCCCGTAATAGTGTGTGTGCGTGCATGCGTGTGTAAGTGTGTTTGTGTGTCTGTGTAAGGGTGTGTGTGTGTGAGAGAGAGTGTAAGGGGGGGGGGGGGGGGTGTTACAGAGGGGAGGGGGGCTACTATTATGTAAATAGGACTGGCTGTTGAAAAATAAATGCACCTAAAGATGTACATCATCTGTTTACCTAACCTCTAGAAAATCAGCTATTGGTCTTCTCTTCATAAATTATCTTTCTATTTTGAAGCTATAGATCTGGGACTAAATGGGATTCTAGGTAGAAATGGTACATGTAAGTTTGAACCGTAAGGAAGTATCTGTGATGACGCGTTGGCTTACATGATACTGGGATAATGTGTTCAGGAGATGACTTTCTTAACATGGTTAAATGCATACACATGAAAACGACCTGACATCAGTGTACGACAAAGTAACCTATCATCCGTGTCGTTCAGCCTCGCGTGTTTTCAACACTGTATATACATAATGCCTAAGGTAAATAAGAGACCTGTTAAGCAAATATGTATACACAGCTGTATGTTGAAGTCACACCGAATGAACAACAAAACACGTGAACCGGGAACCTAGTTTCCTGAATAAAAATCGGGATGTATTTTAGCGTATAAATCCCTCTCCGAGGGAATTAAGGCGCTGTAGAAATATTGTCGTTTTAGGACTTACAGGTTTAAGCCGGGTGAAGTGCTTTCAGAAGCATTAACCATTCTATTTTTATCGGACACAGAATCTTAGGATTCTCTTCCCCTTCTCATTCTCGCCCCTGTGAAATTAATTCCGCTTCGCGAGGTACAGGTGTAAGGAAACTTCCACCCTTAAACTCGTTACCCATGGTTACGAAAGCAGTAAATCTCTCTTGTCACCTTGCCACATAATAGCAGGAATCTGTGATTAAAGATTACAGCTAAATGTACCATGAAGTCGGGAAATTGGGGAGTGCTTTGTGAAATGGGCTGAGGGACGAAAGGGGGGGAGGTCAAGAGGGAAGCTCACTTGGTTCGTGGAACCAAGAGAGAGCGAGACAGAGAGAGAGAGAGAGAGAGAGAGAGAGAGAGAGAGAGCGAGAGAGAGAGAGAGAGAGAGAGCGTCTGATATGATTCAACACATACGGCATTACATTGTGAAGAGAAGAGAAACGCAATTACATTTCTGAATTTGCACATAAAACGTTTCAGACGGTGACAATCAAAGGAAACTTTCTACCTTCTGCTGCTATGGTTAAATACAAAACCAAATATTGTCATTGTGCATCTCAGTGTGACCATTGTGAGGAAGGTCATAATCCCCAGAGTGTCAAGCCTATACAAGTGTATATGATACCACAAATCGGCAATGCCAACTTTCAAACCTCGACGTCCTTCGCCACAACAAAATAATGACCCCTTCTTAAAACGTATTTTCAACGGCTGAATATCGACGGCAACGGGACATTTTGTAATTAAATCATGTCAAACGATAAGCGAGAAACCATAAACTACAGCTTAACAAAGACAGAAATTATCTTGTCGATAATACGTGCTTAAGGTGAAATGTGCAATGAAATCAATACGACAATCCATCACTATTTGCCACATAGATTGTACACTGACAACCATGACACGTTGTACATTTCAATAACGAACCGAGTCAACCGGGCCATGGGAGAAGGGGGTAGCTCGGTGTGTTATAACGTTCAGGGGGTATGCCGGGGATAATATGCGATCAGGTAGGTATGAGAGCCTAATACCGGTATCCCGCGGAGACTGCTGACTAACAGACAAACTATTTCAGAGGCTAATCATGTCTTTCATGTTACCGCTGTCAAAGGGGATCTAAAACCTATGAGAGAGGAATGTCGACCTGACGGCCATAATCTGTGCGGTATGAAACCTCACTTAGGAACATTATTTGCGAACAATGTGTAATATGTATATAATGAACACAAATAGAATTCCATTTTAATGCTAGTGCATCAATAACAATGCGCTATTCGTCGATGGCATGATATAGTGACTCGAACGTCCCAGCTGATATTATCATTACTACTTACGTTCCCTCCAAGCATATAAAATTGCCTGTGAATATTTCTAATCCCTAATGGATGAATTATTAAGCATGGCAGTATTTGCAAGTAGTATTGTTGACATATAAGATCGCTTTGAAAGACACCTTGTATCCAGTGTATCAAGTATGTAACAATAACGTTGTTAAGACAATGTTTGCATTCGGTAGATATTTCACCACGACGGTATGTGATGCACTGTTTGACCTATTAACACGTTTACCCCTAGTTTAAAGTCTCACCGACAACCATACCCTCGTCACCTTCTGTCTTAGAATATTTATTGCGTAATTGTCGAAGTAGTAACAGTTAACACCTGGTTTAATGGTGTACTCCTATACGTTAGACGTCCCATTTGTCAGACACATTCAAACAACAAGAGTTATGGTGTAATCCAAATAAGATTAAGGCTGCCTGCCACTCCAAATGTTCATAGAACAGTGACACGAAAATGAATAACCGTACATCTATTTCAATATTTTGGTTCTCTGTATGTATAATTCTAACCTCACAGAATTCGTACATTAATAATAGTAATGTGATGCAAAACGTTGTTGTTTCTTGAAACATAGCACGCAAGCAATAGTGTTTGTTTTCGACAATATGAAACTGCCATTTTTAGATCCTGTTCTCCATTACACATAACCCTTTGTGATGGGCGTCTGACACGCTATCACTGCCGGCATGTCTTTGGCCTCTCTGATAAAACCTTTAGCAATCTTGTACACGCTCGATGAACATAACATGAGCTGGTGAAGAATTACTCTTAGTCAGAGATTGACAGGGGTAAGTGTATGTCTTGATTGAGTCACAGAGTGAGATTCAATCACTACGTTTACCTCTATTTCTTGATCTACTACTACTACTACTACTACTACTACTACTACTGCTGCTGCTGCTGCTACTGCTACTACTACAGCTACAGCTACTGCTACTGCTACTACTACAACTACAGCTATGACTGTTACCATTAATAGTACATACATTACTGCTATATTTCTTCTGCTACAACAGCAACAAAAACTACCACCACCACCACTACTACTACTACTACTACTACTACTACTACTGTGACCTTTGATTTTACTACTACTGCTACTGCCATTAATAATGAATACATTACTGCTCTATTTCTTCAACTACAGCAACAGCAACAACTACTACTGTAATCATTGCTTTTACTACTACTGCTACAACAACAACCACAACAACTGCTACTACTACTCTATGACCTTTGATTTTACCATTAATGCTACTACCATTAATAATATATATACATTACTGCTCTTACTGCCAATGTTGAGATTACTACCACTTTCGATCGCTCTTCCGCCCCATCTTCGAAGAGCAAGACCCATCATCCCATGTGTAACAATATTAGCTGAATGATCAAATGGAGCTGGGTATTTGAGGAGTGTCTCTGTGATCAATGCTCAGTCCTTGGAGCTGAAGAACACTATTTCACGTACATGTATTGTAATAAATATTCAGATATCATTCCCTCCCCTCTCTAGAAAGCCTTACTATCAAACAAATCTAGAAGAAGCCTTAGTCACTATACACATTTGTAGCATATGTAGCGTTACTCGGTCTTATTATAGATCTCGTTGTTTATAAAATACTGTCACTGTTTCTACATGGAACGTTTGCGCAATACATATCTTGTATCTTGCATCTTCAACATATGTCTTAACTTAAAGGCTATGAAAGTTCTCATTTGAGATATATGTATGTATCAGCTAGCACAGACGTCTGCTTCACAACAATCCCACCCATCACATATAGACTAACGTATCGGTTACATACGTCTATTGTCATTTGTACATAAAACCCGACTCATTTTCCAAACGGGAGTCAGATGGCGAGTCCTGAAATTGACAGCGAGTACTAACTCGAATAACTGAAATTAACACCGTTAAGTGTCAGAATATCAATGACTGAAATCAACACAGTTGGGTGTTAAAATACATGTCTCAAAAGGCAACATGTTACCATGACGACAGGTAATGTGAACAGCACAATATCAGTCGGGTACAATATCAGCCAATACATTGTATTGGTCACACCTATCTGCATTGTTTCACCTGTAACACGCGTCTTTCTACGTCACTTGATTGCACTACTTCCCCAGGTCCAATGACATTGGCACCTGATGACGTCGGTGAACCATTCTGTCACCCAGAACACATTGTTCAACATATACTCAAATTGAGCCAAGACCAATACACACAAAATTTAAATAATACATATACATTAATATATCAACAGGTAGTTGTTTGATATCTCATATTTTGCCAAATAGAACTCTGGATCATAAAATTCCGCGCGTAATACAAATTATCATTTGCCATTACATGTATAGTGTGACAACAGTGGATGTTAAACTCTGAATTACGATTGACAATAACATATGTCGTGCATTTGAAACTCTGAAATTAACATCCGTAATGGGAACAGCATTGCCGTCAAAAACTGCCCTAATCGTAGATTGATGTAATTAGATGCAACACATGACAGAATGTTCTTGACGAAATACATAAACCTGTAGCGGTTGAATCACAAACATTTGCATGAAAGAGATCATCATTAATGGTATGAAAGTAATCATATTATTTGTATGGCTCAAATATTAACATAGTGTACTGTCTTAACTGATAACGAAGTGCTTAAACAAGGTGGTGTATGTACAAGGGTTTATTCTAAACATTTATTGCCCAAACGTCCTCTGTTGTACATAATTCCTAGATGACGGTGTGTGCATAAACTGTCAAAATACGCGTCTGACTCACGGTGACTTAACAGTGTTCATTCTTGTCTGCATTAGCAGCTCTCGAAACTGTAGTTCACGCCTCACTCATACACACAGGACCTGTCGGTGGATACGGGCAAACACATTTAGCCACACAGCGGCCTTTCCATGGCGGGGATTGTTCACACCGGAAATCCCATCAGTGTTACAATCGCTCACTTCCGGTTTCGGCGCAGTGGCTGCGAAAACCTGACACGATCTCGAACGGCACGGGGTAGACCAGATATCACCAAGTTATTCAGCGAATAGGAAAAGGACTGGTTTTAGCAAATCCTTGCGTCTTCTTAGGTTCAAACGTCACTTGATACATTCACAGCTTTTGACGCAGGAAGGAGACTAGCGGAATTGTTGTACCCGAGTTGACCTTTCGTTAAGAAATTAATTTAGATCCCCTCTCGAATGCTCGTCCACATTCGTCTCGCATAACACATAAACCGTTTTTAAATGAAACACGCCACATGACGTATACGTTACTGGGATTTATTTCTCTCAAATGACTTCTAACGTTGAAGAAAAAAATCATCATCTGTTTTCTAGATCAAAATCATCAAGGTCAATGTTTTTAGCATACCAAGATTGCATTTCATCGTGTTGAAACCACATGCGCTTTATTTATCAACACACATATATACTTAACAAAAATGTTTAACGCGTATTGAAACAGCTGTGGACATAGCTGGCTCCCTATAACGTACAACTAGCCACCACCCAGTCTCAGTTCCAGCTGGTTGAATTGTATAAATTTCACTGGTCCTAACAACAGCTTGAACTTCAGATATTATAATCACACACATATGAGATTACATTACACTAACGCTTATCCATTTTATAAATAGCAATTTTATACCAACAAATAATCCTATTGAAATTGAAAAGTAGGTCTGATTCAGGCTTGAATCGGGGGAAATCTACACTTGCTCCATTTAGAGATTTAGCATTGCAGGGAGGATAAGACATTAGCGAAAATATTGTGGTTCAGGGACTGACTGTTAGACAGACTACGATTGCGCCAACAAGCAACAGCATCACGGATGACTCGGTACAGACCGAAATCTCTGAAGACATCAGACATTCGCAACCTACACTCCACGTTTAGTTATACCTTCACAGACAGATATACACCCCATGTCAGTTATAGCTAGTAAGAAACCAACTTCCTTTCCCGTGGTAACCTACCGCCATTGCGTCATACATATCACAGTGCACATCGGGAAACCATGCGTAATTCATCTTGTGGTTGTACCTGTTCAGGGTTGTCTTTAAGTCGAACGTATAGCATTCACTTTCATTAGTTTTGTGAAAAGACGAGAAGCTATCGACACCAAAGGCGCCTACTGTTCTGTTATGAGGCTCACGGCGAGTAAACAGATCAATTATGCACGTTTTACACTTCGGCGAAGACTTTATGGTTTCGGTGAAATTCTTATTTGATTCAGCAAGTTTCATATAAAGTTCATTATGACCAAGCTTCATTGGAGTCAGAATCAGGTCTTCACATTTCGTCATATGATAGTTTCAGTGCACGTGTTTCCGCATTGAAGATCATGTAGTGCTTGCTGTTAGTATTCAAATAACAAACGTGACACGAAGAATGCTTAAGAAACAATTGCTGAGGGCAGTTCTTGCCATTTAAAATAGTACTACCTCCTAAAATGAATTCAGGACACCACGTATATGATGATACATGATAATACGGAAGTAATTCATAATTTCATCATTTCTCTGAAAAATGTCCATATGCTTTTCCACTGAAGAAGCCTCAAAATGTGTGAACTAGCTTCCAAATGAAGGAACCACTCATTTTGAACCGGTATATCAGTCACCACACTAAAACATTTACAAGCATAAAAATCTCATCAAAATATAAATCAAAGACATGCAGGTTGCTGGATTACCAGATGTCTCAATATTCTATGGAATTAAAGACAGTGGCATAAGGTGACGTAAGAAAGTATCCTTCAAAGCCATTTGAATATGGTTGCATTATTAGCATTCCCCAACGAGGATTTCTTTGTTCCCTAAAAAGAAAGCAAACATAATTTCCTCAGAATCATAAAATAAATTGCGTGATGCTCCGGGCATTCTCTAGCAATGGTTACCAAATCCCGAAGACACAAAACGCCATCATCATCACCGCGAAACTATAGCTACTGCTGTTGCTGTAGCTCGAGGATCAGCTAATGAAGAAGAGGACAATGTTGTAGAGCTACTGCCCTCAGGGACCTAGGTGTATTATGTACAACTCTCCAGCACCAGCCATGGAACTCTTGTAGGAGACGAGAGAATAGCAGTTATCGACTGCCTATGTTAACGACCAGCTTGTGACAGCGCGGGGTTGTGTTGGGAGATTCTACTCCACGGTAACTTGATAGATTTCTGTAGTAACAAAGGCGAGCGGGCTGAAAGACACTCGCGGATTTCATTAGCCTCAATGGAAAAGCGCTCAGGTTGAGGCACGGGGGATCTTTAGCCTTGGATCAATACTAGAATATGTTCAAGGGGGTGGAGGGAGGGTTAGGAGCCGGCTTGTCGTTAATGTGTTTTTAATCACGAGCTGTTTCATCCCCTTCGTGGGTCTGTTCTTTTGAATTTTCATTATTTTGGTGTAACACAATATATAGAAAGGGTGATAAATTGATCAAAGCTATTCTGGTACTGGAACAAAGTAGCAACTGAAACGCTATGAAAGAATGCTTAAAAAAAATATTGCTTCTGTGGGAAACAACGTATAAAGAAATGTTAGTTTATTGAATAATTCGGTAGATTTCTCCCAAGTTAGACGCAATTTCAATGTGGTTACGATTCTTCGTAATCATTTGTGAGACAATTGTCCATCATAAATCGATTTGAGAATGATAACTTAAAAGTATAAATGAATTATTGCAACATTTTTAATGTCATCTGGTACATTGTCTCTATTCTAGCCTCAACAAGAGCAGGTCTGCTAGTGTTTTGTTTGTCTGATTAAGAGGTTACAAGTATTGAATAATATGAGAAATCTGATGGATGTGCCTATGACGCTTGAGCACACCGGCTGATGAGGTAAATCACACCTGCCACCTCCCGGAGGGGGACAATCACAACTTCAGCCTTGATTCCTCTTGAAGTACACCGAGTTCCCATTGAATCAGATTTGATTTTCTTGGCAAGCACGAGGCATGAAAGTAAGAAGCCTTTGTGGTAAATCGTGAATCTTTAAATCCATCCAGCGAGGACAGGGTTTAAAATTCTTACGAAATCGATTATTTTTTTTCTCTTCGAAACGACAAATTACAGTTTTTGTCCGATAATTAGTATGTTGGTTTGTTTGCCATGGTCTGACAGAAGCTTAGTCTACGAGGCCCTCAATCACGGGCCGCGGGCGCTGATTTCAATGCCGCTCGTCTCTCAAACTCACTGGTCTTAGGAAAGGCTAGGCTCTCCCGAAGCGTATTTGTCACTCGACAGGATAGCCCTTGGAAGTGTCTCAGGGACACGCATGGTCAACGACGCAAATGGGTTTATTTTATAGTCGTCAGTAATTTCATTACGGCTTCTGGTTCGGTCCTGGTTTGTTGTTGGCCCTAAGTTGTGGGGATAAACCGAATCTCTTGATAAAGGAGAGGGGCTGGGGGGCAGATTTGTGTATATAATGCATTGTATTATGGATGGTCTTAATTGAATACTGAATAGGGACAAATCTGCCAGCAGGCCAGTGTATGAGTGGCTCTCTGTTATGAATTATAAAGGTTTCAAAATGTTCATGTTTGAAAAATTCATTCGTATTGATTCACTTGAACTTGGTTGACTGCAAAAACATACAATTGATATATTGTGGAGACATCAAAGGAAGGCTGAGAAATGATTTACAGTGTAAAACGTAAAGCACCAGTGAATTTGTTCTTGTAAAACACGCTGTCTACAATGCATACGTGTAAGTGTTGAGCATATTCAAACAAAAAAATAACTGGTCTTTAATTTGGACTGAACCACATTCACATTGGCTTAAAGACCAAAGCGCAGTAAACATTGCGTGCACGGGTCACTGAAAATCAGTGATGACACCTGGTGTTGGTGAAAATGTTATGCATGTTCTGACCACCGCCCCCCATTGTTAAAGCTTCTATAGGCTGACCTCTTTCAACCTCTTTCAGCGTTTTCCGACAGGTGATCGTTGCGTCCATTGTATCTGCATTCATCCCTTTTGTCTCTATGAATATAGGAAATGATTGTAATATCTCCTGGCAGTCTGATGTGATTAGTACCGACTAACATTTAGTTCAGGTACACACCTTTCCATGTGCTCAGATACACTGCATTTAAGCTCTGCTTGTATGAGCGCTGAGGACACCAAAGCCATGTTTGTGACGCTGCATGCAGAATGTTGTGTACAGATTGCACGTATGACGTTTTGGTGAACCCAGTGTTTTGAACCACCTGTCACGTCGTTAATAGTGCCATAAACACACAACGTGAGTCTCTGGCGAAATACAATTGTTTCTATAACAGCTGTGTGTAGCATATTGACAGCGGGCCCATGTCATCGTAACTTGAAAAGAATGTTCAATGAGACAGGGAAAACACCATGAGTTCTGTATGTCTGTCTGTAAATGAAACCTTGCTGGGTTATGAAAACATACAAGTGAATAATCTTGCTATAATCCAAATAGGTGTTACCAACAAATTCTTGTGAGTGAGTTTAGTTTTACGCCACACTCAGCAGTATTCCAACTATATGGCGGCAACAGCAACAAAAATATGCATAATCCTGTACCTGATGACTTCCACATCAAACACAATTCATTTAATTATCTGTCTTTCCCCTTACACCTGACTTACCCTTACCTCTACTCCCTCCACCCCAATACCCCCACTCACATACAACATCTCAGTCAGTGCTGAGACAGTTTATCACAGTCTTTCTTCACCCCAATCCTAGTTCCCCTGACCCCCACGTCCCACACGAAACCACCCTCTATTCGTGTGCCAACCAGACCCTTGTTAGATGTTTCCCATCTTCTCCCAGTACAGCTAACTATCACGCCAGCCCTACCCTCACCCCTCCTCACCCCCCGCTGGTGATTGCCATGTGTTTATAGAAGATCACCCCTGAGGGGACCGCGGCCTCCTGCTTGCAGCTAAATCAGCCCATGCTATTGAATTCCCTAATCTTTATACTTCCTAGAGGATATCGAGTAAATAATCCGCCAGTCTTTATCGTCAGACGGCCATAGCTCCGGCAAAATCGACAGGAGTCCCCCGGTCTAGCTTACACAAACACTTCTCTTGATTTTGCCCTATCCCATTAACAATTCAGCGTATTTTACACCAAATTCTATTTACAACATACAGTCAAATATGCTAATTTAGATTTTGAAGTCAAAATGTGATTTCTTATCACCATCGAGGAGGACAAAACGTGCCAAAAAGTAAACACGATGGCTTTATGGTGTATACTTATCAGTTAATGGAGCCCTATTGATGGTGTATAGCCAAGTAAATCTATCGGGAACAGTCGGACGAGAGCCACTCATGGCTTGTTGAGCCAAATCTCTTTTGTGAAAACTGGTACTGGTTTTGTTGGCTGGAGAGTATCTCCAGCTCGCTGCCAGGCAAGTCATCAATCCTTTGAAATAGACAAGCTGTTATTGGCGTGTCAGCTGATCGTTGCTGTGTCTGCATATCACCATTGATTTTTTTCACTGTAGAAATACATGTTATCTTTACATTACACAAGTCTGCATTTCCTTCCCAAAAGCATGTAGTTTTATGAGAATGCTCAGTCGCATGGCTTCTCCAGACTACGTGAAGACAAACATCGGGAAATGTACTTAGCATATTTCACACTAACTAAAAAATCAGCAAAAGTGAGAGAGTTTTATGCCTTTTAAAAGCCATATCCCAGTAATAATATGGTGGAAAATGGGCTTCACTATCATGAAGAATCAAACCCGGTCTTTCGGCCATTTAACATCACGAGGACTATCATTCACAATGCTTAAGTCGGTTAGTGCAGTTAACTTAAAAATGGATCTATTTTTGTTGTTGTAAAATGAGCTCGTTTAACAAGGTTATTGATTGAAATGTATCCTTACAGATAACAATAAGTTCCACATTTCCTTTGATCTTTGAACAGCAACGCATAAATACCAAGCTTACGCTCATTTGAAATGCAACCGAATCTTTGTTTTTGTGAACCGAAACTACAACTGTCTGCAACAAGGAACAATTTTATTGTCATAAGGAAAATGCCAGTCCTTGTACTTTCCACGATAATACGGTGAATTGGACAAAACAATTCACGCGTTGGTGCTTGAAGCACAATACACCCAGTGGTCTTTGCTGAGGTTCGTAAAGGTTCAAAAGGGTTGGAGATGAACAGCCAGCCCCTCTACCCTATGTCCAACTTACATCACTCCCCGTCAAACAGGCACCTCCCCAGTTGTGTTTTTCTGTTGTGAAAATGCTTCATACATGTTCTGTATGTGGTCGCAAGGATTCATAATGTGAAAGAACAAGGTTTTTACATTGCTGTTATATTACTATTTAGAATTGAATGGAATTGATGTATTCTCTTAAACATGTTTCACCTTTGTAGGAGCCTATGTTCATGTATTATTCAAAATCATGGCCCTACAAAGCCTGTTATAAAAATGCTCGGTGTTGGCTGACTAAACATAAAACATCTTCTGCAACAACAGCCCCAACAAAACAAAAAAAACCAAACTCGGTTGGGGAGAAAGACAGGACTGACATACTTGAGATGGATGTGGTGGGGCAAGGATGCTCATGCAGAGAGGTACAGAACATATACGTGTCCTCCTTGAGCACACCAGTTTCTTCAAGCTGATAATCAGCAGAAATTGATGTCTTCCATCAATTATTCTGAACATTTCACATGCAAAAGCAGTTTCCATCAATTTGCCGCAGTATCGATTTCATTAAATAATTTTTCTTCCGATGCCGCACGGCTGAGAGACATTTGGTTACTTATGAATTAATAAAGAACCATTGATGGAACAAGCCTAGTTATTTGGAATTAGATTACTACACCAAGCAGACTCTGCTTTGTATCATCGGCACGCGTTGCAGTAAAATCCTAACTGCCACTGTTGATTTTGTTTCAACTTCCGACTATACATCCTCATCAAAGATGTGTTTCAACACATTGATCACAAGAAATGCACATTTGATCACGAATGTCATTGATCAGTTTGTTTATTATGAAATAGACATGTGTAGATTTCAGCCGCGCTGTCTCTACAGCGCTGGGCACTCTGGCTTATCTCATGTCTGTAATGCTATCGATCTTCTACGTTCTTGACAGCCGCTTTATTAAAACCCAACAGAGGACGGGGTTCTCAGGGACTTGGGTACGGATAACGGTTGACGTGGAAATTACATTTTGAAGCCACCCACTTCTCTGAAAAAATCCCATACAGCCAAAGCACCAGTTTGGCAAAGAAGCAGATATTCTCACGAGGGAGTTTTGATGATTTACTGATGACATAGTGCACTTGAGAATCGCCATATTTCATCAATTCCGTTTTTGGCATGATTGATTATATCTATCCCGCTTGTAACGTTAAAAAGGAATATTCATATGAGAACATCTCTGTGCCTCATTTCGTATGACGACTTGGAAACATGGAACATTATTTCGTTTACGTCGATGACCGTTGTGACACGCCTGTGTGGACACACAAAGCCTGTTATCTGATCCATACACTAACAGTGGATTCTTACTACTTTAACCATAAATCAAGCGTATATTCATTTGCAGAGGTTGTAAAATTGAGTTTAGGGTTCCCTAGGCGGGTTAAACTATTTTCTGTTTGTTTAAATACCTAAAAATCGCCGATGCACCCATACACTGATTCCCTCCCTCATTGTGTTTCGTGTCTCATGTTTAATTGAAAGCCGCAGCAGACTCTCTGCAGCCATTGATGAAGTGTTGAGCATCGTCTCCTGCTGCCCCAGATTTGACAAGTCTCGGTCGGCTTTAACTGAGTCGCACCCTTAATATGTGAGAGGTCGTGGAAACCAATACAAAACATGCCATGAAATGGTTAAAAATGTAATTGCTAACTACATCCCAATGACAGTCGGTACACGTTGGAACAAGCGCGTGTCTAGAATGATGCTGAATTATTTATTAAACACGACTGAAATCAGTCTAATTCAAGTCGAGTTCGTTAGATGAAAAGCCACGATGAGAAATCACAAACATTGTTTCCAAGAAGAGGCGCTCTCAGCATAAATCTTTCAATTACTTCAAAATGTCTGACAGTTGGAGTCTTCTAGCTGATTTCCAAGTCCCTCCAGATCTACTCTCCATCTCGCCATTATTCGGAGCCAGTGGGGCAGCGAAAAGAAAGAAAAGCTGGTTTCCAAGCGAGTTCCAATAATTGCTAGATAATTACCCCATACCTTATCATGTAGCGAACCCCTCACCGGGATCGCGCTTGTGCAGCAGCGACCGCGGTTCAGGCCATCCAACCGAAAGCGCACAAACACACTTATTTGCGTCTATATCGATCACGCCTAATGCCTATGTTTAAAACATGCTGTGAAGTACTATAAAAGAAACGGCAGATTTAGGTTCCGCCTTGTCTTCTACATTAAATACAAGATACATACTCAAGCTTCATATATATTAAGGAACACATACCGTCGGGAATAGCGCAGAGCAGGAAGTATTGTAGGATACAATTTGCTAATGCTGTTCTTTACAATGTAAACGTTGCACATGAATAATCACACAATCCAACAATAACAAAGCCACTGTGATAATGACTAGGAATTAATTAGCCTAAGTAGAATCTAATGACTTCTGCTCGATCAGGGAGAGGTGGCGCCGCTCAGCCACACCTACTCTGTTTCACTGTGGAAGTGACGAATGGGTGTCAATGGTTGTTTATGTGTATCCATGGCTACAGCAATGCAATCAAATGGTATTTCACATAGTTAGGTGTCAATTATTACCAGTATATACGAACGCAGTAGCAGATGGACACACGATGCATGGTGGTCAACATATGTCAATTTCAACAGCTGACTCATCTATTTCAATCTGTCAAGTGACACATGTACATGGCACTGGTCATGATAGAGTTGTTGAGTAAAACTATTTCTAACAATCGACCAAATGAACCTCTTGTCTGCGTAAGACTTCTATTTACAGTGGAATAATGACAGTTGAGGCCCTGCGTGTTCCGCTGTGGATGGTGATTGATGACGTGGCTCGCTAATCTACCGTCACCTATTACATAGTCAGCCACAATTACAGACTCAAGGAGATTGGGAAATACGTTTAGAGGAAACCACTAGAAACATGAGACCATCATGTTGGACGAGACGTTGAAGTAGCAGTTGTTTTCACTAAAGTGTAGATTTACCGAGGTTGATTGAAACCCATGTATCAAATATACTGTCTAGATGCTGAGTTCAACTATACATTTGCTCTGTTTGCAACTATACAACACTCATACATCAGTTGTATGCGTATTGTTACTTATTTTCTGATCGATTGTACATATGTTGTTAAAAATGTTCTGATCAGTTAGATCTGTACTGTTACAAATGTTCCGATCAATTGGACGTGAACTGTTACAAATGTTCTGACTGACGTTTCTTTCGTATTTGTACACATCAGGATCAGCAAAGATAACTCCCTGACAAAAGAAAGTGACTTCCACTGTATGTCGGTGACTTGAAGCAAACAAGGAGTGGTTGTTCAGTTTCAGGTATCATGGCTGTGTACCATTTTGTTGACGATTCCAATTTTCAAGTGTATTCTTTCTTTTCGGTCGACTGTGCATAATCCGAATCTGCACCACCAACAATGGTCTCGTGCTGACTCGAGAGTATATCTGGATACCATCTTAATGCAATTACGTGTACATATGCGCATTACTGACGATATATATGTTATACTTATTACACATCTGTTTTCACTTATGCCCATCATACATACATCTCCAGACCCATATGACGGTCTCAACCTGAACAGCGATGACATAAGCATGGTTTTCAGAATCCCTGAACAGAAATGGTGATATTAAAACCAGAAATGGCATTGTATGCGATCACGGCTTCAATATGACGTCTCAGGGCCGTGTGTTTTATCACCCTCAATCGTTAGACTATCTCGGAGTTAATGGCATATTGATCTGGGCTCTTCCCGCGAGATCTGATGATTAGCGTTAGCCCGGCCTTTTCCGCTTGATTAATCACAAGTGCACTGAGACTCATTGTAAGGCTGGGTTTGACAAATTCAATCCAGGATTTGAAATTTTCTCTTCGAGTACCAGTCTTGCAAATGGGGTAGTAATTTCCTACTGAGGACTTATTTGATAGCGTCACAATGAATTACACAAGAATGCTTTGGGTTTCGTATAATCGAATACTCAATATCTGTCGCCATTTTAAATGATTATTTCAAACTGAAATGCAGCTGTTGATATTCAACAAAAAGCGTTTTTCTCCAACAGAAAACAAGGATCATGACTGCTAACATCATCCTAAATCATATTTCGTTTCAGATATTCCCGAAATTCACATCTTTAGTACAGATGTAAATATGTGAAATAGGAATTGATCCAAAAATGTGGTTGTGGAACGTGGCATTTGCCTTTGTAGTGTAAATGTTGGCAAGTCCACTCATGCTTGGCAGAAACTGGTTATACGTCGATGTTTTAATAAATTGAACAGTCGTTGCAGCCGCTGTAAAATTCAGTTAATAAACACTGCCCCTTGGGCATGAAGTAAATCACACGGAACTCGATATACCGGTGTCATTGTAGTGAAATGAATATTAAGTAGATGAAAATTTGATGACTTCAGATCCCAGGACAAGGGGTGCTGGATTATATGTCATGTCAAAACAGACTGGGCACTGTTTGATTGCCTGTTCATAGCCAGTCGCTAGTTGGCGTGCATTTTCTGAAGACCTGCAAGATAGCGTTTCGAGGTTGCATTGCAATAATCCATTGACAAGGGGTACGTGAAGGTCAGTCAGTGGTCAAAATGACCGCTCTAAACATCGATTCAGATGTTGATTGCATGCAACCAGTCACTAAACAACTAACCAATTACGTCGTTATGTGACAGTTCTGTCGTTAATAAGCCGTGTTGCTAATAGGTACTACACTTGAGTAATTAGATCTGATTTGTAGCTGTTGTATTTTCAGAATGTTTAGTATCGGTAAACTGTCGATACGTTAGTCACTATATTCACTTTTTAAAACTCATCACTGGTGCTTATAGATTGATTATTCATTTCATGCACCATTATACGTTCTATAGTGACTTGTGTCTCGTAGGCAATAAGGCCGGATGTTATATTTTAGCAACGTTTTAGACTATGTATGTATATTTTAGCAACGTTTTAGACTATGTATGTATATTTTAGCAACGTTTTAGACTATGTATGTATATTTTAGCAACGTTTTAGACTATGTATGTATATTTTAGCAACGTTTTAGACTATGTATGTATATTTTAGCAACGTTTTAGACTATGTATGTATATTTTAGATATGTATAAGGCGTAACACATAAATAAACATGAGGTGATGCTCATTCATTACAAAGCAAAGCCATCCTTAGACTAATGCATAGTCTCTGAATATATATAATTTTGCTATCAACAAACTAAGCCAAATAAATTGAAAAGGAGCTCAAGGGAGACCATTGATTCAGAACCTGGGAAATCTAGACTTGCTTTATTTATGGTTTTATCATTACAGAGAGGGCATGGCAGTACTGAAAATAATGTGATTCAGGGACATTGAGACAGACTTCCTTATACTTAGTTGCCCGACCAATATTCCATCTTTATCTTTATCGTCATTTTATACATAGCACCTACCAAAACCACACGGGCCCATGTTGTTCGTGAAATGAAATGTTGTGTTTAGGTTGAATGTTTTCATGCTGGCAATGTTGTTCATGTTGGTGATGTTTGTTTTGATGTTGTTGTTTATGTTGATGACGTTGTGATATTGGCAATGTTGTTTTGGTTTTTCATGTTGTTCTTATTTGTGTTACCATATATCATTAAAGGATATGCTGGCACAGTTCACATTTGATTGTATATGCGCGCGTTTATTTGCCATTTTTGTCTACATTCACAGTTGTTTTCTTGCAGTGAACTACACATGTGACCTTTAACTGTCTCTATTAGAACCTCTCTCTATCGTTTGTCCTATGTCGGATAAAAATAACGATAGGTTATATATCTTAACCACTTCAAATAAACTCCGGGAGAAGATTTATGTAAATCCGAAAGCCAAGAGTCTCGACACGTCATGTAACTGTGCCATCAGCTCAATATATCAGAACAAAATAAAAGTAAAGATTTACTATAGATGACTGCAATACCCCGGGACTGATTTCATTCAAGCCATATCAAAATCACTCTCTCCGTGCTTGTTTTCCAAGACTGTAATTTCCCCAACAGGAACAAAGACTCGGATTGACGCAACCTGCCTCCCGGTTGATCCAATCGAACACGCTTAGAGGCAGTGTGTGTGTAATAACCTCATACTTTGCTCGTCCATCAGACAAATAGAGCAGCACCCTCATTACCGCTCAGCTTCAAAGCGCCATTAGGGAACGCTTGATTTTTTGCTTTCTACTTGACAGCACATCAAATGTTGCACATTCACCACCAATGCCCATGGACAAAGCCGCGTTGAGCCCTCAGCGGGTGGCAATGGCCTAGGTAACAGGCGAAATGTCAGCGTACTTTTTGCATGTATGATAAAATATTTTTTCACTTTTGAATATATACATAGAGTTGCGTTGCATTGACGCCAAGGAGAAAATGCAGTTAAAAGCGATTGAAAAAGATTAGTAACGCTTGATAAATTAAACTCATTTGCCCATTCAGTGTGTTTCTTTTAATGTTTAATGAGGCCAGAGATGGCTATAATCTGTGAACGGGTTTATAACGAGATCAACAAAGTTAATTAGGGATTTCATTTCTCCTTGGTGTCATTTATAAACAAAATGAACGGGTTTTTATCCTTTTTTTGTCACTTATTCAAATTAAATCAACATTAAATGGTGCTTTGGCCTCCTATTTTTATTCCTGTATAGCACAAAGGAAGTTTAATATTTAAAATTAGTATTTAATAAAACCGTTTTAATGGACAGAAAATGAAAATGGTGACACGTCACATACTAAATGAACACAATTATTCCATCACTAAACAGCGCAAGATACAAAAACAGTTTATTATCCAAATGTTCCATGCAGAAACAGTAACAATATCTTATAAACTAGATAAACGAGATGTGTGCCATTCACAGAAGCAGGGGGTGTTAGATTTACAAGATTGATAAATGCAAATGGTGAAGCCAAAGAGGAAACAGGTGAGGAATAGAAATTAAACATATGGCAGTATATTCCATTCCTTTGGAAACATTTCATCTGTATGGATATATATTACTTTTTCTCGTTGGCATTGGCATTGGATACTGGTATGCTATCAAAATGGAATATCCCCTACTTTTTGGAATGGTTTATAGTAAGTCAGTGAAACAGTACGTATACTGTTATAAATGTGTCGTGTACGTTATTCGTACTGGTGATACAGATATTTTTTATGGATGGGAGCACCTTATTTACCACAGGGACTAAAAAGAGCACAACGTGTATACACCAGAGGATCAACGAAGCAAACAAAATTTGTCATTCAATCGTGTGAAATATTCATAATTATTGAGTTTCCTCTGAAAGGGCGACAGGACTCGAGTGCAACATAATATCACAGTGTCACCATTTACTCTAAACGCGGCAAACGTTGAACTGAAATTGTAGGCTGTTGGGAATAGCGTGTTCTACATGGGACGATTCTATTATATGGGTGTGACGTGTCCTAGTCTTCTCAGCTGTCTAAGTAATCTGTGAGATCCTCTTTGCGCCAGGCCTGCTACAGTGAGACCTTCTATCCCCTGGGCGAATTATTCTGTGCGCGGGATTCTCCATGTTGTTTTGAAACAATGCCCGAATCATATTACGCGTGTTAATCTCTCTTTGAACTAACACGTGTTAGTTTGGCACAGCGACCAGTGCATGGAGCATTAGACCCAAGCAAGTCTTTGAAAGTGTTTGCAAACACATGTAGTGTTTCGTAACCGACGGCATTGAATGATACTTTGAAGGCTGTTTCAGTCATGTAATCGCTTCGAAGGTTATTCCGATTATTGAGTCACAACAGGCCAGTACATGAGCGTACATTACGGCGGAGTACAAATATATCATACTCTTTACTTAATGCAAGGTATGGTTTACATCAGGTAAATCCAAACAGAAGATAGAATCTGATATTATACTGATAGTACCTATATTTTATAGGTAAATATAGCCGTGTGTGCGTGTGCGTGTGCGTTTGCGTGTGCGTGTTTAGCACTACCAACTAGGTGATTACACCGTAGAAAATAGTTCTTTTGACATTTTATACCAGCTTTTGTCATCAGTGGCAGATCACGATCGGATACTACGATTTGAATATGTGAGATTTCCCCTTTTTAATCAGTGTTCATCTAAATTTCAACAAATCGAAGTGGGGACGGGAAAACATCTTTGCTGATTTCAAATTACACACGAAATGTCTTTTTTGAAACGAATCCATTCGATGTAAATCAATACGGGATAAAAGCGCCATCTGTTGTGTATTACATCCGGGCAACTGCAGGTAGCTACTGTCAGTCAATATGTTCATTGTGAATACACGAGAGATATTCAAACACCGACGAGGAAGGTTCTGATTGGCTCACCGACACATCCACATCGAATGAGAATGTATTTGGGGATGTGATATGTCAAGATTTATTATTGATATGAAAACAAGTACTGATATTGTCATGTTAATTACGATGCGTGATTTAGACACGGCGCTTTGTGCGTTCCGGACTTAATTAAGGTTACTATTGATTTTGTTGAGAGTTAAACAGACATTGTTTATATCAACCTCTTCTAGACATGTAGTTGAGTGTAAATATTGACACAGGGGGATGAACGTGATCGGTGCATGAGGATCATTGATATCATCATTGTTCTACATTGTGAAACAGCAGCATGCAGAGATGACGTGAAACATCAGCATGCAATACAGGTGATGTGTTTCACGTTTACAGGTGATGAGCGAGAAATATTTACAAATGATATGTTGCGTCTATCTACAGGATCATCGTTATAAATTTTCACAAATGGCATAATTTCTATGTTTACAGTGGACATGCTTTCTGTGTGTAAAGGTGATATGTTCTACATGTGTTCATGCGACATGCTCTGTGTGTTCACAGGTGACGTTCTGTGAGTACAGGTGACAAATTCTCTATGTTTACATGTGACACACATGTGTCCACAGGTGGCATGTTCTTTAAGTTTGCAGGTGAAGAAAGAAATGAAAATACTTCGATTAGAACAAAAACAGGCGGTCATTTCATTAATTGTGAAGAATGATCCGACTCAAACAAACATTGAACACATCAAAACCAGCCTGGAAAAGTATTGCAGTAGGCAAACATCTCCTTCCGTTTCCTCTTTTGGAATATAACATAAACCCTTTCAGTTATTTCAGTTTTATTGCCTAATCACTCCACTCCCAATAAAACGAAAACAACCGAGACAATCATGACATGCACGAACCCCTATGATAGACTCAGGCTGTTTCCAACATACTGTATGACTAGGCATGAGTATTTGTATCGTGCGTTGTGTATATCACATACAAACACATTAACAACCTTTGACACAGACTTAAGATATGTCTCTAACTTATACACAGACACAACTATATATATCGTGTATATTTTGGATTGGAGACACAATTATACCGTAATGAGATATCAACAGCCTTTGACCTCGTATCAGGAAGGCCTCTGGCCTAAATGTGACACCTTATATCCTGTTGTGTCCGTCGGCTGAAACGCATCGGTTGGGCTAGTGCACCTGTGGGCGTTATCCACGTGCAATCTAATATGTGTTTACCTATTTACATTTGCTTGTAAACAAATGAAATTAAGTTTATATTTGATAACCTTCATCTAAATTTAGGTCACGGTGGTTATCAAACCCTAAAATTGCTCACATTCTAGATTACATTTTAAAACATTGCTATCATAAGGTCTTTTTTATGTTTACTGTTTTGACTTTTCATAACAATATTAATGAAAGCCTGAAATTATGCCTCTGTGGTATCTTTGTATTGTGGAAAAAAAGAAGGATCAATTAAAAGGGATGCTGCACTTAACCGAAGATTTGTCTCATTCAGTCACGCTAATTTTGCAATGTATAAATAATCCAATGAACACGTAGAAACAAATCCACCTTTCACTTTCCATTTCAAATCGACATAGGATTTGAAATAGTCTCTCGTGTAATAAAAACACATTTAATTACCGCCGTGTTGCAATTAACAATACCATCTGTCAATCATAACCATGAACTATATCTCGAACGGTGTACATTGATTACGTTAAGTTCAATAACAACGGAGAAAGCTCAACTACTTTGTTATCTGGGGGTGTTATTGATTACAAACACTTAGACTGGCGTGCTCGTGTAGATGAAATAATACACAATGTTTCCTCGAGCTCCACATCACAGCTGTTAGAAAAAGGCAAACTCGCATTGAGCACAACATGGCGTTGTCTGAGCGGTAAAACGAAGGAGACAAGTCTCTTTCAGGCCATGCCGCGTTATATAGAGGGTTTCCCTATTCATACTTACAGCTATTGCAAAATTGTTGTTCTTCAAGTAAAGGCAATGCCACAACCTACAGCCTCCAGGATACAAACTTAAAGGGGTTGTGTTTGAGTCTGAATAAAAATGCACGACCAGTTGATTCACAGATTCACTATGTTCCCTAAAATGTACCTCGCAACTATCTCACGTTCGTATTTGTTCACAAACTAATATTTATTTTGAATTTAAAAGTATTACACGCTGGAAGTACGACAAAGCCGATGCTTACAAAGCTGCAACACCTGTCAATCTCATTTGAAATTGCTCTCGGCTTTGATCTCGATAGAGGAATTAATATATTTTCAACAATATTCTGCACAAATTGGAATATTCGCAGTCCAGCTAGATGAATACTTAACATGAACAGCAGTGTGTATAAACATATCTGATAATGAAATCGACAGTCACTTTGGTCTTATTACCAACATGTATGTCAACTGAATTTGAAATGGAGACCACAACATGATTCCGTTACAGCTGGTGCAATCAACACGTAAATTGGTAGATTTGGATGCTGTATGCACAAATACACCGCCTCAGATATTTCATCGCGTTATTTCTGGCATATTTTCGTGATGAAAACTGAAATTTAATCTTGAATTAATGCGTTCGGCGAAGGAAATGCGGCCATTCAAACACGTCTCTGTTGTGCTATTGTGTATTGTGGCGAAGGATCTTAAAGGGTACTAGGTGCTTGTTGTCGAGAGTTTTATTCACAAATCCGCTAAGAAATCCGATTCACTGCGATTTTAGTGTCACCCGCGCATGGAAAGGCCTGACTTACCCCCAACAAAGCGAACACACTTGGCCCGCCAGCTCTCGGTGATAGCACAGCCCAGCTTTTATTGCCATGTGACACACAGTGAAATAGGAGATAATTCATTACCTCATTTGTACGGTACATTCTAGCTGTAAAAGGTGACTTGGCAATCTGCCAGAGGACCACAGGGTAATAAAATCTCATTATCAGAAAGCACTTGTATCAAGTCTACCCTTTAAAATAAAAACTCCTTTGTTGAATGGTGTAACGGTGCGTCACGCCCTTCTGTCAAACCAACTATCTTGTTCGGAGGGCAATTAGGTCCGGTTTTTGTCAATTTCAGCCAGATTAACTCTTAAAGCAATCTACTTGGTCTAATTCTGACCACACAATTGCAGATCTTTGGCTCCAGGCCATAAGGCGTAGTACGTATCTCAAAAAACGGACAAACAAAGAGCGCTGGTGTTGCTCCCTCGTACAGAGCCTCACGCTAGGTGGGCAAATTCAACGCTTTGGTCGACACGGTGTCAATTGACTTTGTGTTGAGATACGTATAGAGACGAGGTGACGACAAAGGGTAAAGTAGATGACAAATATTGCTACACATCGACCCGATCGGCGAACAAAGGACTTCATCATTGTCAATCAATCGGCGTGTTGAGTTGCAATAATACGCATTATGTCTTACAAGTGACTTCCTGTGTACAAAGAACTGGGACTCAATACATCACAGATATATATAGAGGCTAACAAAACAATACCCGAATATATATACACACTAATGAGGTATTCGCTTTTGGTTTCGTGTTTGTCGTTTACAGTAATACAGAAATATACACAACTCCAAGTCATATGATATAGAAGTGTAAGTGGCAAGTTTTTCGGTTCTAGTTTAAAGTTTTACAGGTCAGAGTAGTACAGAAATATAACTGTAAGTCAGAAATATGATGTACAAGTGTAAGTAGCATGCGAGTGAAGTTTTGAAATCCTAGTTAGAAGGTTTACAAGTTAGAATAATTTTCTAGTGCAACTCTAGATAAATCACATGTTGTTCAGTTGTAGGTGTCTTGTGAAAGCGTCCAAACCCCTTTAAACCAGGTTTACAGGCTTCAGCAAACTTTTGAGTATTTTCCGACACTAATGGTTTTAATGTTATAAACAGATATCTTTACAGTTATATTGATTGTTACATTTCAGGAAAGCTATTATTGGTTTGTTAATAGCATGCTTTTCTCCTCACTATTGTTATATCTATAATTTATGTGTGTTATGGACCGGTATTTAGATAAGCAACATACTGCTTGTTTACCAGTCCGGTTGCCCTTTTGGGAATAATATGTGTAAAGCATGTTGGAGTCTGGACAAATTCAACCAGCCATTGTTCATCCACATATTGGTATCATACTTCATTGTTTGTATATGTGATATTTGACATCAAGGCACTCAGTATTCCAGATCACAGTAAACAACATCTATTGTCATGTTGGAGTCAGCAAAAACTCATCAGCCAAATGATCATGTGATGATGACATTGTCCACGTCACCGGTGACGGATTGACAGAAGCATGTACGTCAGCTTTAATTGTGTCAATACTTCTAGATACATATTTAAAAAGCACAATATTGTTTTAATCATGACAGGGGTTTAACTGTTTAATGTCAACACAACGTTTTATGTAGTCATAATTCATCCCAACACCCTAACACCCAAACTTGGAAACTCTCTATGATCTCAATTAGAAGGCGAAGTCTTGCTCACAGCGGTCTTGGAATTGGTCAGTGAATCATTTTGTTTGACTGTCATGTTGCAGTATTTTCAGCTATTACGCGTTGCCATCACTGTGTCAACCCGACCATTACTTACAGTCCAAGGACTATACATAGTTTCTACTCCGAAAAGACGAATGGACATAAGTAGAGAAAAATCAAAAACACAAAACACAACTCTTTTTAACAATCTTGGAACAGACCAAATAAAAGGAACATGCCTACCGGCAAATAAATTTACTTAACACTGATTCATACAACTTGTATTTTGAAATGAATCAAGTTTTTGTTAATCAGCAAGCAGATCTTCTTCCCAAATCGAAATATAATCCTTGTGGGGTGAATATGATCTCTTGCCTAGCAGATGCTATCAGTTATCACAATTCATCTATCCCCAATTTGTCCAATAATGACGGCTCTTGCTTCAAGCGAGAGCATCAAGTTGTGACATACGACTCACAAGGAATTGTATTAGATAATATTTGCAAGTTCATCCAAATGGATATTACAAATTAGCATCGCTACCGTCTGATGGAGGTGTAAGGAGTTGCTGAAAACGAGATGAATCTCATAAGGTAAATTCAGACTCTGGACAGGAGTTATACACAAACGGGATTGGATTGCCTTATTTTGTTGACCAAAATGCCTGACTATCAGCTCCGTAGAGTAGAGTCATCGCACGTTATCTAAATGTTGTTTTTGTGTCTTGACGTTCACATGTGAACAAACATACTTTATAAATTTAAAGATAGAAGAAACTGTCATATTTTACAAATCTGCCTGTTTTCAAAATGTTCTCCCAGTTTTGAACAAACACAAGTACACACACAAACACTAACAGCAGACACCTAGGTTCATGGCGTTTTTATCGAACATGTTCGATGGACTGACATTCGTTTCAGCATAACATAGTACATTGTATATGGTTACAGAAAATGAATTCGACCCGCCAGTTGTATTGGTAAACAATTATAAACAAACTGTAATGGCTGCAAATACATGCAGATAAAATTACCAGTGGGATTCCCTCGGCACGTGAGTCGGATAAACACATTGTGGAGTCGACGCAGTCATCAACACAAGCACGTGGAGATACAGTGTGTACTTATTACACGTGAATAAAGCGTTAACGATATCAGTCCAGCGTTTGTCAGTTCTTCCAGTCTGCAGAGAAGGCGAGGGGTAATTAACAACAGGTTTAGTGAAGATAACTCTATTTGTTGGCCTGTTACAACCGGCTAACATAATCAACAGGCAGGCAGATGCTCCCTAGACGAACCTCCCGGGGAGCAGGCCAGATGACGGTAGGGCGGAGCAGGGAATGTGGGTAGGGCAGGGAAGGAGGTTAGGTGAAGGGAAAAACAGGGTAGCGAAGGATAAAGAAGGGCGGGGTAGAGTAAGTAGAATAAAATGTGACAGGGAAGGACAGAGCAGGACAGAGAGAGTAGATAATACAACAGGACAGAGCAGATCAAAATCGACAAATCGATCAGCAGAATAGATCAGGATTGAGCAGAATCTGGTCGAACAACTAGTGGATGGAAGATGGCAGAGAAGAGTGAGTGAGTTTAGTTATACGCCGCTTTTAGCAATACTCCAGCAATATCATTGAGTGGGACACCAGAAAATGGGCTCCACATATTGTGTCCATGTGGGGAATCGAACCCAGGTCCTCGGCGTGACGAGAGAGCGCTTTAACCGCTAGGCTACCCCACCGGCCTGGCAGAGTAGAACCGGACACAGCAGAACAGCAATATCACTGCAGTGAACACCAGAAATAGGCCACGGAAAGACTTCTTTAGATGCACAGCTTCTTTAGTATCAATATGAACGACCAGTAAAGGGATTCACATCCACAGGGGAATCGAACTCAGGTTTGCTTTGCGATTGCTTTAACCACATTTCTACTGCCCTACATACCTAAAATAAATAGGAGGTCGACATCAAGTAATGAATGGTGTCATGAAGTACAAATAACAACACAGAGTTCAAACTGTTAGTTTACTAACATTTTACCCGCATGCCGGGTAGATTTATCAGCTGACAAGAAAATTTACCAGTTCAAATTTAAGATCTGGTTAAAGGAATGATTGCCAATATTGGGTTAAAAAATGCCACTGAAGCTAAAACGCTGTAAGATCTTCTTTGAACTGCTTTCCTGCCAACACAACATTTAAATAAAACGAGGAGAAACAAAACTCTTTTTCTGCCCTCGGTGTAGTTTATAATTCAAGAAGTGTTATTCTCCGCTAAACTGTGATTAAACCTTCATGGGGAACGTTAACAGTGGCCACGCAGGAGACCAGGCCATTCAAACAAACATTTAGCTCGTTAGATACTTTAACGATTTTGTTTGCTAAAACATGCAATTGATTCGAAGTTTATTGTCCCAAATGCTTTGCCAATGATTTGTGAGCCACGGTCATATGTAGTATTTCTTCTCCGCAAGCTAAACACATCTTCTCATTTGAGTCTGACTTCGTATTGGATTTCAGTTTATTGGTATTTTATAGATGTCAGACTGTCGTGCCAACATGCCAGTGAAGCTTTGTCTGGCTGGGAGGAAGGTAGTTAAAATAAACACTCACTTTTTGTTCGTTTCATTTACCAAGCTTTCCCCCTTAAGACACAGACAAAGTGAGGAAGATCAATTCTTTCCTTAGTTCTACATTGATCCTGGCGTGTTTTTCTGTCTTCAGATACTGCCCAAGTCCTTAACGAAGGTCCCGTCCCTAGCAATATCAGTGACTGGTGAAACAGCACAGTTGACGAAGTTGTTAGATCTTCAAAGTATTTGCTGTGATCTGGACGAGGTTAATTAGGATTGTTACTATGCCATCTAGACACGTTTGACCTAAAAACCTTTCTGAAGTGTCATGGCGTGAATCTTTCCGCTTTAAATTGGACTTCATGAGCCCTAAAGGTCACGGTCTTCTCTATCCAGACTAATCGACAGCTTTTAGTCTGCAGTCAAATGAACAAACTCTTAACCGAACAGGTACAGTACTGATCAAAACAAACATCCCATGACTGCAACAGGGGCGTGAGTATTATACATCACGTCCCGTTCGGACAGTGTGTCTTTATGGTTGCTTATCAAAACAGTCGTCCTCTATATCGCGACAAAATCTGGAAAAATGTGTTTGTTCAGGTTACAAATTAAACTGCTTGGAACACCGAGAAGATGTTTGGTTAGAGCAAATTACGATACTAACAATAGGATTCGCTTCCATAGCGGTGAACTATGCTGATTCGATGATTTTGTTATTTATTGAACAGTCAGGCAATCTCTTGCATTCACTAGTTTGTCTCTCCAACTAATCATATCATGCAGTGACAGTTCTCGCTAACGCCTGATGTTCAGTGATCCATTCACCACTATTTTGACTTTAATTCTAGATGGAATCTGATTCGACGGATAATCGAGTCTGGTTATAATTAGACCTTATATTTGCCGATAGAATTTGTTGAATGATTTCACTTTCCATCGCCTGTAAGGTGTATGATACACAGTGAATGATACAGACTATTCACGACACAACCATATATTGCTTGATTTTGTTCTAACTCCGCAACCAACACTATTTCAACTGTGTAAAAACGGTCTGTACCAAATCTGAATCAGCCCAGAGGCCGACATCCGTGCTGCAATACATACACGTGTGTGGTACCAAGAGAAATTTGGATTGGGTTTAGTTGTAGCGTCTTCATAGTTGTCCGAACTGATACAGCGGTGATCTTACTTGTACAGGTTCCTTTAATCATGTAATATCGTTTTACGCAGGATTGAATTTGAACATAAAATATGGGTAAACAAAACGATCGATCACCCGGGATTTGTCAGATGTTTATGCTATAGGATACCAAGACTAAAGCCTAATCTCTGAATTTGTATGATTGAAAGGGAGCCCCAGTGAGAAAGAACATTCAGGGTAATTATAGGTTTGCTCCATTTAGAGCTTTAGCATTGCAAACAGGGATGGACAGACTGGAAAATAAAGAGGTGTAGGGACCGTGAGACAGACTATCTGATTCCTTTATTCCATTTTCCTCCAGCCAAGTTACCATAAGCAGGTATTCTGTATTACAATACCTGTGTTTTCACACCTAGTCACGTTAAAGGAGGAATGAATGGCGGCTGTTATTCGAGGCCTTACCGTTGAGTGTGCGTATGGATAGAAAGCTCCTTTACCAGCATACTGCATATCGTGTATCTGTTTATCAAACTAATTCTGAATTCCGCACGTTTGATTGCTTTGGAGAGATAACATTTATATGATATACAAAATAATGGTTTCCTACTGGCTTTGCTGTTAAATTGTTCCCGGTGCACGTGCGCCAGCTGTCAGGGTACAGACGCTTTTTCTTTATGTCCAACATTTTTCCAGGCATATCCAGTATTTGTGGAATTTACATCGGCAACAACCGGCCATGGTGCTCATTTGCTGACAACATTCCAGAAAATACACTTATCAAGACACAACGTCTTGTTTTTCTTACGGTGTCAAATGTGTAATCTTTGTTATCTGATTTGCTGTTTGTTTGTTCTCTAAGTAATACAACCGTTCCTTGTTCCACCCAAACAGGGTTTTACATTTACCACGAAGCGATATCGCTTCTTAGACTGGTTCCACTTCCTACACCCGAAGACGACAACAGTGTGAAAGAGCAACTTTAAACCGAGAAGGAACCCAGTTTAGCAGGCAAACTCCGCACACCATAGTTGAGTTGGGAGTATATACTTGAGCGTTAGCAGAACAGCTGCGAAGCAGATATGAAAAGAATTTTTCGTGGAAACAGATTCCAAATTTCTGGCTGGTTGTAGGTGTCGGCTTGCTCATGTTCTTGAGGGGTGCCGGAGTCAGGCATGTGATGCTCCCCGCAAAGAGATGTTACATCTGTGAAGTCTGTTTCAGTTCACTTATGTCAGGGAACAAAGGCTTGGTATCTAGAACCTTAAATAAACATGTAATGCATTTTCTATTTTGAAAATACTGACGCATGTTGAAAGCCTTATTGTTTGAAAATAATATCATGCACTCAATCGCAAATCTGAAAAAATAACAATAGCAAAATAGAAAAGAAAAGGAACCATGGTAGGTGTGATTCAGCAAACCGTATATACAGATGCGCAAAAGAAACGCAACGTTGGTAAATGTTGAAGTTATGAACAACTTTAAATTTCGATCTGTGTTTTTTTGGTCGGTTTTCGTGCATGTTTTGAAATATTAGGGGAGTTCATCAGTGTTTGCGGAATGTGAAAAATCGCACCGATTATATACCCAACAGGGCGTTAATTACTCGAATACACGCAGGGCGGTCCTTGCATTACATGGAAGGGAAGGACTAAAGCACTCGAGACCTACAGAACATAGTCTCCGTTTCCGCAAAATATGTTATTTCAGAGAAACAATCCTTTTTAAAAGGCAGTCGGTTATGGGTAGGCCTTCAATCCAAACCCTGCTCCCAGTACACTCATCCATACCCTGGGGTGTCTTAGCTTTCAGACTGGCCTTCATTCAAATCACCCCCTGGAGCAATACAGACTGTTCGGTGTTTATCCCGGACTCGGCTGTTACAATACAACTAATCTTGTATACAATAGCTCTTTCCCTCCGAACCATTTCGTTCCGGCTTTTGATGGAAGTGTCTTGATCCTTGTAGCCGGACCATGCCGGGAAAGTGTGTCTTTGATTGACGCCACGGAGTGTGTCGGCGCTTTTGATGTTTATTGATTATATCAGCATGATTTATTGCCATAATGGTCCCCTTAGTGGTCTTGGGATATCACTATTCCATTTCACGTCTTCGTATAAGAGCCTCATCCCCCAACATACTCATCTCACAGATTCCTTTTGCATTTTTTTATTTACGACACATGAAAACTGCACCGAGACAGAGGATCTGTCACAGCCCGGCTGAAGTAGTCAGTAATTCATAGACTTCCATGATATAAATAGAAGGTTTGATCTACGACTGTCGATGGCAGATATGAATCTCCTGCCTCTTCAAGAGCTATTCATTACAGGCAAGGAGTCACAATAATCGATGTCTTGGCCCGCGTTTCCCGTAATGGACATATTTACTGCTCTGTTAAACATAGAACCGTAGATGTAGACACACATTTCAACGATTAATCGACCTCAATAACAACAATTCAGAATACTTAATATCCGGTAGAGCTGTGTTTATTCTTCTAATCATGGTCTGAATTAACATTTATGAATTTGGTTTGGTTTAGAATTTTGTTTCTATGAAATTAAAATGAGTATAAGAATTGCATTCCAGACACAAGCATATATGTTCAAACTACTGGAAATGCACATGACTGTCTGTCCCTTTACGGGGATGCCATGGTGACAACATTATAATACGACTCGGGCAGTGTGCCCGGAAGCTCCGGGACTTTGTCGAATGCGCTTGAAACAATCTCCAATTAGAAATAGCGTCATCCTATATATCTATGCCTCTTTGCACGAATATCTATCACAAGAGTCATGATTAGAGTGTCCGTGCCGTATCGTGGTCAGTGATGACCGTTCCCTGGTGATCAGTAGATTCCCTGTGAGTACAGCTGAATGACAACAATGTTCACGGCTCCACGGGAAGCCTAAGTACACCGTCGGTGACCACCCAACAAAGGCGTTAAAAGCAACGATTCTTTACTATGGCTGTAAGGTGTGTCAGAGAAAGGGATATTGTTGTCGGTTACTCTAACGTGACTCGACGCGTCAATATTTGGGACATTACTTACAAATACGTTTGCTACATAATTGCTGATCGCGAATACCATTTATGGATTTATTGCACCGAAATGGACACTTGGATATGAAATATTTCTTTCTTGTTGTCCGATAACGGGAGAACGTCTACGACATAGAGAATACAGTGTTGGTTAAGCCGAAACAAATTCTATTTAGCTGAAATTAGTGGTGAAAGGGACTTATATGAAAATAAGAGATGATACCAGGAAAAGAAAAGAACCGAAAAGGACAAGCATGTCCTGCTCTTGCGCCAATGCTCACACTATCTGCATGGAACGTCAGTCTAGGTTTGCCGACTATAACATGCAAAAATGATAGGAATATAACGAAACGATGCGTGTCATACGGATTTGATATGAGATGATAAAGCTGTACTTTCACTGACATTTTAAAGGAAAACTAATGAGGCTGTTTGTTTTCTTATCTCAGTTCCTGGTTTTGCTGTGTTATCCGTCAGGTTGTTTTAGGAACCTTTCTTCTGAGGAGCTGGCATATTTGACACATTGCATCAGGGCCAAAGGTCAAAGGCTATTTCGGGAAGCTGAGGAAGATGATCTGAAAGATGAAGGTACACGTGTATTTCTGTGATGCGGACGCTCTATCATGGTGCCAAAATGACGGTGCTGAAACTGAAGACACTAGTTATAATGTAATCAATGAATCAGCCAGTGAAGGCTTCAAGCCAAGGACAGTTGCCTGAAAAAGCTGAAAAACACTTGCAGTGTGCTAGTATTGCGCTAGCATTTTTAACACTTCAGACCGTTGAACATCCGGGGTAGAATAATAGGTCCTCACCAATCCTTGCTTGTCACGTAACCGGTAAAGGGATCGGGTGATCAGGCTCGCTGACTTGGTTGACACATGGCACCGGTTCCAAATTGCACAGATCGATATTCATGCTGTTGAACACTGGATTGTCTGGTCTACATTAGATTATTTACAGACATAAGCCATGGCTGGAATATTGCTGAGTGCGGCGCAAAACTAAACTCACTCACTCTATGCACTTTATATCATGGTCATATTTGAACACATCTTGTGCAAATATACTTGCCGTGGCAGTCAGATCATTCATGAATACGTCATATACTGTGTCAATTAAAACAACAACGATGGCGTCTAATAAGGGTACCTGAAGCAGATGTTGGCAAGGACAGGGTGATTTATTGCCATTGAAATTACATCAGGAATCTGAGCTGCTGTGCACAAGCGGCCAGTAATGCATATCTGTTGTTTTTCACCATCACATGTGCAAACGGCTTTTGAAACCGTGTTGGGCATCGTTCAGGCCATATGTTTCCCGAAAGTTAAAAAAATAACATGAATCATTATGTTGTCATCTCTGGGAACTATAAAACACATCATTTTCGAATTTCAGCTTTTCAAATGTGGTAAAAGATTGAAACCATATTACAACCTGCCTTCTCTCCTTTTCCCCTTTCTTCTCCCCAAAAAACTTCCCATTGACACGAGGAGCGCCATATCGATTGGCTCTTCCCGACTGCAAATCATCAAGATTGCAAAAAGCATGTGCTTGAAATCTTCAAACAGATAAAGCTTCATGCTTTGATTAGATAGGAACGCAGCAAAACCCCACACTGCTGTTTTCCCTCGCGGCAAGCGAACTTGTGAACTCGCCTTTACTGTTAATGCCCGTCTGTACGATGGTTGAAAATAACGGGTCAAGAACGATCAAATGTCTTGGAAAATCTCTTTACAGGCGGAATAAACCCAGACCTTTGCTCCTGGGAGAATTATAACATATTCCCATGTATCAGCTGCAATCTGTCATTAGAGGGCAATGAAGACCCGAACGGATGGACGTTACACAAAAAAACTTATCACAACTTAGAAGATGACAGTATCTTTTCCTAACTTAGCACGATAACACCATGATCTAGGATTGACACGTGACATTTTCTGACATTACTAGGATGTGTTACAATCTTAAGATGGATTGGCCACCATCGAGAGGCCATCTCCTGAGCTTTGAAGTTGGTCTTCTTAGGGTCAGAGAGTTGTAACTTGGAAACAAGTTCCAACACTCGTTTAGTGATCATTCATGTGATAACATCCCTCGGAATTAATGCTTACTCTTATCCTACACATGCATGCTTTTTGATTTCAGCTGTTCAGACTGGGTTTGGTCTTTTATAATTCGTAGATAGTCTATGACAAAATGCAGGAACGCATAGAACACGCAACCTATCTCTGTTTGAGCCTTGCCAAACTGACCATCACAAAAGACTTAAAGTTTACTTCTGCTGACGCAGTCTCGTGAGGCCAATTGTCGGTCTACATTAAAGGTTTCATGCTCCAAGATGTATTTTGTTTTGTATTTGGGACGAGATAATGAATGTATGATTAAAACCTGAAGCAGGATACACAGACCGACATAACTTTGGTGTAGGCATCATGATTGTATTCACTCTGTTCAATGGAACCTCTTTTATTCATATCGTAATAAGTGAAAATATGTTCACAATATTATAATGTTATTTGTCCTCCTGTCAGGGTGTTATGGGTGGTGGCCAAACTAATATATTATAGCGGACGCTTGTCACATCAAAAGAGTCCGGGTTTGATTCCCCTCATGGATGCATTGTGCAAGCCCATTTCTGATGTGCCCCGCCACGATTTTGTGAGATTTTTAAGTGTATCGTAAAATCCTATTCACTCGCTCATAATGTTGGGCAATCTCCGGCCATTCACTACGTGACATCGACTAGTGTAAAAACCGCCGTGTTAGAAAGGCCACTATGCTATAAACAACTGTATTACAGCCTAAGCTGAAGAGATGTTGAAATGTGTTCGGAAGTTTTGTCAGATCTACCCAGACCATAAACAGTGTAAACACTTTCGCCCTAAACAATCTCAGCAGCAAGTCTGATACTTTGCAGGATATTCCAGTAAGCCCACGACCATGCATTCACACCGGCATGTACATGTCAGAATAAGGCACAACTGTAAGCCGTTACATGTCCTGGACGTGAAAACTAGGCCTCATTATCACCAGGCTATGTCGTGGTGAGGGCTACCAGATGCACAAGCCAAACCCCATGTTTTATCTAGTGAAAGGTCTATTAACAATCTTTCGTGTTTACTGATTCAATATTCCAAACACACAGTTCTACTGTTGGATATCTAAGTGCGAAATTAGCCCCGTCTCCCGATGACTTAATTCCTTCTATCTACATCGACGCATTAACGAAATGTCACATCGCGTAATGAGGTTTGTTCATAGCACGATGCGAGGCGTTTCTTTGGCTGCCATTTCCACAGCTGATGTTAAAGATGCTTGTCAATTTCATGGGTCGTATGCAGCCGGAGGCAGCATAGAATAGAAAAAGCCGACTGTCAGGTTCAATTTGATATACAACAGAAGGATGGGTTTGTGTTTGAAGCCTAAAAACGCGTAACTCGGTTTGAAGTTCCTATTTGATACAAGAAGTGACGTTTGTTATCCCTGGTTGAAGTTGGTTTTTGCACTTATTCATAACAGGATGTGTCAAGATTGAAATCTACACATGATAAACACGTGGCGTGTTAATATCATTTTAGTGGGATGATAATGCGAAGTCGAGTAAAATGACGGCATACATCACGCATATTTATCCGAGAAATTTGTCTGCCATATTGAGGTGGCAAGGATATGTGTTTCAGAAAGAAATTCATTTCATCCGAATAAAATCACCATGGATGATAAATAGGACAGTGCTCTGTTAAGAATTCAATCCCAACCTGTTTATCTGTTATCTCCCTGCTTCTTAAATCGCTGCCACTATCTTTCATCCTTCTACAGAATTCATGAAAATCAATGCGAATGTCGTTAATATTTGAATGATAATCACATAACAATCAACATTATCTAAGATTACCAGGTTTGATATTACTCATTAATCGACATATTCTCTTTGTACATTTACCGTTATTGAATTATTACAAGTGCAGCTATTTCCCTACCTTTTACCGTATATTCTTTGGTCACCATATTTCATTGTTTTGTTACATAGCCTTGACTCCCAATGGACATGTCTTGGTGTCTACTACAAAGGTTATCAAGTCTATCTCCCACAGAGGATTGTTATGAAGCTAATGGACAACGTGAATGCTACTTATCAATGCTAACAGGATATGGCTGTCTTCGGTTGGAACACCCTGTTCGTAGTACGTTTGGTGAAGGCACGATCATTGTGGGTCAGCACAGATAGGAGCGGTCCATTGTGTAGACGGGGAGAGCGTACTACCATGCTTGTGGGGTTTGACAAGAGGACGTGTGGAGATGGTATGTCTAGACACCGTCTACTCAGGATATCCGAGGATCATTATATTTCTTCTTCAGCCCACCTCGTCAATGACACTGGCTTTGGAGTCGGGATCAATCACCCCCTCCCCCCCTGCCCTCCATGCCACCCCATCCCATGTTTATTTGGCTTGATCATTAGATTCTGTGACATTTTGGCATGAGGTGTGAAAGATTGGGTGAGGTCTTAACAGTAATGTTCTATCCACTATTTTTAAGATATGACAATTTTTACACCTTGTAAATGACATGTTTATGAAGTAGAATAACCGTCCGTGAAAACCAAGTTCACACATTCAGTGTAATCACTTTACAACGATACCAGCTGGCCATCGGGCGTTTAGGCTTGGCGTAATAACCTGTATGGGTTTAGTGAACGCCCTGCTCTGAATTATAAATAGTGAGTGAATAACATTTAACATAACATCGGCAATATTAATTATATAAAGTATTTAATGTAAGTAGTTAAAATCACCACTGACCCAGGTTAATAGGTGGTAATAACATGATAAACAGAAATCGTCAACAAGAACGTGATATTCATAGTCTATAGTTTGACTTTCAAAGTTTATGTTCTTGATTAAATATTTTGGTGAAAATTAGAAATATATTAAAAACGGTATTACTATTAGTACCAACTGGCTCACATGATTTATGCAGAAGTTATATGTGGTGTTTTGGAAAATTGCCTTCTGGTGTTTAATGCAACGTTTCTCACTGGCATTCAGCCCGCCATGTTGTTCGCCAAGTAAGCAATGTTTATGGTATCTCAGCGTGTTAACCAGCCAGGGGATAGCGAATACACGCTCGCGTTACATTCAACAGACGGCCGATATAAGCAATATTTCAGAAACAATGTAACACGTGATTTCTAACCATGTCCACGTGTCAGGCGAAGCCATCTTTATCGTGTTATCGCGAGAACAACGAGAACAGCGGGAGTTGGTCAAGTGTGCAGTGCGATTTACAGATTAGGTACCAATACCGCAGCTTGTATTGTTTTGAAATTTAAAATGGGCTTCATGGATAGGCTGATGCATATTAATAGACACCTGTGTCGTTGCACATACACTAGACTTATAGACCAGCGCTTTGTTTTGTTACTAATGTTTTTGTTCTTATTTCACGATTAACCCCTCCCCTTGTAAAAGTTCCATATGAAGATATTTCTATACATATTACACTTCAAACGCTCGTTGAAAGGCTGTTGAATTATGCTGTCTATGCCACAAACAATCAACGGATTCAGCTGACTAGGTTCTGTCTAATGCTTATCTATTGGTTATCAAGGTATTGAGTGGGTATCGTCTACGCAAATGTGATAGTTGTACATCGCAAATACCTCCTTTGCGAACAAGTACAAAACCAATAAAGAATACGGACTGCTTGGACCTCGGCCAAGGTATATAAGTTCTTTATATCCGAGCTTTATTTACAGCTCTGGGCTGAGTTGGGTGTGGGGATGGGGGGTGGGGGTGGTTAGGGTTAAAGAATTAGAGTCCCTTTGGCAGTGCAACCTCATCAGCGCAAGGACATTAATCTTAGATTCAAGGTAGTCAGTTGGGGCAAATCGTTTGTACTCTGTTTCAGGGGACGCACAAGAAGTGGTGTAATTGTTTCTCCCAATCAGCTCAATATAGTTTCTCATCAACTCCCAGAGCGGATGGCTGTTTATGAAGGCGTTTGTAGTAGACGTTTTGCCTGTAGAATAGCATCAACAGAATCTGCTGCTGGGATACTAATGTATTTATCTTAATCTTCTGTTTGCATGTGTAGACCAGTCACTGTGGCCAAATATGCTTGGATTCCGGTTTCTCCCATCGAGAGAACAGTCAGAAGTGGCCATTCTAGGAGCTCTTTAAATTAACACCCATCTGCCTTGTAGCTTAAGGAACCATTTCCTGACAATTTTAGGGCATTCATTGAAATGTACATGCTTTTGAAACTCATTAACTTGTGCAACAGATGAAATAGCATTTATTCATCTCTATATGAATTACCTTTTAATCTCTGTGTCCGCGTATGTGTTTTTTCTCCGTGATTATAAGACATAACATGAGGCAACATTATACCTATGTCATTGAAATTCTCATTGTCATACAGATGTAATGTTAAATTCATCATGTTCATGTGCGTGTCAACATACACAAAACAGTTAAACCGTCATCAGTTGAGTATCTCTAGGAAACCCTCAAGAACGACCATATCATAGTACTAATACATATACTAAATGACACAGTTCCAGTTTCTTTAGACGAATCTCTTGCATATGTGTCCAATACACAAAGAGATAATCATATCAGTTAGCTTTCCCAACAACTCTAACAATACAACAGCTTGCAAACAACATTATCTTAAATGGTAAATTGAAAAACAAATACTCAGGACCAAACATCACCAGGATCAATGTTGTTTCACTACGAAGAGGCACGTGTTGGCCTTAACACGTATGGAATTCTTCCAACGAACATACTGGTGATATTTGGCTGATATTTAAGCCTGAGATAATTACGAGAATATGCCTACTCGGCTCTGCGTACACTCCAGACAGGGGCTCTAACGTGTTGACTAATCGGACTGATCTGTTAGCCTGTACTAATGGAGGGCAGACTGGCAGCAGTTTTTGTTCGGAGATTTCCCGGAATGTCATGTTTGCAAGTGGACGGCTGATGAAGCTAACAAAGTCCCTTTGTAGTCGTCTCCGGCGGCCACAGCATCGTCTCCACCGCCATCGGTCACCACCGTCTGCTCCTTGGAGGTATTCAAGTCTACTTTGCGATCAATACAACTACTATTAAAGAAGAGCGCTAGGGTTTCCCTGTTTCATCTTTCATGACCGACGCAGCAGGTCTACAAAGGACCCGGTTGTGTTTATACGATAGACTGTGGCGTATGTTTGATTAAATCGGTCTAGATGGCTGATCAGGAAGCATCGTTGCAGCATTTCGGTGGCACATGGCTGTAGACTTATTTGGATGCTGTTCTTAGAGCTTTGGGAATTGATTTGTTTGGATGATGGTTTCAGTAATGGGAGAATTCCGGTTTTCAGAATCAGCCACAATTAAAGCGTTTTTATGAAGCGGAGAGTTCAGTGGTGACCAAGGAAGTTCTGAAATATCTGATTTGTGTAGAACATGTCTTCGGTGGCTTTAATTGAAGATTAAAAAAAGAGTCATTTTGAAACTTAAGATCATAACATGATCATTTTAGTGACAATCGTTTACAAACAAGGCATCTTAGATTCGTGGAATGAAATGCAAGTCAATATTGCAGAAGTCATTACGGTATATGAGTCACATGTAAAAGTAAGCGGAATATTTCACAATCCTACATTCAATCCATGACAGATATTCCTTAGTTTCCTTCTGTGATGCCCTTCTTCCTCTAGCCGTCTAGGGACTGGATGTAGGCTTGCTTGTCCCAACAAGGTAATATGAACTGGCAACAAGATAAAAAAAACCCCCAAAACAACCAACAAAGCAATCAAATATTTAATAAAGAAATAAATTGAAGCTATAATTATATAAAATAAAATATCTGAAAATCAGCATAGTACTACAATATCGGTGCTGTACAAATACATAATACTATTTAATATATATACAGATGAGGAAGATATATGATGAAGAAAATATTTGCATTGTGGCAGGAGATTATATTTAGTCTTGCAAACATCTCCATTCGTCTACACAAAGCCAACGTGATGTGATTCGTGTTCACTCCTAACAAGATGAAACCTCGAGGTCAATGTTCAGTTGGTTAAAATACAACCACCTCGCCTGCCCTAGATGAGGATGCTTTTCTCCTAACGTTTCTCAGCGGTTGCTGTGTTTCTGCCAGCGTTTATAGTCTGCACCGCGGTCGAGTTGAACACCCTCTGGGCCTACGAAGATTTATGCATAATGACACATTATATGGCCGGCCACCTCTCGTCACACGGTACTGCAGGCTAGTCGTTAACATGTAGGCAACAGAGCAGATGTGTTTTTATATGGTAGTCACATTCAGTATGAAAGCTTGAAGGATATCTGTTTCAAAAATATTCATAGACCTTTTTCGTCTTCATTTACGATATATCACAGGTGTAAATGTACTTGCACTCTGTGTCCCAGTGGTGGTACTTGTTGCGTTATGACATTTAAATCAACTATGCAGAGTTAATGATGTGTCTATATACATAGTACTTTCTGCCCCAGAACGACGTGTGTTGGGAGTGCAGTGTTCTAATATACGGAATACTTCACACGAGTGCATCGGTTGTTTAATGAATACTTTTGGTATTCTATTTACTGGAATAATTTCTGATATATTAATTGTTGAATGCATTGGCAATCATTTAAACAGGATGATATAGACTTAATAGCATAACTGATGAGTTTGACATTATATTAAACGGAATATTGTACTAATGCATTGGTTAATTAATGTTTTGACATTCTGTCTGATGGGTATGACGGAATGTATTGAGTAATTGATGTTCTTGAAGTCCTTGACGAGACAAGATATTCAAGAAAAAACGCAGAAACAAAATGGTCCTAGCATGCATTTAAACCACACGTTAACTATTAGCCGCCACAATATAACGAACGGTCGATGAACTACTTGTCAGACTACGTCTATTTGTATTTGTAGAAGAGGTGTTATTCGAACCACGACTAATGTTAGCTGTACACTTATGATGTGAGCCCGAGGCGTGCAGGGCTTACCTATCACTTTATCTCTCGTTTCTCGCCAACAGCCTCTCGCAAGCCTCGTCCAAATTGACTATATTTGATATTATCTTCCAAGCGGTGTTTCCTTGTAATGATTCAACTGACCCTTATATTCATGTAGAATTCCCTGTTAGATTAACAAATCAGAACTGATACTTTAGTAACAGTGGCGTTGAGGGAGAGGAGGATAATACTCCTCGATTTTAATTACAGTTAATCTATATGTCCGAGTTTGTACTTAGGTTTATGCCTTGATTTGTATTAAAAATATTGAAATAAATGTCAGAGTTTCCTATTCATATCGTGATGTATCCCTTAGAGCAAACGGTGCATGTTTCATCACGTCCTGTGGTAACCCCATATGAGACCTGCTACGAATTATCCGACTTAACGAGGACTGTATACCAGCCTCTTTACTGGCCTCAGAGAGAGAGAGAGAGAGAGAGAGAGAGACCCATACAATTGCAACTGTTGATCAAAAGGTCCATATCGACCTAAAAGAATAATCCAAGTGATACTCTACGATGGTGACCTGCACCATGACTCCCACCCCTCAATATCAGCTGTTGACAATATACATTACAAGAGATAGCGGCTACCACAATAGCGCCGAAATAACTCGCCTATTTATATGCATAGGTTTGCTTGTCAACAAGAGTATGTACATAGTCAGCCTGCAACATGAATTTGAGTGATTAACAATTCACATTCGGAAAAACATAAACGCATACTGCACCGTATCGATGGAGTTTATCCCATTCGGTGGAGTCATGATGTGTTTCAATCAGTCCTATCACATTCAACGTCTAGGTGGTTCGGACAGATAACCGACAGAAGGATGAATGTCAAGCGGTGGTAGCCAAAAATAGCCGCATAACACAGCTACCTTTGCTCGCCCCTTATCTAGACCTTTCCTCCTTTGACGAGGTAATTTGTGTTTACGCATCACGGCCGAACCCAATATCTTTCCCTGGCACTTAGCGTTTTTATTTATTTATTTATTTATTTATTTATTTATTTATTTATTTATTTATTTATTTATTTATTTAATGGAAAAGACGCCCATCTATTGTCGTGCTCATTCAAGATGTTTTAGTAGCGTACTGGTTAAGGCGTTCGCTAGTGAAGGCCCAAGACCCGGGTTCGATTCCCTCTATAAGTACAATGAGTGAAGCCGATTTCCTTTGTTCCTAGAGTATTCCTAAAGGTGGCGGTAAACCATACTTATTCACCACTCATTTGACCAGGGCAAGAACATTCACTTTGTTTCCAGTGCTAACTAAAAATACGACCTCGACGAGATTAGAACTCGCAATCTTCTGATTCGAAGTCAGACGCATTATCCGTTAGGCCACGAGGCCGACATTAATTATGGCACAATTACAGTAATATAGTGATATAGTGCATATCTGCTTCCATTCTCTATTGACGTGTAGTGTGATGGCGTATTGATTCAGGTATTGTGTGTGTGTGTGTGTAGTCGTTGAACGTCGTGTTCCTGTAACACGAGGACAACCAACAGATGATTTGTTTGCCTTGTATTTCTATTAGAGTATGTTAATGCTGTTTTTTCCCCCTTACCGATAGACTTGTCATGCTTTATAGAGCAGAGGGTCAGAGATGGCAGTGGTGTTGGGCCTTGAAAATAAAAGTAACATGTATTGGGCGGAGCGTGGACTTTTGTTGCATAAATGAGGGGAGGTCAGGAAAATACGACGTAGACCATCTCCATTCCCTGTCCTCCGTACGAAACGACCGTAAGTGATGTTGCCAATGTAATAGATGTAGGTATGTCTCCATTTAGACAATGCATGTATTCAGCAGAAAAGTGGGTCACACCATGAACAAATTACCATATCACAGTTTAAGTATGTAAATATACCATTAACATTACGATCATGAGAGCAACACGAGCCATGTTGAATAATTCATAGGAGGCCTAATGTACCATTAACTTCCATGACAATACACGGAATAAATCGCTGCCCCGTCCACGCAAGAAGGAAAGGAGCGTCTGGTTAATATTGAGCAACGTGTAGCTTGTGCGTGACGAGTACAGTCAGTTAGATCGGGTACAACGTACACTTGGTATAATGGTTAGATCACACAGTGTACACGGTTGTCTGAATTCTGGTCAGGTCCACAGCTGTCTTACAGGTTATAGCTGACTTGGTGGGGTACAGGCTACCGTTGGCTTGGTGAGGTATATGTTACTGTTGGCTTGGTGAGGTACATGTTACTGTTGGCTTTGTGAGGTATATGTTACTGTTGGGTTGATGAGGTACATGTTACTGTTGGCTGGGGAAGTACAGACTACTTTTGGGTTGGTGAAGTACATGTTACAGTTGGATTGGTGAGGTACATGTTACTGTTGGATTGTTGAGGTACATGTTACAGTTGGATTGGTGAGGTACATGTTACTGTTGGGTTGGTGAGGTACATGTTACTGTTGGGTTGTTGAGGTACATGTTACTGTTTGGTTGGTGAGGTACATGTTACTGTTGGTCTGGTGAAGTACATGTTACTGTTGGGCTTATGTAATGGGTGGGTGCCATTCACATGTGTCGTGATGGGAAGTTGTTAGCTTCGCCACGAGGATCAACGAAGCTTTAAGGGACTGCTACAATCAGGCTGTCGTTTAATACAGACAGTCGCTTACATATCGCTAGTGTTAAACCAGATATCTTCACAGGGGCATCTACGACAATAAATTATAAAACGAGGACTCTTATATTGTAACCGAAACGAACTACGTTATGCATAAAATATTATAACATTCATGGTCATGATGGTATTTTGATAACGTTTCTGATAAATGAAAATTTATCAATAACATTTACGAATAAAGATTATCATCACATGAAGTCATATTCATTTTAAATACCATACCATCATAAAATCAATGAACTACCATTAATGTACTTTCATGAAGCACTTACAGTTTCATGTCAGGATTTGCAGCCTTGCTATAAGAACAAGGGGTTTATTAAAAACACATTCCGTATCCTTTCAGTGGTCATTTTTGCCAGCGACCTATATGTCAAAGCTAACGGGGTTCCATTGCCAGTGGAGTAGATACAACTATCCCTTCCACCGTGTAAGATAGCCGGATTCATTGTAATGGTTTTATGCTTTGTCGAAACTCATTATTGCCCATGGCAAGAAATCGAGTCTCTTGTTTCGCATAGGTCGGATTCATATTGGATGTCTCGTAAATGATGGTTTATTTCACATCAAAGATGAAATGAACACTGTGCTATGTTATGAGGTTAGCGTGTTCGCTCTACTTTATCGATTTTCGGGCTGACAATGGATGTCAATATCAAAGCATTGCACTTCGTTATATATGGTCTATTACGACTAGCAGGAACGTATTGCTCGTGATTGGCCGTCTCTGATATTATGATTAATGTATATTTCAGGGAGAGTGATGGGTAATACATGCTTACAGTTTTATTGCAGGTCTGAATGGAGCAACAAATCAGAATTTGGATGAAAGTAAAGAAACGGATGGGATATGATGGATTGGAGAGGTATTACCTTGGTTTTACATGCCGCATGCGTCTGAGGTTTTACTCTTCAGCAGCTCTACTGCAGCTCTAACACTACACAGCACTAAAAGCTGTAACTCGTCACTGGTACTTAACAAACACTAATGCCTCTTACATTAAGAGAGTAGTGTCAGTGACACTAAAAGTACTAATTCCACTAGCACTGAATACACAAATTTTCTCAAACAACGTCAATAACACGTAAAGCAACAATGTTCCTAACAGTGAGCGGCCAGTGTTACTAACACTGAAAATATACTAATGGCAACAACAGTTGAACCAAAAAATAGAAGTAACAATGGAAACAACAATGTTATTAACACTAAACGGCCAATGTTACCAACCCTGATTTCATTAATGGCTAATAACACTAAAACAACACATGTCAGTAACACTAAGAACAACAATGTCAAAGACACAAGCAACAACAGCAAAGTCAAACCACTAGCAACAATGTCAAAGACACTAGCAACAACAATCTCAAGACAATGTGTAAAAACACTAGGAACTGCAACAATATCAGAAACACTAACAACAGCAACGACGTCAAAACGATTAGCAACAACAACGGCGTCATAAACACTAGCTAGCAACAACATTGTAAAGAATAATGTCCATGCTAAACAGTGACATCTATAACCCAGTGAGTGAGTGAGTGAGTTAATATTCAACGTCACATCGGCAATATCTCAGCCATATCGCTATAACCCAGTACTAGTACACAAAGTATCAATTGTATTCAGTACAATAAAATATCTCACCAATACATATAAATCACTAACGTCACAAACAAATAAAAAATTGCTTTCACGAACACTCAAACAATGACCTTATTATACTAAAAACCCTCATTTCAAACACTGATTTCATTAAAACTAAAAACACTAACTTCACTACCATTTAAAACGTTAACCCTGCGAACAGGCAATAAACCGACAACAGAAAAACCCGATGCGAACTATCGTCATTATAATTATTCATGACATCAAATAGCTATATTACTATTGTTTGTTATAAAATAGCGTGATAAATAGCCATAAATGTTAAACATAAACATTGTGCACAGCCTAATTGTTATTTTACATGTGCTGTTGGTGTGTTAAGTAACGTGATGAAATTAGACTTATTTGGTGTAGAACATGGACAGGAGCCCTGAAACGCGGGGTAGTCTAATTAATGATGACCTAACTCTTCCTTCACGACGCATTTGAAATGTGTCAGTGTGTGTGTTATGCATGTGTCCGCTACAGATAAACACATTACGCAACGTCCTCTGTTTACGAGGTGTGGTAAAGGACGGGTGAACACGCCGACAACGGTTTCAGTGTCTATGTTGGTGAAAGGTACATGGCGGTGTAATGGTGAAACAGACATGCCCCTGGGATCGGAGTCAGCCGAACAAGTGACACGAGTATCCTCGGAACGTCCTCATTAGTCAACCTTCCTAGCACCTCCGGGCAATAATCGAGTGGACATAATCGTTCTTCTGAATCTTTACAATATCTCTCCTGTTCTGACAGACATTAACACTGTGCAACGAACGAACGAGCGAACGAACGAACGAGCGAACGAACGAACGAACGAACAAACGAATGTTCTATATTTCCACCAAACTTTTGGAGGTTTATACATCCAGTTATGTCCTGCACAATCGGAGAGTAACAATACATGTACTACTACAAAAGGAGCTAGAGGGGTAGCCAAGTGGTTAAAGCGTTCGTTCGTCTCGCCGAAGACCCGGGTTCGATTCCCCACATGGCTACAATGCGTGAAGCCTATTTCTGGTTTCCCCCGCCGTGATATTGCTGGTATATTGCTAAAAGCGGCGTAAAAACGTAATTCACTTACTCACTCATACAGAAGTGCATAATGATCAAGGACAATCTAGATATAAGTACTTGATATTAAGACAGGAAGCGTTTTTGTATCAGTTTGTGATTGATCACGTGTACCATGTGGATGGCAAAAACATATGTGCAGTTTACCCTGTTTAAGCTACATTTAGCTTTGATCACCGTATTCACTTGATAAATCAGGCTGATCATTTATCATAGAGAAACACGCAGAGAATGTTACCATTGCCCCACACCAGCGTTACTACCAACTAATGTATACCAACGTGCATCGCCGAATTAACGTATCAACGTCTCAGCTGTTAATCTTAACAACGTCCCAAGCGTACTGACTATCGACGTATGAACGTATGAGCGTATTAACGTACAGGAACATCTTGACGTCACAGCTATATAGCGTATCTGAGTATGAAACAACAATGTTGTTTCCCGACCGTGATATACGCGTCTTAGTGTATCGGAATAGCGGAATACGCATTTGCGTATCTACGTATGCCGGTTGTTACCGGTGTAAATATTCGCTTGCTCTGTTCATATTGATTCATAAATCACTTTTGCAACATTCAGCTGTCAGTGTAACAGAACACTGAGATAACATACCTCATAACTCGTCAACAATGTTGCGCCTTCTCCTTATAAACACCCTTAACCCCGTAATAACAACCTCAACGCAGTTCTTCCCCTAATTCGGGCAACAGTAACAACAGAGTCCAAAATTTACAGCACAAGCAATTTATTACTTCATTATTAATTGCTAATTTAATGCGTGTCAGAATTAATAGCGCCATATTAAACGGCTGGTTCGGAAGGTAGTCAACCCAGCTTCAACGGAAGAAATATGATCGCGTATATTTGGAGCTCCGCAGCACCTCGTCGGCTTAAGTAGCTCCACACAGTGTGTTATTGCTGTGCGTCTTTATGACTGTCGACATAATAGATTCACTTAACATAAATTGTCTGTGCCGGTGTGATAATAGTGTTATAAATTCATTTAATGTCCGTGAAGAGAGTCAACTGGAGCAGACGCCTCTCAATGTCAAAATCGTGCTTTTTAATGGTTTGTGATAAGACTTGTGTGAGGAATGTCCATGTACTGGATTCGCGGTACATCATTTAAGTAACAAGTAGATCTCAAACTAATGAGCTGATCCACTATACTGATATACATTAAAAACGCAACATTCCCAACAAAATGTGTTTTCTGTAAAAATCATACGGTTTACCATATTTTAGGAATAGCCATCGAAAACACTCTGCAGTCTAAACGGAAGCAAACTATGCATTACAAAGACTACACAAAAGATGCTCTATGTCCGGGTGAATTATCATTAGTTTTCCTGCATGCATGAAACTCTATGACCAGTGGTCTCATACGGCTATCTTCTCCGTCTTTGTAGGCACAATCAACTCAGTAATTAGTGTGAAGCCCATTTTTCGCCCGCATACGTTTCTAGGTTTGTCTGAACCATACCGATACACCAAGTCACTTATTCCGTCAGCGTTAAGCCGGCACACAGTGAGATAACTGGAATATTGTTAACAGTAACATCGTTAACGAAAACAACACTCTCAAAGCCCAGGACACCAAAACAGAAAAAAGTGGCTAGACAAAATTCCCTTAATTTTTTACAGTCTGACAGTAAGAACTGTCAAGGGCGCGTCTGCTTGAAACTAATCGTCTTCCGGGTCAGTATTGCATCTACATATCTTTGTCAAACATGGACCGACATGGTCTGCCCTATGACACTTCAAAGTTCCTCTCAGTGTTATCTCTGTACTGTTTAATAGATATCATATAAAAAATGAATGAGTGAATGCATGAATGAAAAAAACACACATCAAATCCAATTAGTATCGGCCTATATCCACGTCCATTGTCATGCAAAAAATGCTTTGAAGAAGGTGGGAAAGAGTTTTAGAGGTACATGTAGATGCCACCCGGAAGAGATTTGTCTTGAGTAAAGTTTCAAAACTTGAGAAAATATCACATGATTTCAGATTTCCTGGTAGTTGGTTCTGTTAGTCTGCTGAGTAAGACAAAGACCGTTCGCCATAGGCCTTTGTTGTTGTTCCTGCGACTGGCAGCACGTTCTTTTCAATAGACTATTCAGCTGGTATTTATATATACCACAAAATGTATCTTCTAAAGAAAACCTACATTGATAGGTAATTACATGTGGCGTGGCATATGATGGCACTTATATCAATAGAATTTAAGAAATGTAAGTGTAACAGTATCTCAATGGGGCATGTCAGCATAGCCTGTAGTTGTGCAAGCTTTCGGTCGTGATGCGGAAGATCCGGTTCGATTTACCACAAGTGTACAATGTGTGGAGCACATTTCTGGTGTCCCTGACTTGATATTACTGAATATGTTAAAAGTGACGTAAACAACACTGGCTCACTTTTCATTAAGGCCAACGCTGGGTGAAGGTTGTAAATTTATGGTGGGTTCCATGAGTGAACGTTGACGCATTTAAGCATCGGGATAAGTAGGTATTTGTGCAATCGACATTATTTCAGACACCGCTGTTAATGCGCGATCATCATTTCACAATTTCAACTTATCGAATCGAACCATCTTAAATGTGACTAACACAATTTACGCTACTATATCCCCGCAGAAGAGTAATAGATTTTCGATAAACGCCGTAGCCATTCTCTTCAACAAAACCCTTGGGGAATAACCTTATGGTGTTGATGTCCCTACCATTTGATATCTCCACCGAGAACGTCTTTCCACGAAGTGAAATATTATAGCATATACTAAAATTGTTATATCTCCCCTGGCTGTGTTAGTTTGTTTGAGAGATATAAACCAGTACCGGCAATCTGTCAGACTAAACCAAACTGGGGATGGTATGTAACAGTACATACTGCCCCTCCCAGCGTGACGAGGTTAACCGCCTTCAGCGCAAACTGGGGGATTTAACTACAGTTTTATCGAGTTCACTAGGAACACGATATGCTTAATCTGAGCATTCACATCATTTGTGAATTATATGTCATATCATATCTTGATGCACGTGCAACGATGATACGTCTCTTACAGGATCCATCGGGCCAAAGTAAGACATTTTATTTCCCCCAAGAGATTGAGCTTTGGTAATCAGCTTTTCTCCATCGCTCGAGGTCGGAGAGAAGCTCTTGGGCATAATTCAAGTCAGCCGCTCGTCTTCAATCAATCACATTCCGGATTCCAGTCCGACTTTTAGACAAACCCGATCGATCGGCAAATCTCGCGAGATTGCCCAGTCGATAACTTCGGCTGTTGCACGCGACAGGGGGAGATTAAGGCTGCCAGGAAATAACTCACGAAACTAATAGAACCCATATCAAATATTATCAAAGTCATAACTGGATCTATCGACCAAACTGAGAGTGACACGTGAAATAAGTGGTAAATCTGGATTAAGCATCTCTCTTGAAGGACATATAGATGTGAGCGACCGTTGCGAGATTTAGTTGAAATTCCCTCCAACACGCAACACCCTTAGTTTTCTCATTTAGAGTAAGTGATATTGGACGTCTATCGATTAGAATTTATTTTGATTGATTTGGCAGACAATTTTGTTCGCTTTTCTTCTTTTGAAGAATTCTTCATCAGTTGCCCGCAGCTCCCAGTCATTGAAGTCACCATCAGATCAAGTCCTGCTCTGGTCTGGCCACAGGCAATTCAATTGAAACAATAATGGACTGAAATATATAGGTACTATGGCTTCAGTCAACATTTCAAGAGAACTAAGGGTGAAGATGAAGAGAAATTCGATCAGGACTTTGAAGTAAAGTAGCTTCTTTCCTTGTTACAATGAAACCGATTAAGCCGGCAACCAATTCAACAAGGGCTTTCATTTGTTCCTACTAAGAATAATCAGTTGGGAGTGTGATACAGTCTGTTCGATAGCGCTGCGCTATATCGGGGCTGAGGTGTAACGCGAAACCTTCATGTTTATTACGTTACATCTCTGTTATCGGGTGTATTGATATCATTTATCTATTGGAGAATCGACGGGAGACTGGCTATACAAGCTGCTGCGCCATGGCACGTTTGCGATAAATCAAACAGACATTGTATAAAGATCAGAGATCCACGTCAGAAAATTTTCACAATGGGAATTACCAATCATCTATTGCACTCAGGAAGTAATAAACGTCGTGTCCTATTGAATTCGGAACAAAGTGGACATCTAGTTATTGATTTCCACGTGGGCCAGTAGGGTAGCCTAATGGTTAAAGGTTAACTCCTCTAGCCGAAGGCCTGGTTTCGATTCCCCCGTGTTCGGTTTGTGAAGCACATTTCTCGTATCTACAGAAGGACTCCAAAAGCGGTACAATACTGTCATTCACCCATATATGTACATAAACTGAAGGACAAAAGAAAGTATACACTTGAAAACGAAAACAGTCGTCGAAAATCTGAGGATTTAACACTAGCTAGTTCGTTCCTCATGTCAAATACATCACTATTTCTTGTTTGTGACCATCAAACAATGGTGCATTCTCAGAAGTAAAGTATGTTCCTCTCGACACACACTCATGTTCGACATGCACAAACGTTTCGTTTATCTTGAAGAAAACTCAGCTATGGACCGTTCGCCATCTATCGTCAGCTATGGATGATCTTCGACTATATAATTAACTACATACTCATACCTGCAGACTATGAGATCGTTAAAACCAACAAAGACAAAGACAAATAAACCCATGTTTTGAATACTGTTGAGTGTGGCGTAAAACTAAACTCACTCATTAACTCAATGAAAAAGTTTCGTCCATTTGTATACTTCTTATATCATTTTCACACATGTCGGATCTCTAATAACGCGATGTATGTAGATCGAACCTTTCAGCTTCGACTCAACCATGGTTGATTGTATCTTGGTTAGTGATTACAAACCACTCATGCTACAAAATTTGCTAACAGACATCAGAATTGCTAAACTCCAACTTAATTTAAGTCTAGATTTATTTTTCAAGTTAACATAACCTGCACATTTTCCCTGTCTCCTTCTGTATTTTATTCTGTAGATGTAAATAATTTAGTAAACATACCTTGGTATATGCGACAACGTGTACGTTTAAGCAATAGAAGCTGTGCACCGAGTCGTTTTCAAATACTGGTCGTCTCTTTCTGTTGTTTCCTAGTATTCCTCTTTCTCTTGTACCCTAGCATTCCCTCTTTCTATTGTGCCCTAGTATTCCTCCTTCTGTTTTACCCTAGCATTCCCCTTTCTGTTGTACCCTAGTATTCTCTCATTCTGTTGTACCCTAGTATTCTCTCTTTCTCTTGTACCCTAGTATTCCTCTTTCTCTTGTATCCTAGTATTCCCTCTTGAACCACAAGGGCAGTAGCGTAGATGAGTGGTTAGAGCTCCTGTTCATCACGCTGATGAGCCCGGTTCGATTTTTATGGGCACAATTTCTAGTGTTCTCAGCCGTGATATTGCTGGGGTATTGCCAAAACGACGGAAAAACAAAACTCACTCTCTCGCTTAGACCACAAATGTTGTTTATTACCACCAGGCAAAAAGTTAAGGGAGAGAAAGTACGGAATAAAGACAAATGTCGGGTAGTTTTTAGATTGCCGGATTGTCCTGTTTTATGTTAATCAACACAATTTTGGATTCTCGTTTACAAAAATCCCGTCCCTTTGCAACACCGAGTATAACGTAAACAGTGCAACATGGATAAACATTTCAGTGTTGACAACTGGGCTATGTATAAACACTACGCATGTCTCTGAAGGCTGAATACCTCCGCAGAGGAAGACGATTGAAGATGACAAATTGCCCTGTGTAGATTTCACTGTCAACACCTTTCCATTGCAATCCATTTCCAACCCTCCACCGCGAAGACTGGGCAACCAAAATATACCATGGCAATACCGCCGCTTTCAATCATGGAAATCCCATATAATCTTCCTGTTGTTCCATATATGGTGCCATTCAAAGACCATGTTCGATAAATGGAAATCTATCCATTATACGCTCGTAATAGCATACGCAAACGGCGGATCTATCCATTAAATAGATATGATGTATGTTGTCAATTATCTTCATATAGCCGGACCACTGGATCCACAGACGTCTAGGCCAACACCGTTCTGTAGATGTCTATCGATTTTGTATCTGTTTATATGTACTTCAGTAGATAGTAGACTTGCTGATGCCAATATTTCTACATATTGTGAGGAAAATGAACACAGACGTCAAAACGGTTGGTATGGCGTAGTCTGATGAGTTGAAGTTTTACGTTGCATCGGTGTTGTTTCAGCCATAGAGCGACGAGACCAAGTCTGCGTATGTTTGAGGTAGTATAAGTATGGACAGATGTGCAGCTGTTTATGTTGTACAGAAACAGTGTTTAGTCTACGTTATACACACACATATTTACCATATATTGCACGGATTCAACGTGAGCTCTTTAGTTGTGTCCATTTTATCGATTATAATGAGCATGGTAAAAATCGAAGATATATTTGCTCCCTGATGGAAAATATATGAAGCAGACTTCTCCGTGATTTCAGCTTTCAAAAAAATGTTCCTGATAGGATAGAAACAAGGAGCGTCTACCTTCTTTTACAAGATGTTGAATAATATATCTCCTGGTCAAAGACAGAACAATGATGACCAACGGATTTGGATTGCATTTGGTATTTGTTCATGTATCTGGCAGATTGGTCTTTACATGTACGCTGGAACGGGACGTTGCATACAAAGTAAAGAATTTCGAATATTCAGTCTTGAATGTTTGACCAACATCTTTCTGTCATTGTCGGGGGTTCGGTCATTTCCAGAATTCTATGATGATCTGACGACATTTGTACACCCATGTTTGATGGTAGTTAAGATGGAACAAATGGTATTGATCATTCACTTGTTATGAATTTGACACGGATAACTGTGTTAAAAGATAGCTTGCATTGTTGAAGTTTGGCTTGCAGTATTTCGGCACCTGTTTTCAGCCTTGTAACGTTTGTGGTTTTCTGGTCAAATCCAATTTTTAAGCATGTATACCAACTTGTCACGTAAATTTCGTTCTTTGTTAACATACATTGAAGGTACATTTAATCAGCTAGTAAATTGTTTTGTAATTAGGAGCCGTTCTGTTCATGGATACACTAGGAGATATGAATCATGTATGTTAGATGCATGGTTTTTGCTGAATATATAGGTTTTATAGCACCAAAGATATTTCCTCATTTCCATCACTAAACACATCTGAAAGTACATAACAATAGAATCAATGCAAGTTTCGGGTGTCGTAGGTATCAAGATAGGGGTTGGATTACACGTGGCATTAATGACTGACATGATTGAAATGATAATGACCGTAGTCTGTTTCATGTAATACCTTGATCAATAAATACTAGCACCGTGGCTCGGCTATCCACAGCTGGTTTATCGTAGCTGAATCCTTGACTTGGTAATATCTGATAAATGAGCTGTAGCCTGGTGGAATGCTCTGCCTGGCAGCATGTTCTGTTTATGTCTTCCAGAGCCCAGCATCGTCCAATTAATCAGCCCACTGACCACTGATGTGCAGTGACCAGCAAACTTACCTCGGGGGCATGGACTGACCACACAAACAATGGCGGACAAGCTTGAAGCCAAGGTCTATTGACATGGTCAGCTGCGCTGTGATGTATTACGTTTCCTGATTATTGTCAGATAGTATTATGGTCATCTCGATGCCATTAACGTCGTCAGATGTGGACATCCATCCCTTAACGTAATGAGAGCAGCGTTGGTGGCACGCAAGCCACTCCAGTGCTTCGCCATGCGTTGTGAAATTGTCCAATAGCCTTCGGTTATTGAATTGTAAAATCTAATGGTCATGTGGCAGGTTGATGGTCATCTTTAAGGAGTGGAAATAATAGAAAATGGTCGCTGTTAGTGAAAACCGATACCTCTGTAAGGGAGGCGTATATTTATCGGAAAACAAGAAAGATCAGACTGCCGTATTAATTCCTTAGCTCAACACGCACCTTGCTGCTGGCTGAACAAGTCGCCTAATTTTATTGCAAGCGGCACAAGATCAAAGGAATATAAACTAACTTTGATTAGATCTAAGATTGCTGGTAATTGCTTCACGAGTGGAACGTTTACACAAACTATCTTGCCTGCATTCCCTCTTAATTATAGAGCAGATTCCAAGACACTGAGGCTTCGGATTACAGGCTCGAGATTAGCCAGTGCGAAACAAAAACACAGATTTTCAGATACGGAAAATGAATTATTTCCAAGCTGAAGACTCCTATGTCATAGTTCATGTAGTGTCATCTCAAATTATGCACATTAATGTTGACCTTTTCCCTCTCGTATCTCCGAATAGTCACGTTACCGGTGCTTGAGCTGTGCAAGCGTCGTTTGAAAACTTACCATGCAGCAGTTAAACCGATCAAACGCTATGCATACCGACTGTAATCTTTATTATGATTTTTTTATTAAGTAGGGTACGCTATAATGTCAGTGAATCCGACTTAGCTCCAAAGGTAAAAATCCCCAGCTGGCAATGTTAAAATCCGGTACAGATTAAATGTCCCTATGTCATATTTCCGTTGCTTTCTTGTTTACATTGCCTTCATAATATGTCAGTGTAACGTGTTGATGACCCTTGATGACTCCCCTCCCCTCCCCCCCTCCCCCCTCCCCCCCACACTCACACACGCTGACACACACACACACACACACACACACACACACACACACACTTTTTCTCTCTCTCTCTCTTCCTCCACCCTATGCTTGCTGCAAGATATCATATTGTACTGTTTGTCTTCTTAGACATTGCACGTCTCATTCACAGATGGCTTGACTGGCTTCATTGGCTTGACATGCGTACAAGCTACTTTCGGACTGAGCTAAACGACATGGTTTTGACCCGTGATAAATCTGGCGTTGTTATCAGCTGAATGACTTCTATGAGTTAATGATTTTAACCGAGGAGAAACGTGCCCCCCCACAGTCCATGTAGCGTTGTTGTTGCTAGTGAGTTAATCTATCATGGCTGCCTCACAGTAATGAACGGGCTGGTGACCTGAATTGAGCTGCTAAGACCGAAACAGAGCCTGTGATGAGATGCAGGATTTTACATATAGCATGTGTGGTGTAATACAAGCTAAGACTCCCGCTACAAACATCCTTGTGCTGCTTGTGAAGTTGTGTCTCTTGATGTATAAATGCTGTGCCCTAACCACACGGTGCAAGTCCAGTCTCATCTTAATACTCCTGATGAAAACATACAACAGTTTAACCATAATTGGCTACTTGAAATAGCTCTCCTTTCATGAATTCATAAATGTCTGTAGCCTGTCATACAAACCCTGAATCTAACATATCCACGTAAGCATATATAAGTGTAGAAAATGTGGAAAGTCTACATTTCTCAAGGTTCCTTTTCACTATATTTTATTTATTAACTATGAATCGTTTTATGTAAAATATGATCATTTCAGAGACTAACTGTTTGTCTGAAATGTCTTGAGCATAAGATGCATCTGGACATGACAACATGGCTAACTTGATAGAGCTGTGACCGAATTGTACAACATTCCAGTTCTCGCAAGCCCTCTCCAAGGAACAAACGTTAGCAAGCTGTCGAGGAGGGAAACATAACAGATATAAGCATCACTCTGAACGCTTACAGCCGCTAGCCCCTGTGGCGTAGGTTGATGTAAAGGTGCTTTACAATGAGACTCGGAGCAGACTTCAAGAACGTGTCCATTTCTCTGACGCTAATGTTCTTCCAGCAATGGATCACCCTCAGCGTGATTAATAAACATGGTTACATGTGGCTACGTGCGTGCTGTAGTGCCATTACTTGTAGGACAAGAGCACAGGTGTACGGTGGTTTTCTTGTGTTCATCAGATCGTGGAACAGAGGATGGAAATGTGTAGAATATGCACGTCTTGCTACCTGATTAATTGTACGTGCGCGGATTACAACCTTTGGTTTTATTGCATTTAGCAAGACTTCGATGTAGATTCTTACAGCCTGTTTGTTATGCATAGTATCAGAGACCGTATAACAGATATTATATGGTCTATTCTAAATATTATATGACGTTCATATAATAGTACCCACTAACTAACAGAAAGTCAGTTTAACTGTTGGTTAGATGGTTTCAGAATGTTAGAGAATATGCATGCCTTGTTTCCTAATTACTTGTATGTGAAGATCATAGGCGTATAGTGGCGTTCTAGTTTTTATCAGTAAGATGAACAGATAGTTTCAGAATGTTAGAGGACATGTGTGTATTGTTGCCTGAATACATATGAGTAAAGCGTGCAGGTGCGTTTTTGTGCACAGTACTGTACCATGCGTTACATACGTTACATAATGTTACATACAGCATTACTACGGTAGTGCTGACTAGGAATATGGTGTGACGAGGTATGACGTGACGTGACGTTAATTGATGTTATGCTGAAGCAGAACAGCTTCCCGAGGGTCCTTAGCCAATACAAATAGCAAACGGTGGGGTATAGAAGAGACAAACGTAACTAATAGACTGAATGTAGTCTGCGTTTCCTCAACTCTGACTCTACACATCTTGCATTATCACTAGGACGACTCCTACCACCACTACCACAAGAACAACTGCTACCACAACGACCATCATAATCACGACCACTACGACCACATTACTAAACATTATTACTACACGTCAACGCTTCTCTATTTCTGGCCAGAACGATCCGTCTGAATCCCTTCCCTGATAATGAACCAAAAGACCTCGTTATCATGGAAGACGTATGGGCTTCATAAGCCACCTTCGCGTTGAATATGAACACCCCAGCTTTGCCATTGCACATTCAACACTTCTAATTCTTGTCCTACTGGAATAAATTGGCCATTTTTCATTGGTCGGTGTTTGTATAATTACACAACATCCTCTCGGTAAACCAACATACGAGGCAGATGACTGTTAACCTTGAAATGAAGCCTTACAACATAACTGAGTTCCACTAGAGAGTCCATGCACGTGCTCCCAGAACAAACCACTTTAGAACACGTTAACCCTTAAATGGCAAAGGGCATTAGGGATTCAGGGTATAAACGTTCTTCCTCCTCATATTTTTAAGGAAACATACCTATGATCAATCGACCCGAAAACCAATAAATCCAAGTACTGTCAGGTAGTAATAAAACTAAAGTTATTGCTGCCGATGTTATTTTATGGGGAGATGAGACCGGCCTTTGTGATAGTTTTTGTTTGAGACAGCGAGTAATCATTTTGAGATCCCTGGGGCATATGGACGCTGCGACAAGAAGATGCCTGGAAACTTCTGTAACGCGCATGTCAGCAGAGCCACGTTGCCAGTCAAAGCCATAATTGTGATCGATATTCCAGACCGGTTGAATGACCGTTTTTATTTAAAAGATGTCTCAGGGCTAGGAATATGATTTTGGTCATTTTTAACATGCACAGCATAAAAGCAAAATGCAATGAATACCTAATAAGTCGTTAGGTTGCTCCAATAACTGAATGCAATTTAAAACGCCGAAGATAATAATGGAAAAAAATGTTCATTCTACATTCCATTAAGTAGAGATCCAAAGAATAAATAAAAGATTCAACCGAACACTATATTCGTGTATGCGAGAACTAATGCCACTTTAATGTGTTATATATATATAACTGAATGTATTTCTCTATCATCAAAGCATATACTAGTATCAGTTGGAAGGATACCCGGAAGTGAAACTGACAAATGGCATTACGAATCTCCCTGCCAAAGAAACTTGCCTAATTTTGGATGGTCAGAAGAAACACACCCGAGAGCTTTTAGATCAACAAGATACTGACACATATATTCAATGTCAGAAGACTGTCGGATTAGTTACTTTACATGTCACAGTAGATATCCTGTCAGAGGACGCGGTTGGGACCTTGGTGGTTTAATCATAGACAGACATTGTACCAGTTTGGTCGGTTCTCACATATAGCTCATTAGATGACTCTGCTGAACCTGAAGAAATCATTTCGACGAATTTCTCTGAATAAATACTGCAAATAATCCCTAACGATCAAATATCAAATTTTAAAAATCAAAATAAACAAATTCAAAACCACCAAAGTTAAAACGTTATCTCTTCGGTAACATGATAAAATGAGCTATCGGTACATTTGTTGGTTATAAACAATGCAAGATACAATATTATTGTTGTCCAATACAAAGAAACTCTGCTTGGAAACATAACAAACCTCATAACACAGTCAGTATGTTTAAAACAATCTTTTAAATATTATAAAATATACAAATTAGTCAAATGTAATGTACATCAACAAATTCCAGTTCAGCGGATAGTGGGATATTTGTGAAGCATGGCTTGAAAAAGATCAGGATTTAAAAGAAAACGTATAATGGACTTTCAGGGGGCACTGTGCTGCATTGCTTGCTGCAGGATAGGAGGGATTATTTGCCTAATGTGTTTTTATGCTTGACAGATGGCAGGCTGTGTGACTGGAGCCTGATCATCCCGTGCATCCCATTACGCTCCTTGCTGGTGCAACGCACACGTGCCAAGTATTATAACTCAAACCGAGCTCCGTCTGTAATGACGTTAAACTACGTAATTTCAAAACACTTGGTACCTTAATTTTATGTGCTCCGGGAGTTAATGCACTTTGCTGTATTCACACTTTTAATGAAGACGGTGTGGTAATACGAGAGACAGTAATAACCAAATAAAGAAACAGCCATGATCAAAGTATTTTATATTTCTAAAATGCTAGAAAGCTACTCCCACCGGATCTGGTTTGGCTTCATACGACCTATATTTATGCAGACCGTACATCGCAGCTTTGTCTAGAAACCAGCCTTGAAAGCTTAGGCTGTTGTGACATTACAATTGATGTTGTTGAATGTTTACTTCAAAGTTAAATTGCCAGCCTACAATGAACAGTTCCCAGACTAGGGATATAAACTTATCGCGGCGTTCCTGATGCATTTCCCTTGTCTCTATCCATCACTTACCGTCGGCGTCATTCTAACCTCTGTCTTTAATTTCCCTGTTCATTGCAACCCCCGCGGTTTGATATTCCTTGCAACGAAGCCATTTTTCAGGGTGCATGCTTTCATGGCATCTTAAACATGTCGTCATTTGAATTATGACTCATTTTTACGAAACGATGTGATAATAAGCAACCTTTTTGTTTGGCAAAACTGATAACTCATGACATATAAGTGAAAGCAGCTTGTAGCTCTGGTGATTCGAGTTTTGACCATATTCTTTTCTGTAGTCCTACATATACAACCAGGGTCACATCAGGTGCGATAGATGTTATTGAAATAGGAGATAGGATTGACCAAAAACAATATTACATCTGTTAAAATTACTAGGATCATCATCATCATCATCATCATCATCATCATCATCGTCGTCGTCGTCGTCGTCATCGTCATTCAATTGTTATATTTGTCTTCGTTATAAAATTGCTATTTTTTACAGGTTTGTAATTGCGGTTCCCCTCATGTTAATTATGATCATCAGTATCACCATCAAACTTGTAGACAGGGCTTCACTGTGAGTAGTATAGGGAATGGGGAGAAAAACCGGTAGCGGGTACAGCTTTGCTCAGAAGCTTCTGATTATAGCTAATTCTGCTACCAGCATATATATTTCAACAAGACCCTTCGATAAGACCACTTTTCGGCTGCTCCCAATTACTCCCAATTATAGTGTATTCCCAATTAGAGCTATGCGGGTACATAGACATAGAAATATGCCAGGAACCAAGCTCTCGCGAGAAGCATATACCGAGATCCGATCGGGTCGTTTGTCCATTCGGGAAGCGAAGAGGAAGTATCACATATCGCAAGCTCGATACACACGGATCCGAGGTGGTATAGACAAGCCCACAACTCCCGATATATCCGAAGACTTGGAGGCCCTGCTGCAGAAGTGTCGCCCCATGTTGCTTTCCGACCGAGAGAAACAAATCCTGAAGCAATCGGGACACACCTTCTACGAACACTACCAGATCCCCAAACAGTTTCTCGAACTCTACTTGCTGTGCTTTCGTCCACTAGTAGAAGCCGGCAAAATAGTTGATTTCGTCTACATCTACCCACCCAACCAATTTCAACCCTCAGCGGGCAAACTCCGAATCATTCTCGCTGATAACTGCTATCCGGGCCCCAAGGACAGACACAACCGATGCACCGACTGCCTAGCCACTCTATCGGAACTGCCTGCTCTCTTCGGACCCGACAACTCTACGTGCAAGTGTGGTGCCACCGACCACTGCGTCGACAGCAAGAAATGCATTCTCTGGGAACAGAAAGCGATAGACTACACACCCCAGGAGCGACTTCCACTCGAGGTTCCAGAAGAGATCGAGGTTGGCAGCTGTTGTGTGAATATAGAGAACCTATACGACAACGCCTGCCTTTTCTGGAGCATAAAATACGCACTCCTCATCAACAAATTGATGGACTGTTGTACGTGTAAGGAGAAAGAGTCTTGTATCTTATGGCGGTTATCGGAGAAAGCAGAGGTACCACAGGGGCGGGGTAATATTTGGCATACCCCATTACCCGACTATGGTGGACCCAAGCATATGGAAGTAGCACCCCCTCCATGCAGCGAACACAAAAAAGCTGCGAACGTCCCAGAAGGAGTCTACTTATGTAAAAAGTTTGCTGTAGCGGGACACGAAGGGAAGAACCGGCTGTTATTGCTACTCGATCCCCCGACTGGGGAAACGATTCCAGTCTATGGCTACAAGATACGAGAAACGATTCGGGCTGCCGGGGGAATAGAACGCCTACGGTTAGTGCGGGAACCGTTTCTATGCAAGCTCGGTAAAATCTGCTACTCACCTATATCAGAAAAGAAAGACGATAGAGAAATCGAATTACTGCTTCCAGACATTGGACGAGAATAGGTCCGGCAGCTCGCCTAGTATTTTGGTAGATGCAGTCGTGGGCTTACAAAGGACGAATACTTATCTAGGCTAGTTTTTCGTATTCCAACTGCTTTTCGTGGTACCCTACTACTTTTTTCCCCTCAAAAAACAACACTCTACTGCATAATGAAGGGATCCCCACGTTTCGTCTTGGGTGTTTCTACCTTCTCGGTCGGTGTGTGCACTGATTTGCTGTGCTTCCAGGTCTTGTAGACGACCTTCCAGAGAAAAACAGCGGCTAGCGAAAGGTAGGTCCACCTTTGGGCTGTTTCTAGTATCTGCCGCACCTTCTGAATATCCAGATGGGTCTCTTCTTGTTCCTCCTCAACGTTTTCTATTTCCTCTTCCTCATTGTCCTTATCCAGCATCGACAAGATGTCGACCAACAAATTCGTGGTTTGCTCCATATGAGCCGGCAACGTATTCGTGGTTTGTTCCAAACGAGCCGACATCGCTGCAGTTTGCTTCACACTAGCCTCTAGCCTCCCCAAGCGGTTGTAGAAGTCCTGGATGGTGAACACAGTCGGCTCTGCAGCAGGCAATACGCTCTCGCTAGGGGGTAAGATGGCCGCAGGCAATACGCTGCCGGCAGACGTCTCACTAGCGGGAGCAGGCAATGCGTCTGTGCTGGTCGGAGGTTCTACAGCAGGCTCTCGCCATATGTCGTAGAGTCTTGTGGATCCAATACCGAAGCGCTTTTTGACCTCGCTTGCTGGGAGCACCCCTCGAAGGGAGCGTATTTCTTGGACCTTTTCCGAAGACAAATCTCTTCTTGGTGGCATGGGGTGTTTTTCCTGGGAATATATATATATATACCATACTTCCTACTTGTCTATATAGGAACCAATCCTCTCCCAGGAAACTTCTAATAATGCTTAGCAATGCTTAGCAATACTTAGTAATGCTTAGCAAATGCTTAGTATTATTAAGCATTGCTAAGCATTACTAAGTATTGCTAAGCATTGCTAAGCATTATTAGAAGTTTCCTGGGAGAGGATTGGTTCCTATATAGACAAGTAGGAAGTATGGTATATATATATATATTCCCAGGAAAAACACCCCATGCCACCAAGAAGAGATTTGTCTTCGGAAAAGGTCCAAGAAATACGCTCCCTTCGAGGGGTGCTCCCAGCAAGCGAGGTCAAAAAGCGCTTCGGTATTGGATCCACAAGACTCTACGACATATGGCGAGAGCCTGCTGTAGAACCTCCGACCAGCACAGACGCATTGCCTGCTCCCGCTAGTGAGACGTCTGCCGGCAGCGTATTGCCTGCGGCCATCTTACCCCCTAGCGAGAGCGTATTGCCTGCTGCAGAGCCGACTGTGTTCACCATCCAGGACTTCTACAACCGCTTGGGGAGGCTAGAGGCTAGTGTGAAGCAAACTGCAGCGATGTCGGCTCGTTTGGAACAAACCACGAATACGTTGCCGGCTCATATGGAGCAAACCACGAATTTGTTGGTCGACATCTTGTCGATGCTGGATAAGGACAATGAGGAAGAGGAAATAGAAAACGTTGAGGAGGAACAAGAAGAGACCCATCTGGATATTCAGAAGGTGCGGCAGATACTAGAAACAGCCCAAAGGTGGACCTACCTTTCGCTAGCCGCTGTTTTTCTCTGGAAGGTCGTCTACAAGACCTGGAAGCACAGCAAATCAGTGCACACACCGACCGAGAAGGTAGAAACACCCAAGACGAAACGTGGGGATCCCTTCATTATGCAGTAGAGTGTTGTTTTTTGAGGGGAAAAAAGTAGTAGGGTACCACGAAAAGCAGTTGGAATACGAAAAACTAGCCTAGATAAGTATTCGTCCTTTGTAAGCCCACGACTGCATCTACCAAAATACTAGGCGAGCTGCCGGACCTATTCTCGTCCAATGTCTGGAAGCAGTAATTCGATTTCTCTATCGTCTTTCTTTTCTGATATAGGTGAGTAGCAGATTTTACCGAGCTTGCATAGAAACGGTTCCCGCACTAACCGTAGGCGTTCTATTCCCCCGGCAGCCCGAATCGTTTCTCGTATCTTGTAGCCATAGACTGGAATCGTTTCCCCAGTCGGGGGATCGAGTAGCAATAACAGCCGGTTCTTCCCTTCGTGTCCCGCTACAGCAAACTTTTTACATAAGTAGACTCCTTCTGGGACGTTCGCAGCTTTTTTGTGTTCGCTGCATGGAGGGGGTGCTACTTCCATATGCTTGGGTCCACCATAGTCGGGTAATGGGGTATGCCAAATATTACCCCGCCCCTGTGGTACCTCTGCTTTCTCCGATAACCACCATAAGATACAAGACTCTTTCTCCTTACACGTACAACAGTCCATCAATTTGTTGATGAGGAGTGCGTATTTTATGCTCCAGAAAAGGCAGGCGTTGTCGTATAGGTTCTCTATATTCACACAACAGCTGCCAACCTCGATCTCTTCTGGAACCTCGAGTGGAAGTCGCTCCTGGGGTGTGTAGTCTATCGCTTTCTGTTCCCAGAGAATGCATTTCTTGCTGTCGACGCAGTGGTCGGTGGCACCACACTTGCACGTAGAGTTGTCGGGTCCGAAGAGAGCAGGCAGTTCCGATAGAGTGGCTAGGCAGTCGGTGCATCGGTTGTGTCTGTCCTTGGGGCCCGGATAGCAGTTATCAGCGAGAATGATTCGGAGTTTGCCCGCTGAGGGTTGAAATTGGTTGGGTGGGTAGATGTAGACGAAATCAACTATTTTGCCGGCTTCTACTAGTGGACGAAAGCACAGCAAGTAGAGTTCGAGAAACTGTTTGGGGATCTGGTAGTGTTCGTAGAAGGTGTGTCCCGATTGCTTCAGGATTTGTTTCTCTCGGTCGGAAAGCAACATGGGGCGACACTTCTGCAGCAGGGCCTCCAAGTCTTCGGATATATCGGGAGTTGTGGGCTTGTCTATACCACCTCGGATCCGTGTGTATCGAGCTTGCGATATGTGATACTTCCTCTTCGCTTCCCGAATGGACAAACGACCCGATCGGATCTCGGTATATGCTTCTCGCGAGAGCTTGGTTCCTGGCATATTTCTATGTCTATGTACCCGCATAGCTCTAATTGGGAATACACTATAATTGGGAGTAATTGGGAGCAGCCGAAAAGTGGTCTTATCGAAGGGTCTTGTTGAAATATATATGCTGGTAGCAGAATTAGCTATAATCAGAAGCTTCTGAGCAAAGCTGTACCCGCTACCGGTTTTTCTCCCCATTCCCTATACTACTCTGTGACCTCAATCAAGTACACGCTTACACCATAATGTAGCCTGCTGTCAATGAGTGGAATCTGCCAAACACCAACACTCACGCACTCACTCAGGGCGATGTCACTCACTCTCTCGCCACTGTGTGGCTGTTTGGTTATCAGTGTACGTAATGTGTTCTACATCCTCACCGTATATGTTAACCCTGAGTAAAATGCGTTCAATCTTTAAAGGCTATATACATGCTATAAAATGCATCATTGTGGGAACTCAGAGAAGCGAGTTCATATTAAAAGTCAAAGGGCAGTCAGGTGTTCTGTTAGATGTACATATCACCCAGTTGGCACGCTTGATGGACATCCAGTCTCACACGAACACCTGTGGAACGTGGGAACAGCGACCGGTTCTCCGTATTTATGCACGAATATGCTTACGCAAATATAATTGCAGATAGACATAGACAGGAACCCAGCCCAGTATTATCATTTTCATGGTGTAATTATGAAGCCGTTTACTCAATACGCAATTACCTGTTTCTGTTTAGCAAGTTGTTATATTGCATTAAACGTATCTATCTATAGGCAATTCCCTAGGATAACATATACATGTAGTCTATAGGAACTAATGTTGCAATCATAACATGCATTAAGTATGACACCTCCACAGCTCCCTATCTACACCTCTCTCTCTCTCTCTCTCTCTGTGTGTGTGTGTGTGAGAGAGAGAGAGAGAGAAAGAGGGGGGGGGGGGTTACAATTTAAAATAGAGTAAATTGTCTGTTGTGTGCTTTTGATTAGTTCGTCATTGATTCGTCATTTCAGATTCTGGTTGAATCAAATTATTGCTGCCGAATTATTGCTGAAACCTTACAAACCGAATATCATATCACTACTAACTTTGTTCCGTTTTGACATATATTCATGTATTACGCCCCAACTGTCAGACAGGACTCAAACACGCCTTTTGCCAAACAACCTTCTACACCTGTGAAGACATTGAAATTCTGGGATAAAGAAGGAGAGAACGACTCATCTGTGTTATAAAACCAACAAATCTGGAACGAAAAGCCTGATTTCCTGTCACTGTGAATACTTTAGTTACTCGTGCTATCAACCACTTATTTGTGTTGTCCAGACTCTAACATGAGTTAAATCTGTAACATCGCCGTCTGTAAATCGCCGAGTAAACGACATCGAGTCAATCTCCACACAGCGAATACTGCGATTGGGGATCGCTTTTAACGAGAGCATAACTCGTGTATCATTTTCTGCCTGACGAGGAGCTTTGACCCACTTCCTCGAGAGCCACAGATGAGATTATGGAGCCATAAGTGCCATCGCAGTGTCAAATAATACCGTAAATCTTGTTTGCTTTACACCTTTTGTATGCTCTCTGTGGCTTTTTGGCGGCGATCGATGATTGCTCGGGGCAAATAATTCTGACTGCAGCTGATATCCTTGCCTTAAGCCTCTCTCCACTCCACAGGTGTGAATGTATTCTGCTGCTTCCTTCGTCACAAAGTAATACATGATAAGTAGTTTTCAACACGAGTTTTAAGCGTAAGAGGTGCGAAATGTGTGAAATCACATTTCATGAACAACCTGTGATTTGGACTTAATCATGGAGCTTACACAAACATAGCCTGTGTATTATTTATAATCATAATGATAAGTTTCATGGAAAGCGGATGTATTTGACTGGAGAAAGGTTTAGGAGGACATTTTAGTTCATCAGACATAAATGTTTTGGATTTGTCAGAATGATTGACACTCCGGTCGAGCATATCATGTCATGATCAATGTAACAGGCATATACCATGTTTAGTATGAGTTATACTTCAACAGATCAAATTGCACACTTTCAAAATTTTTATAGCCATTCCTTAGCGGATGATACAACATGCAGTACCGTCATGTGATTATATCCGCGTTTTGTGCTATTTTCAACTACACACAATGATATATTTTAGAGAAATGATTTCAGATTCAATAACTCTTAAATCACTGCTTTAAGGGAATAACACACTACTGAACGAGTATGGTCACATTATGCAATACGTAAAGGCTTGAGATCAACATACAGCATTGATGTAAGATATATGTAGCTTGTGACAGCTGTAACAGATAGTGTTTGCCTTTAGACTTGCCTTATATCCTAACACCAGCCGTTGCACTCACTAGGCTACTTTCCTGTCGACCGTTAATGTAACGATGACAACGGATTTCTACTTTTGCCCCTCAAGAGCAGGGTTAAAGCGGATTATACCCCCTTTCGGTCAGGTCCCCTATTTCCGGTGTTCTATTTAAAAAAAGTAAGCACTGGGGTAAAAAGCAAGAGGTAACGTTACTGTTTGTGATGGTGGTTGTTCTGTTAACATTTCCCTCTTCAGTATCACAGTTTGACATTTTTGCCATTGGGCACAATCACAAACTGAATACAATTGGTCGAAAGGAATTCCATAAATAGATTGGTGTATTTGACAGGTGAAAAATTCGCACTTAATGTTACTATGGGTGTGTAACATGTTGCCATGGCAACAAGAATGTGAAGACAACATATGAACTGAGTCATTAAATGCAAAAACCAGAAAAGAATAAATGACACTGAAAAATCAAATAAAAAACTTTTAAAAGAATACATATCGCAGTAAAGAGGAACTTGGTGTCAAGATCCAATTAGGAAAGACTTGCTTCTTGGAAAACAGTGTAGAACATACTGATTAGAAAGCCTGGAGATAGAAACCATTTAGCGTCGACTTATGCAGCTCTGCAGTGCAGTCTCAATCTTCCTGGTTTAAAAACACTCATCGTCTTGAAAGATAAACAAAGTATGTGAACGTTATATTTTTCAGAGTTCAATTAGAACTATGATCTTCTTTGGGACCAAGTTGCCTCTACAAAATTGATTTTTCATTAGCTCTAATCACAGATACACCAGTGTTTTTTTTGTTTTTTTGTGTTTTGCTTATGCTCCATGATACAAAATTACTTGCCTGCAAATACTCTAAAACCTGATGTAAAATCTATGTTGTTAAAAGAATAATGTATCTAACATTTCAAAACTCACAGTATGCCCACCAGTTCGTAACTTATGAAAATGAATTCTTAAGAACGAAATAAAATCAATTTAAATTACATTGTTTGTACCGAAGGGGAGATTTCTGACGTCTGTTGCCAAAGACAACGGCTCCTGTCACGCACATCGCCGCTTTCACGCCAGAAAACCTTGAGCCCAGAGACAAATATAGAACGAGGAAGAAAGTAATTACATGTACGTCTTGTTCCACATCTGTTCTCAAGCTAAAACACTTCTCTCTGAAATTTGTTACAATCTTCAAGCTTCATTTTGTTTATAAATGAAAAGAAGCTTTGATGTTAAGAAGGTCATGCAGTTTTCGTATTGTATCTGATATATTTAGGTAATAAAACACGTTTGAATCGTTGAAGAACCATTCCCTCAAATGTGCACAAAATGACAGAGACAATAAATCACTGAAGCCTTTGCAAACTGGATTTAGAAAGAACTCGACATACAATGAACAAGGCAAAATATTGTGATGTTTTGCAACAGCCCGTGTAGTCAGTGTATGTGATCTACACAAGTTCATGTCAAAGCCATTTGTCTAAATATACTGCACATGATAAACTGTTGTAATGTACATCAGTTATGTGTCGATATTTCTAAATGTCTGTAACTTCTGTGTTCATACTTGTAGTTTATTGAATATTGCTACTGTTTCTTGATGGAATGCTGTGCAATAAATATCTTATCTTATCTGTCACTTTTGTTGCTAGGTACAGCGAGGTCCCCTTCCAGAGCCTCAACGGGGTAATTAAAGACCGACGGTCATCTCCCGTCGGTCATCCCCGGGGGTTAGCCTGACCACACTGATGGACTAGGCACGGAGAGGGATGTCGCCTATATAAACCTGTCACAGTGATTGATAGGCAGCAATGCGATGTTGTAGATAACAAGCTGACCTACACAGCAAGTGAAATGTAAACCATCCGTTCACAAGCGTTCTCACCCTAACTTTGTTATGCGTTCGTTCAAATTGCACTTGGCTCCACCGATAACAGTTTATGACCAAGTGCCATGATTGTTTGCGATGAAAGACATTTATTACAGTTTATGATAATTCTAACGTTGTAAAATATCAATAGCCTTACTCATAAAGCCATTTGTCTGAATATTGTAGAGATGGACGATGGACCAACGTGAAAGCTTCATCGTGGTTAGCCAAAATATGCATTTAGTTATTAGACCTAAACAGAATCAAGTCCACCAAAGTGAATCCGAACCCATTAGGCAAGAAACTCCCTTCACAGACCATTATTGTTCGAGACGCCTAGCCCCCACTCATAAAGGTCCATTAACATGTCACCGGATTTATTTACCCTGAAATTAGTTAAACTGGTCGATTTCTCGTGCAATGGACGTTCTGTCTTAATAATTCAAACAAATTACAATGTATATATTCTCCATATTTTTCATGGACTCAATACTTTCGATATGAGTAAGTGAGTATGGTTTTACGCCGTTGTTACCAATATTCCTCTTCTATATGCCTCCCAGTGGACAAAAATATGTGTTTTTATAAGAGAACACCCTTCCAATATTTCATCCAGACTTCACCTGTATATATACTATCGCCTGAGGGACATTATACATACATATGTGACAGGTACTGGTGAAATAAATAGTGCGACGTGTTGGGTCCTAAATTATCGCGGAAAGCTATAGAGTCGGCGTGTGACTGGGATATTGTTGACGCCATATGGAGATATTTCACTCACTGTCCTCAGCTGAAATAAAATAAAATGAAATAAACATATGTCTGCCAGACTCAGCAACCTGTTTTGCGATTTCAAAACAACCACAAGCGTGTAATATTTGCCAGTGATGTTAGTTTTTGTTTACAATACCGACTAGACGTACATCACAATATTCCATACGTCAGCTATGATAAAACCATAACAATGCTCCACAATTTCCCGAAACATATTGACTTAATGGGTTACGTGTCTGCTATCTACAACGCATCGCCCAAGTGTATAATACCAAGTATACAATGTCTATTTCTCCGGGTCTTGTTGAGAGGCATAAAACTAAACAAATTCCTCGACAAGAGGAGAGAGTCTCGCGGGGCTCTCCGTGTAGCACTTAGTTCGTACAGCAATCTCTGTTGGTTTCATACCCAGAGCTGGAATTGTTTACAGCATTACACTGCTGTGTAGGAGTGTTGATATTGTAAGGCAAACCCTTTGCAATGGACAACGCTTGCCTCTTGAGGCCGCCAGTCAAACGGTGCTTGCTCATTTCACCTTCAAAGCAGAGATGACCGCGTGAATTATTCATGCCCGTTGATAGATACAACACTCGTCCGGATTACTTGCTTGAAAATTACACTACAACAACCATCCTATATATAAAACACCGACTATGGCACAAATTGATATATTCATGGCCATTAATGTATCCGGGTATGAAAACCTATAGAGCCACTCCAGCAGGAGTTTTAACTGCACCTTAACATCTAAGTCACAGAAAATAAGAGAGAGAGAGAGAGAGAGAGAGAGAGAGAGAGAGAGAGAGAGAGAGAGAGAGAGAGAGAGAGAGAGAGAGAGAGAGAGAGAGAGAGAGAGAGAGAGAGAGAGAGAGAGAATTATACTCCTTAATTTAAATTACGTATTCATGTATGCATGTATGTAAGTATGTCTATATGTGTATCAATTCAAATCGATCTCACTGGTAATGGAACTAATTCTGTCCTAAGTTTCTGCAGCATTTCACGCAGAAGCAACCGTTGTAACCATGGTTTCCAAACCTTACACAACAGAATTTCACACGTTGTTCATGAATGTATTTGTTCTATTGTGTGGCAAATAGAACTTATACCGAGTGTCGAAAAATCTCGACTCTGACTTCATAGTGGAGGCCGTTGGAGTCTCTACTGTGAACAATTATCCGATAGCTGTTGAGGACAAACGGAGATGGGGGATTGGGGGAGGGGGTGGGGGTGGGGATGTAAGGAGGGGTAAAAGAAGGCCACAAGGGGGCCTCAAGGACTGAACAGGACCCACAATAAGAGTCCTTTATGCTTGATAAATCGCCCAAATCGCCTCAGCGATGTCAAAGCGAGAGGCGGTAATTAGGCTGCAAATACATCTACTCCTAGTTCCGGCCGCTGATGGTTCGTCGGCTTTTAGCCGAAGCACGAGTCTGGGAGACAATTTCCATTCGTACGTGCCTGTACCATATGGTAGCAGAAACTCTTCCAGTCTGCCTGAATATTATAAGGTGACACACAAAAAATATGTATCCACAAGTTTTCATGCCCCAGATTGAAAAACTGGTTTGGTAGGACTGATAACACACACTATTCTCGTATCTGTTTACTGCTAGTCTTGCTATATGATGTGTGTTCGCTAATTTCTAAAATCTTCCTGTTTCTTGACTGATGAAAGGGAATATTAAAGATATTAATGTTTGATTAACGGTGATACTAATGCGGATATAATTTCATCCGGAGAGATAATCATATTGGTGATTATATTCATAAATGCAGATGCACGTTTTTGCTCAATAACCGTTGAACGAAAAATAACAGCGTGAGAGAGCTAATAAATGTAACCAACCGATTCATGGGAAGTGCATACAAACTATATTGAGTTACGACCAAATATGAATATTCCCATTTCTATATTTATTTATGAACCTGATGTGATGAGGCGCATATTGACAAAGGTTTTCTTTCTGAGTAGAGAGATAACTGTTCACATGAACACCTTCATTATTCATGCAGTACATGTACATGACGCATGCACTAGCGTTGAATTCTGACACTACTGATATATATAAAATATCTTAGCATCAATTGTATTTCCAAACAAAAATACCGTCTCCTTAACAAACACCTATCTATCTGTCCATCCAACTATCCCTCCCTCCATAATACTAGTACTCCTACCCATCCATCTATCTATATACCTACCTGTCTATGTATGTATGCATCATTATTAACACATATAATACACATGTTATCCTTAAGTTCAGAACATGACCCTAAAGTTCAACACAATTTCATGGTATCTTCAGTTTGTGAAATATGTCGATGATTAATTTGTTATAATATTCAAACATTTTACCTAGGGCCTAAAATACTAAATATCAAATTCAATTTTTATTCACAGCAGATCAAAAGCACTAATGAAGCTGGTAAGTAGGATATAAACCCAGGCAAGACTTGTTCTGCCACTTCAAACTGATCTCTGTCTAGCCCATCACAGAAGAAACCTCGCATCTTCTCGTGAGACGAGAGTATGGCAGACCCACATGAAAGTATCTGAAAATCGATCATTGCCCGAGGCCAGCAAGGCTTCAATCAGTGCTTGTTCAAATACAGAGAGGAATTGCAAAGGATTGCATTTCGCTATAAAAAAAATGGAGAAATGATCAGTTGTCAGGAAAGAAAGATGCCGTGCAAAATGAAAATGGCAGTAAGAGTTATTTTAATGACATTGAAGCTTCGCGCCTCCTCCTTGTTAACTCCGTGGGGAGAAGAACGTCTTCTTTAAAGACATCTTGAAGGTCAAACTGGTGTTACTTCAATTTCTTCAATATTGAAAGGAAATATGTACACATCCATTGCATGTGTGTAAGTATATGTCAAAAATCTCGACCCTTATGTTACTTGTTTTTGAGATTCTTGGACAGCCTCAAACCGAAATGTTCTTGGTACCTGATATTTAATATTTCTTTGTAACGTGCATGTCATATAAAATGCATTAATATCGGAGTTTATATGAATTATCTAATCGTAGTGAAGTAAGGAATACATGTCACATTTGACATGCTCCAGTTTGTCCTAGCATAATAATTGAAGTGATTGGGATAATATGGCTCACATCGTGTACTTTGAATGTGATCATTTCGTCTTTTGTTTTTTTTAACAAATACGGATAGCAAGAAAATACTGCATTAGAATAAAGGAGATGCTATCAATTTTACATTTGGACGGAATTTCAAACTTTTTCAAGAAATGTAAATTCTGGACCGTATATTTTGAGTCTAGAGTCTGAAACGAAATGCTGTTTAAAGACCACTTTTACTTCTGCGAGGCACACGCATTGCTTTCGGCCTGCTGATTGCTAATAACATTAGAGCAATATCCTAAAAGCCGCGCTAATCTCGCGCCAATGTTGAAATCTGTTCACGTCTGCTCGCAGCTCAGGTCGTCTGCTGGACACCGCCAGAATCAGCCATTTTGAAATTAACGTCACGTCAAGGGCAGATGTTTTCAATATGGCGGACTGTCGGCCGGAATTTGATAGGCCCAGTTGCTATGGTAACCGCACACCTCGGCGAAGCGCTGACATGCGATTTTGATCTCATCCAAACATTAAATTGTCGGGACGATATAGAAGGCAGGGTTGTGTTACGTGGGGATGGGGACCAGCAAAGGGATGTTATGCTATTTTTCTTGCCCCAGGAAACCAATCGCGAGATGCTGGTATGATTGGCGGGTCACATGACCTCGTACTGTCCTGAAGTCGGTGTATCAATTACTCCGATCAAAGCAGGGAAATGTGCCGTCGAGTGTCTGCATTGAGGAATTAAGAAGAGAGAAACGGGGGGAAATGGGGAGCTGATGAGGGGGAGAGGAAAAAAGGAAACTGAGACGAGACGAGGAGGAGAAAGGAAGAGGAAAGTAGAATCATGAACAAGAGCTAGACAGTGATGACTAACATGAATGTATGGTTTAAAGAGCACACTGTGTAAGAAACATGACTTCTCCGCACCCTGTTACTTGACACTTGTCAGTACCTCCCCAGCTATGATTAATCAAATAAATTATCAACCCGGATTCATTTGTTGTAAAGACCAGCCTTCAGTAATGACGGACTCTTCCTATTCATAGAGAAGGAGGTGATTTACTGAGATTGGCTTACACTTACATGTAAGTGGAAAGCCGTACGTATGATGTGCCAGGCGGTGCTGGCAAGGAGTGAGTGAGTGAGTTTAGTTTTACGCCACACTCAGCTAATATTCCAGCTATATGGGGGCCAGGAAGACAGACTGCTATCGTTAGTGTTATAAAATCATTGTCTGTTACTGTTATCGGTTCCTTTCTTCAGTGTTTATTTTAGCACGATCGAAAGCAATTGTTTCAATGATGAGGAACTGCTGTTAGCATCAATTCCATTGAAGAAGCTGTCTATCCATAAAATGTGTTTCTTGATAAAGGGGGGCGGTGGGGTAGCCTAGTGGTTTAAGCGTTCACTCGTCACGCCGAAGACCTGGGTTCGACTCCCCACATGGGTACAATGTGTGAGGCCCATTTTCTGGTGTCCCCCGTCGTGATATCGCTGGAATATTGCTACAAGCGGCGTAAAACCAAACTCACTCACTCCTGGATAAAGGAATTGGTTTTCGTTCTGCAGATAACAGTCTATATCCTAAATCATACAGAAATGACTGGGCACGTTGTTTGCATTGGATGCAAAAGCTATGGGTCACACAAGTCTTCAGTTACTCAACAATGAAACTATTCATGTGGCTAGCATAAAGACCTTCGGTTATCCAACAATACAACTATCCACAGTGACGTACTGAGCCATCTCGGGAACGCGAGGTGACATCCAGCCTGCTCATCACTATAACAATATTTTTCATATTTTGCCACTGTGCAAAACATTTAAACACCCACATCAACAACAACACGTTTCAGTGATTAAATTCATTACGTAAATTGAATAGTATTACAAATTACCATAACAAAGAAATGGTACATTTATCCAGAATATAATTGATTCTACAAAGTATTGTCGTGCCAGGTTTATCAAATAAAAAGAATGTATAAAGCAAATATTCAAATGGAAACAGGGTATGCATTCAAATTAAACAAAAAATACATCGTTACATGTGTAATCTATAAACTACTTTTAACGTCTACTCTTTTATTCGATTCTCTTGTGATCTTCTGTATTGGTTACTGTATTACGATGGCTTGTTAAGGGCACAGTAAAATGCAACAGTGGGAACTAAAATCGTAATATTCTGGACAAAAAACTGATAAAAAATGAGAACGCCATACAATTAAAGCCAGCTGCTCAAACCCTCCACAATGAAGCAGGTGTAATACCAGCTTGAAGCTCCAGAGACGCGCAACATTTATTATTCGCAGATTAACAGCGTTTGTGTCGTATTTGTTTATGGATATCGCCGGACAGTAGTTGAAGTGAGAGTGAAAGAATATCCCAGTATCAAGTCATGAGTCAAACAGTGTAGGAAATCTTCGAAACATCGTGAACATCTGAAAAACAATAGTCATATTTCACGCCAAATGATAGCAAACGCTTGATAAATACTAGATGTTTATGAATTATGCAGTCCACTGTTATATATATTCTATGTACATAAACATCTCTCCCCCAGTTTGATTAAAGAATGAGTGACTTATTATTGAATTAATATGGCTGTGGATATACACTAGTTTTGTTCACTATTCAGTTTAATTATCAGGTGGTTATTCACAGAAAGCATTATTCGATAGACCACAAAAGTGTGTTAACAGCGCACAAACACATCAAGAGTTTCGACTAATGGAATAAATAGTTTCCCTTGCGATGTTACATCTACTAATATCATTATTTGTAATTCAATCCGGGACATTAAACCAGCAGTAGCTTGCGTGTGAAGAAGCCATTTGGACGTCCTCCTTCATGGAAAAAGCCTCCTTTCTTTGAGGCGTTCGTTCTCTGCGCTATCGCTGCACGTACGTCAGGTTTAAAGGGAATAGGCCACGTGACGCAATGAATAAAACATAGAGTAACACAATAATTCGAATTCTCGCAACATCTCATGCGTCGAGATCTCGCCCGGTGAGGGTAAAGCGTGGACTTGGGTCCGCCTCGCGTGAACAAAAGGCCTAATTACCATTTGCCCATGAATGACAACGATAATTGCCATATTATATTCATTCATTCTTAATAACGAATTATGGGACTGTGATTTCAGATTTTACGGCGTAATGTTGGCTCCGTTTTGTATTTTCCTCCAAATTGATAATAATTGACGATATTACCCAATAGCCTTTGAAGTCAAATGCAATCAGCTCAAAGGCAGTCCAGGCGAGATCTGGATGGCTTCTGAAGTCACGGTTTATCCGCGCTTTAATAAGAGCACGTGTGTAACCATAGCAACTTTGAGTTACATTTCCTGGAGGCGATTTATCAATATTAGCCTTGCGAGTACGTGAACGTTTTGTGCTGAATATGGGCAAATGGTGTAGTTTTCTCTTGTTAATATTTGAATGCAGTGATTGCTTTTCGGATGTTTTAAATAAATTAACTTTCGGTGGATGCTGTATTGATATATGGGTGAAAACGTAAACGGCACACAAAAAAACAACATCATATTTGTGACAATCTGACAACATCAAATGCACAACATTTACCCTAGGTGTAACAATATTGTACCATGCAGATGAATACTTTTGAAATGGACTTATATGTGATAGGTAGGAATAGCAACAGTTGCGTGTATACTTGTATTGAGAAGTATAAGATAAGATATTTTATTGCATAGCTTTCAATAAAGAAACAGTGATAATATTCATTCAACTACAACTATAAACACAGTACGTACAAAGATACAGAAATACACATATAAATGATCTGTATTGTAAGCATTTCACATACAGTATGACATAGAAACATTATGAGACTATGTTAATACACAGAATTCTTTTGAAATTTTAAATATGATCACATATTTTTTGAATGATTAGTTATGATTTCAATACACCTAATCTATTTTCAGGTGTTTTATTCAAAATTTAATACACGGACATTTCAATACACGTATTTGAACAAGATAACATTTGAAGCCTCTAATAAATATCACCACTGAAGCTACAGCCATACATCATGACCTTTATATCTACATGGAAAACGATAAGACGTTGGTTACATTAGCTACAAGTAATAAGCAGTCAATCTTAAGCTTGTTCAGACATTCAGTTTCATTGACTCTCATTCATATCACAGTTCACCAGTGCCCTTCATGTTCACCACCCCAAGTCGTCAGTATTAATACGTACAACCAAAAGTAAATCTTCATCCTTAATTATTTTATCAAACATATTCCCAGGAAAATCGCATAACAATCTGAATATTTACGCTGCAAAAGAAAAATAAAGAAAGAAAAGAAATCCTCTTTGTTGTACTGTTCAGTCGGTCCCAGCGCCATCTTGGAAACCAGTTTGCCTCGCGACCTACCATCAAGCCACATGCAAACAGTCCTACAAATTGTACACTATGTGTGTAAGAATATTGTTCCCCATTCAACTTGTCCTGGTCCTTTATGAGTGTTTTACAGTCCTTACTGCGGGCTGTAGCATAATTACACAGCTTATTCATACAGCGACCCTGTTCAGAGCTTTGAAACACGACACCGGTGTACCTAATCTACGCATGGACGTGAACTGCGTGACCCGGAGCGCGCTCAGCTTCCCGCTAAATCACACACGGCTTTATATATGAAAAGTTATGGGTGTGGGTTGTTTCTTCTTTTCATCGCGAGCGATGGAAAAGACGAGCAATTTATATGCAGGGCAGATTAGAAATACAACAGCCTTCTGTATGGGCACTTGCGAGACCTGACAAAGACGCGCTCCATCATGGCCCAATTTGATCGATGCGCATACCCAATGAGATTACGAGTTTTGTGATCTCTGTGATATGATTGGCTGACGCTATGGTCCGACGAACTTGGCGGCGTGCCAACGACGTGTGGTATGCCGGCTGGAGGTTTTATCACTGTTCCCAAGTTGAGTGTGTATGATATCTATAGCACACAAAGGATAGTATACTATTGTTCCTTTACTGCAGCGGTGTTGTCGTTTGTGAACGATGCTATCCTAAAGTAACAACAAGCTTCGTAAATAAAAAATAAAAGAAGTCATCAACACTGTATCAAATTGCCATAAGCCTAGAATGGGGCTACATAATCAAATGATAGGAATATATGTAAAACGAATGATTTTCAGTATCACAGCAAAAACTGATCAGACATTTTCAAGAGAGTACATGGAGTTTGTTTCATTGCTGAGATGGCACTGTTCCTCACACATTAGTGTCTACCTCCCTAAACATGATATATTTTCGCTCGTATTCATTTATTTCTAAAGTGCTTCTCAGGGTATTCTTGTAATTTCAAGATATATATCAAACATTATACAAGCATTTCAAATCTTGTGATCTTTTAGATATTTCATCGAAAATCAAATAACGTTTATAACACTTCCATTTCAAATATATCATTTTATCATCTATCCTGTAATATATACCAATATTCCATGTCAGATCTACATTTGTATATACATGTAGTACATCTACCAGCCCCTTTTTATTCCGTTCTAGCGAAACAAAATATCACATTTGATTTAAGAAAATCTTCTTGTACATTGAAATTTGAACTGCTCATAACTCCATTGCAATTGCTGTTCAAATGTAGAGTTGTTCCTGTCTATTGTATCATTAAGAGTTGAATATATTTCAGTAGAACCCGTCCACAATGACAGCATGTGAAATGCACTTGACGTTTGCTTAACTGAGCAGATAATATGAGAGCCTAGATGTAAACCGATCGATTACCTTGTTGACCGACTCATCATTTCTGTTTATTTATTTATTTATTTATTTATTTATTTATTTATTTATTTATTTATTTATTTATTTATTTATTTATTTATTTATTTATTTATTTATTTATTTATTTATTTGTAGTATGTGGTTCTGGTTTCTCATATATGAAATGGTCTACTTAAATGCTATACGTTATTGATGAAATGAAACATTGTACTGCTCTGTTGCTGATGGCGACGTGTCAAGGAACTGTGTCTGTCTTATTGACTGTTCCAGTAAATGTATCGTTCGCATAATGTGAATGTGAATAATGATCGTATCTTCAGACAGTCATTAATTTTCAATATATTTATAAAAAAGGTATTTTCTGGTAATAGTATTCAGCAGAGTTATCTGGGTGTTTCGGGTTTCATGACAAAGTAGACTTATGGTTCAAACGTCAGCTTTCATTCCATACATTTCACTTATGCATGTTTGTATGTACATTGCAGTTCTGCTGTAAATTATTCTGTACAATGAAATGCATCGCAATCAATATTATTTCATCAAGGAGACAAATTCCTTTTAACGAACGTAAAGTGGATCGCGTTTGTGGCTATTTGTGAAAAACATTCCTCATATTATTTTCATTAAAATTATCGAATTAAATATTTGTTTGCCATATGTGTATGTAACTGGCACAATCTCTTACCGGATAACACATTCCTCATTTCTGGGACATAAAAGCATTAGACCATCCATAACAATAAGGATTCATCACGTAGTGTTGAATATATTTTAAAGACCTTGATGCGGAGCTTTTGCTGCGTGTATTACCACCCCAACTGAACGATTAATCACTACCCAAACAGAATAATTGTTCAGAATATATATGGCATTTCAGCCTAACAAATAGTCATTTATTTTGCTGCAGATGGTACTCAATTATACCTATCTCAGCAAAAAGGAGATGCTTTCTGTGTAATCTGAGTAAAATAACCTATGTAAGATCTCTAAGTAATATTCATGCAGTTGAGCTGAATACGCTTCAAAGTAACCTCGTCAACAGCCTTTTCTTGAAATTACATAATGATACTCCATGTCATTACAGCCATGAGGCAATACCACTATAAAACACAGACCCATAGCCTCACACTTCCAACGTAGGGAGATAGCGAAAGAATGAAAAAAAATAGATTTTTAAAAGATTTTGTTCTGATTTTGATTTTCAATCAGCAACTAGAAGGTCTAAATGCGCAGGTGCGAGTCTAGAATCCCCACTGGGTCTGACAGATCATTATTGAGAAAATTGTCCTTGCTCAGCCTAGGGCCATTACTTCTCTGCCCGTATCTTTCTAACTCCCTTCACCGACGCCAAATGACGATGACTGTTTTCTACAGACGCGGTGATGCAGCAGAGTCCATGAGTTGGACTTTGTTGCAGACCGTGCGTGGAGCTTAGGGAATCAACGTTAATTCTGCCTTAATTCAACGTCACCCGGTTTAGTAATGCCACATGGCACTATTTCCTGTCTGGCTTTCGATTAGCAATTTTCGGAGTAAGGAAAACTGGAAGGGAGGTCCTTTCTAGTTGAGGCCTACACTAGCTGGGACATCATTAACGACATACAGTTGGCACGAGGAAAGACGGCATTGTTTGCTGGGAGGCAGCTGGAATGAGCCGGTAAATCTCATTTAGTGCGGGATCAGCACGCCTGATAATTCACCGCGGGACAGCTTTGCCAGAAATGATCGTCCCCACGCACGGGCTATGTATGCACGAGTTGAAGGTATAGATTTATTGAACTATTTGGTCATGTGTTCTGACAAGAGAAGCAGAGTGGAATGTCTAGTTTTCGGGGATTATTTAGATATTTGTAGATTCAAATGGCGTGGGAACAATGTTAGTTGTAACATCCAGTCACAATTAAATTTTTGGGAGAGTTTTATGTGTATGTAATGAAACTAATATATAGAGCAGATAATGTCATTATACTTCGTATAATTTTCTATGTGAAATTGTTACAATGTACCTCATTTACATATAGGATGTATCCGTGTAATTTCTATATATCTGTACCTACGTACTGCGTTAAACAACCACTGCACTAAACATCTTAGATAGATGAGTGTTTATTAGATGGTTACATAGATCAGCCTATTTGATAATAAAATATAGACGCATTTCTGCATGTTAGTTTTCATTTTGTTTACCATTTATAAAGGGTGGGGGAATCAATACACAAGAAATATCTTCACCCTTCGTGTTTACTGCATTCTCTATGACTACAAGGTGACACGATATTAATAAAGATAATTATCTTATACTTTAAACCTTTATAGATTTATATCTAAACTGAATTATTTAAATGTAACCCCATCTTGTTGAAACACAACATTTTGATTACGCAAAGGAATATGTTATGTTGTAATTAGAATTTAATACATTGTTTGCAGGGAAATATCTATTTGACATAATCCTGAAATATGATAGTTTGCAATGAGCGAGGGAAATTTCATTACAATACCGAGTACCAAGCGTAAAATATGTTACATTCAATAACACGATCTCAAGGGAGCACCGGCTGTTAGCATTTAGAACATGTGGTATCCATTTCTCAAAGTGCAAAACCGTCCCATCGATCAACAACACTCAACACCAAGCTAAAGGACGATGACGAGTTATCTTCTCTTGGTGTTGCCACATTCACATGACTAGAGAAGGCTTCAATAGATTGTCAACTTGCTAAATATTTGCAGTTTCATATTGGCATCCAGAAACAAGGCCTGGCCCTGCATAGAGTTAGCATGCCTCCTGCTGAGAAAGACTCTGCCAACAATCTCGCGAAATGCTTTGTATCGAGATTTGGCGAGAGTAAATGGCACAATGAGATACGGAGGTAATTTTGCCTTGCGACGCGCCAACGAGTTGATTGGGTTCCGCGAAGACAGGACAATGACGGGCTTGAGATGGGCGCCGTGCTCTCTGCCTCTCAAAGTTAGACATGTCACACGACAGGGTATTTTAGGAAGCGTAACAGTGATAATAGTCGAAATTGAAAATCGATAGTCTGCACAAATAGGAAGGTTTGATTAATTGTATTTGGCGTGTTACAAGTATGGACCATGTGTATTTAGCATCGTCAAACATGGTGTTGATGCATTAGTGTGAGGAATATCGTTTCATAAACAACGTGACTAATATTTTAAAACATCCTTTGTCTGAAATAAGAATAATATATTTTATGTTTAATATTCCAAGAATGTTACATGAATGAAAAACCATATTATAATCGCTCACGACAGTTCGTAAATATTCGTAATATTTATTTTATTTACTATGCTCTAAGAATTAACCATCAGTGATACTTGACAAAGACAGTTATAAAATTCAAAATACAACATTTCCTCTAAAAATATTTTAAAAAGTAGAAATATATAGGCGATTCATCTTAACTGAGTTTCATATTTCACTTGAACGTCGCGATGACGAGTTTACATGACGAGTAAACCCTCTGGCCAGTGAAACTGCTACACTAACACAAGCAACAAATTTAATCTATTGCCACCAAATTAGTTATGGCTTGCTCACTTCAGCAGCCTTTTTGATCCTGCGTCAGCGATCGATGAGCAACCTGCCCTTCCACGTGGAGCACGGACTGTTTGACACAGCGTCTCCCACTTTCTTGACACATCAGCGATGACAAGGGTGCTGATGAGACTATTGACGGGTTGTGTCAATTGCAGTCCACTGCTTGAAGAATGGCTGAAATATAGACAAAGATATTGATTTCAGATGTGTATATTTCGCTCGCGTCAGTTTTCTTTGACAGTGCAGGAGGTGGCTGTACACTTTTAGCTCTGAATTTCGGGTTTTTTTCTGTTATGTTGAAATCCATTAACGTTGAACCTGTAAACACGTGTAAACAGGTTTTATGTTAAGTCCATTTTATGTATGATGTAAATATAATAGAAGAGTCTCATGATACGTTGTGATGGAATTAACTTGGTTATAATATTTACATTGGAATCAATCACTCTTTTGTAATTCTTTTTGGGGACAATAATATGGGACACATATAATATGGTGATTATTTTGAATGTTTGAACCCGAGTTCTCGATCACGGAAATTTCAATCTGTTTGAAAACATCAACCCGCTTGTATTTGTGGTCAGTCCTATGGATTTGGAAAAAAACCCATCCTCAATCCAAGTTATGTATAATCATACATCTTGGATAATTGACAGAGAAAGTTCAGACTAAATATGATTTACCGTCACTAAATGAGCCACATGCATATCTAGAGTTAGATAATTTCTCATTTCCGTAACTAAACGATCCTTTGTGGTAGCGCGAAATGGATCTAAACCGAATATTACACTCCACTGAGCTAATATCATCCCTTGAAGTCCGTTGCAATACAAAACCAAAGCTTTCTACGATAAGGGAGAAGGAATGGTCGTACTAGTCGATAAAGTCATTTGATACTGCGTGTTCGATTACGCTCGTCGAGAGGTCTGTGACAGGGATCAGTTTAATGGGTTATCGGCTGCGATCCTCCAGCGAAGGGAAACAACGAGTCAATATCAAAGTGCAATCAAGACTTCCGCACTGCGACTTTCTGACATCTCAACAATCTGAAAAAATACAAGAATCGATTTCTCAATGTTTGTGGATAAATCGATTGCTTTCGAAACATAGAAATGCGACAATTCTGTTATAAGCTTAAAAGGAAATGCTAATTCACATTGCTAGTGGTATGGCGGTTTAAGTTTTTAAATGATTTATACCATGTATTATATTTGTTCTCAGGGATATCAACAATTTGCAAAAGTTCGCATTGATGTTTTGCACCAAGTGCCTAAGATATATAACAAAAGTGAGTTTGATTTCAGAACGTGTGTACGTTCTTGTATCTTAATTTGTTGAATTTATAAATCAGTTATAATGTTCAGTATGTACCTCAGTGTCAATTAAATATTCTAAAACGGTCGATACATCCCACTGACTCGTGTATGTTACACTTCAACAAGAATATAGCACATCACTGGGCGTGAAGCATGCACGTAACGTATGTAAAATTTGGACTGGCATTTGGGTTTGGAATATTCTATCGTTGCAGCACTCAAAACCTCAACTGCTGTTTCAATCTGAAAAACGTAGAAAAACTTTCATTTCAAATTTGACACTGTAACAGGGGCAAAAACCGCCAACATTCTTCATCTTGACAAGAGACAGATTTCCCCTCGGTTTCTTTCTCAGTGGGCTGTGCAAATAAACTCCACACAGTGCTATATCTTCCCTAGTGACTCCGCCACGCGATCTGACTATTCAAATATGCTTGGTGCAATCTCCCCACATCGCCAATACATCCTTTGTCAGCGCCATTACCTCCGCTCTACGTCGCCTGAGATATTGATCATTCAAAACCTGTCCCCAAGGGTTTTTGGAAAGGGGGGCTGGGAGTCACCCTTGGGTTTGCATAGCTGTTTTTAAAATCGACTCTCTATCATCTATGAGCAAGGGATTTCTTCAAAGGTGAAATTATATAGCCCCAAACAGTTTAGCGCTTGATGGTCAAGCATGATTTATAGCTTCAATTTACAATTGATTGGGACGAAATAAAATTACATTGTAAGTATGCCAGGGCTGTTTTCCCCGCAACGCCAGTTGATGAGATTGATATAGTAATTGCACAGCTCTATAGAAACAATTTACGACTTGTGTAGGAGATCGACACACTCCGAATCTTGAATCAATATCCCTCAATTCTGTTTCCAATGCGCTCACTCGCCATTGATCGAAAATGTCTTTTTCACCGAGCAGAGAACAGCAAGCTCGAAACCCTGGGTTCACAGTCAGTCAATAACTTCATTCTACAGTTTCCCAATGCCCCTGGCCTCAGTGAGTGCTGAGCTTGAAAGCAAGACGAGAAGCCATAATAATAACACTGCGCCAGAGGCGATCAACCGGTTTGCATTCTAAGCCAATGAAATAGCTGCATTTATAAAGCATGGTTTCCCATTGGCTGATTACTAGCCGCGAGCACTGCAGCGGAGCGCGGGACGTTCGATGTATGGAGTCTGATGAGACAAAGGGAGAGCTGAGGGGAATTATGGGGAGTAATAAAAACCCGGAAAAGGCAGACTATAGTCGCAGCCGGGGTTTGAGTGAACATTATTTCCCCGGGATCAGCTGCATGATATGGAGAATTTATTTTCATAAAAGGAGAAGGCTGAAATTTATGAGAAAACAGCATGCAGAAAAACACTCATGGTTTAATTCAATTTAAGGTTGTTTTAAATTTGTTATTAATGATTGCATTTATCAGTTTGGCTTGAATTATAATGCAGATGTAATTTATTTTGTTCTCAACAGTATAATAGGGTATTGTCGTAAGTTGTGTGCAGGGAGGAATTGGTCGAAATAATATTTTAGGAATCCAATTTGATTTTGAAGTTTCAAACATTGTTCTGTTGAAGCTTACGCAACATTTTGTTTGGCTTTAAGCCAAATTGCTTTCGTTTTCTGCAAACACGCGTGTAGCAGGTCAACTGAAAGGCGTCACAATTCGTATTCTAATTCTTACCGAACTATATTCTACTCCCAAAATAACCAGTTCTATTCAATGAGAGATGAAATATAGTACGTGGCAAGGACAGGATCCACACGAAACATACACAAGAGGTGTAAAAATGGTTTTGATGAAAATATCACTAATCGTTGTTATCACAATGTTTACTGCCCCATATCATCATCATCATCATCATCATCATCATCATCATCATCGTCATCGTCATCGTCATCGTCATCATCATCATCATCATCATCATCATCAACAACAACAACAACAACAACATCATCATCATCATCATCATCATCAACATCGTCAGAAACAATGCAAACGTTATGTCCAGCATGCAGCTATGATACCCGTATCAGCTACATCATCACTGAAGAAGCATGTTTTATCATTACCCTCTTAGTCTCCATGAAATATGGGTGTATATTTACATATTGTCTGTGGCAGTTTAGGCAATTGCTTGATGCTGACAATCACTTGCATAGGATCACTGCTCAACATGCACTTATTTGTATGCACTGGGAAACAAAGGTAAGCTAATTAATATGTTCGGTTATGTAGCTCATTTTGTCAGTTTGTTATGATCATCTACAAAATGCAATGATAAGCCGCCATCGGAGCAACGCACATTCTGTCAACTTAAAAGAACCATCAAACATTCAACAACATCATCGTTGTCATATCGTCCACGACGTTACTTAATTTAGTTCTTTCTTTATGGTTATAATCACATTTTCACTACCACATCGTCGTCGTCATCCATATCATCCTCCCTTCACCAACACTATAAGTACTTCCACTTTTCAAACAATAATTAATACAGTGTTTATATGCTTCAGCGTCATCCATTGTCCTCAGAAATCCTAGCACCCTCTTCCTGCTAACGAGAGCTCTATACTTGCAGGAGTTGACGAACACGTCCCACTGACCTCCCACCCCTCGTGTGAGGTCACTGTTATCTCAGCTTGTGGGGACCTGTGCCTGACGGCACATCTCAGCTCCATCTACAAGTACACCCTTGACTACTGGGCTAGGCCAGATTAGATAAACGCCGACGGCTTCAAACAATGCAAGAGGGTCCACTTTGACAATGGTATATGTGCGGCACACACTAACTGGTCCATAAATCCGGTTTAAAGAGTGCAGCAATTCGATAAGATAACTGAACGATGGACTTTGGAATCATGAGTATGCTTCCAGGGTTGAATTAATGAGATTGTTGATTATGTGAGAGTGATCTTTGCCTTAGCTTTTGTCACACAGGTGAAATGCTTGTTCTGTTTGCCGTTATTTAATCTTGGTTTTGTTTATTCACTGGGTACACGCTAACTCACACGAGTACAGGCGAATGGCCTTTGCTATCAGACAGTCTTTGCATGGGTTTGGGCTTCGTGTAACACACGACTTTACCAGGTTTATGAGTTTAATTGTTTATTTATTTAGAGAGATATATTCAGTATTAATGATGTAATTCTGACAAGTACGCAAGAGGTATTTCTATGCAAAATAGTATTGGCATGTGTTACGTTAGGTATTCTAGCCTATCAGTGTTACTCGATGGCAATGTTTGAACTTTAGAGAGTCAAACCACAGTAACAAGAACTCTTCTGTTTCTTCTGCTTATTTGTAATAACGTAAACACATTGTTTGTGTGTCTACTACATTATCCCTGTTTCAGAGAAGATTTAAAAAAAACAATGTATCGTGTTCATCGTAAGAAAGTCCCTCCCACTCAGACACAGTCGAGAGGTAGGAGTACCAGTTACTGATACCAGAAAATGTTTAGTAACAAAATCCCAGTGAAAGAAGGCATAACGCCGTAAAAACCTCCTTAAGACTCACTTTCATTCGGCTTTTTACAGTGTAAAGAGGCGTATAAACTTAATATTACTTGATATTTTACAGAGGAAAGGGGCGTTTCCTCACATTCCCAGAACAACAAGAGCCTTCAAGAGGAATTAAGTGTCACCTCAACGTGAATGATCTCAAAGAGACGCTGACCAGAAACCATTAAGTAGACAGTACCGTTTCTCCTGATTACCCTACAACTGGCTGCGGAATGGGAAATGCTGTACTGCCAGATTCACTGTGTCACTACAATTTGTATGCGGCTGGTGTCACTAAGTGGAAGCCAGACAAGCCGAACCAACAATCCGTATGCATCAGCAAAGCTGTGCATCTAATGTTCTAGTTACGCATATTATATATTCATGACATACTTTCACTACAAGGCTAGATGGAACATACATGACAGTTACACATCTGCCATATTGGTCTGTTGTCAAGACCCTTTTCACGTGTGTTTTGAAATCTCACAATCCCTGAACCGCATCATGTTCCACTCCGCCTCGCCCTTTCTGCAATGATAAAACTCAAAATGTAGTCTGTCGTACAGACCCTAAAGCAAACATACCAAACAACGCTCACACAAGTCCAGAAAATGTGGCAAGTCTAGATTCCATTGTTAAGAAAGTCTCAGGGCTTCATTTCATTAAAGAATTTTTTTACTATGAACTTTTTAAAAGTAAAATATGTTCATTTCAGAGACTAGTTGTTAGTCTACTCAAAATGAAGCAAGTCTAGGTTTCCTCAGGTTCAGGTTCTGAATCTCACATCTCACAGGGGCTACTTGTCACGTGACGAACGGGATCGAATGGCCAGGCACGGTGACCTTGTTGACACACGTCATCGGTTCCCAGTTGCGTAGATCGATGCTCATGCTGTTAATCACTGCATTGTCTGATCCAGACTCGATTACTAGTTATTACTCGGAATACATTTACATTTAGCTGGAATATTGCTGGGTTCGACGTAAAAGTAAATTCACTCACACTCACTCCTAACCCTTAATATTCATCTCTACACATTGGTAGTCTCATCTGGAATCCAAGCAAATCATTCCTGTCGTAATATGCAAGGAACGCGGTCGGGTGGTCGAGCCCATGGTACACGTCTTTGTATCCCATTTATGTGGTGAGATACTCATGTTCTAAATAACTGGATTGTCTTTTTCAGATTCTCAGGCCGCCGACATTCAGCTGTCCCTTTTCCCCACTGCGGCGTTAAACATCCAACAATCGATTCTGTTATCCGATAGTAGTGGCAACTGACAAGTAAGTCCTTTCCATAGATAGCGTCATTTTGTATATAGTCCATCATATTGCGACTGTGTCTCGTACTAAAATATTTGGATTTGCATCTCTACCTCGTACTGAACAATGGTAATTGAAAGATAAATGTTAAGTAAATTAATAAATGCATATAATGTTTATCACCTTACATTGTACGATAACATCCTTCTAGATGTTTATTTTCCTAGACAAAGGAATTAGATATGTGTCAATTACAGGAATTGTTGATGAATATCCTTATCAAAAGGATGCACTATACTTGAACATACTTGAATGTCCACATATCCTGGTTCTTGGGACACGTTGAACTTCCAAAGCTAACAGGATACAAGATCGACGTGCATGTAGTTCTATTTCAGACTTAAAAGATGTATATCGTGTACCATTTTCACAGACTGAATGCAATGAATAATTGTTTTTTCATTTTCTTTTATTTTGCATCACGATTACATAGAATAGCATGTAAATTTCATTATCAATCAGAAAATAAGATGGCGTGAAATGCGTTAAAACCTGATTAATATGTAAATAAAAGTGCAACTGGACCAAAAATTCGTCATCGTGAAATTGACGTCATTTGATATCACTGTGCACTGATAAGAGAAAATCATGAGGTATCCATTGATGTCAATATCAAGAAGGGACAATAGATCATTACGTGGTAGTGAAATATTCATTATGAATGTGATGTCCGAGAAATATGATATGCTAATCCTGATATTGACAGAAGGATTTGGGGATTACACACAGTATGAGCTCTGACCATCGGAAATTGGCTATTATAATCTTGACTTGAAGATAACCTATTATGTGGACTTGGCATATCAAAGATAAAGCTCGATCTGAGTCTCCATCACAGTCTTTTGTGCGAACTTAGGCAGCAACTACTTAATGGGGTCCGTTATTTTGCTAAATGTTGGCTTCTGTTGTTAAAACGAGAATGGAACCGAAAAAAAACTATTATGAACATCTCCATGATATATAATACAGTTGCCTTAAAGCTGGATGCCAGAATTCACTTGATATGGAAATTCAATTCCGGATGATACACCCTACATGACACACACGCTGTTCTTGTTTAAGTC